>NC_140230.1:37132147-37154647 GCF_951802725.1 Rutilus rutilus
GAAGACATCAGGCCACAACATCAGCAGATCTTCAGTTCAGGCAGATTTAGTCTTAAAGCACCTTTAAAAACTCCACATAGACACACAAACAACAGTAAAAGCTGGACTTTAAGAGTTGAGGTCGAGACTGTTGGGTGTTTGATCGCTGTGAACCGCCTGACGCTCTCTCTCGCCCGGTCTATAGGAAGCTTCGTGAGGCGATGAACGCTCGGAAGAACGCAGAGAGAGCTGCGATGAGGCTCCACTTCAGGAGCAAGTACCAGCTGACCAAGGTCAACACACACCGCACACACACAAGACCATATAAGGCTCTTTCACAACCAGAACGAGAACTAATGACTCTATCAGCGTTCATACCAGCGGCGATCATGTGCTGTTCATTATAACCGCTGCAGTTTATGGCGCCTGTCGCTTTAAATGCTCGAGCTCTTAAAGCAGGATGGATTCTGATTGGCTCTCAGGGTATAAGTTATGACATCACAAATACTGATAAACACTGGAGGGAAACTGGGAAAGTGAAATGTGTTATAATGGCTTTAATGACTTCCTCGCATGATGGTGTTTGTGTTTGAGAGAATCGTGGAGATGACAGATAACATTAAGATTATTCATAAATAGTTCTTCACATGCGTGTAAATTTTATCTATTCAATTAAAATGGAAATCATGAATATAGAGTTTTGCATGATACTGGTGGTCCAGCTCATCGTCTCCTTTATATTGTTAAAACCCTGGAAGTTGTTCTGAATCTTTCAACATTCCTTCTGATGTTCATCATGTTTATCTGCTGCTGTAACTAGTAGTAAAGATGAAGAGATGATCGGTTCATCTGTCACACACACACACACACACATTTACTGATGAAACTGACAGGATTTGAAAGTTGAGACTTTCTTTCATAAAAATATCAAAGTAGTAAAGAGGAAGAGATGATCGATCTTGGGATTTAAGATCAGAATGAGAATCAGTTAAAGTGGAGAGATCTCTGTGTTACTGTGACGTTAGTTTATCGTGTCCTGACTCCTCCAGCTCATCTGTCTGTTCTCTTCTACACGTCCCAGAATGCCGAGGACCGGGAGCGTGTGCGTGTGGCGGGGGGGAAAGTGTGCCTCCCCCGAGATCTGGCCAAGATGGTTCGGCCCGACACTGATGATGGAGACGACGGCTTCAGTGTGATCAGAGCCTTGCGGAGCCTGCGCTTCAGCAAACACACACACACACACACACGCACGCCAGCCGAAGCAGAGCCGTGCAGAGTCATGTGACTCTCAGAAACACACCGCAGTCATGTGACTCTCGGAAACACACCGCAGTCATGTGACTCTCAGAAACACACACACACACACACACGCCAGCCGAAGCAGAGCCGTGCAGAGTCATGTGACTCTCGGAAACACACCGCAGTCATGTGACTCTCGGAAACACACCGCAGTCATGTGACTCTCGGAAACACACCGCAGTCATGTGACTCTCGGAAACACACCGCAGTCATGTGACTCTCGGAAACACACCGCAGTCATGTGACTCTCGGAAACACACCGCAGTCATGTGACTCTCAGAAACACACACACACACACAAACACACTGTGTACCTTCTAAACTTAAAACACATCTATCTTTTATAAACATTTAAAAATCTAGAATGATTTTCTTTTAAGTTACAATATTCTATATTCTACTAAAGTGATGTATTGTGACTGTAATTGATTGATTTGACTTTAATCTCATTTTAATACATTTTTGTACATTATCTAATTTAACCTGTTAAACAAATACTTTTTTTGTTATATTTTATTTAAATGTTTTATAAATTGATTTATTGATTTATTTTACTTATTTATTCTTTATAGATTTCCTCCAGACCCCAGTTTGATGTGATGCGTTATAGAAGTCAAAATCAGGGCATAGGAAATCGTCACTGAAGAATTATGACATAAAAATGTACATTGACATACTTAGTCATAATTTTGACTGTCGTATGAGATGAAAAGTCATAATTATGAGATTCAAAAGTTTAAATGATTACATTGTCATAATGACTGTGATTAAAAAGTTGACATTGTCATAACTGTGATTTATAACAGCATGATGTCAGAAGTGTTTGAGCATCTTGTGTATTCATAAACATCTGACTCCAGTAATACTGCATATGACTGAACATTTAATAAAATATGCGAATGTGATGTGTGCTTCCAGGGTCGTGATTGTTCTGTTTATGGATATGAACTCGTCTGATGACCTGACGTGTGTCTCTGAGCTCTGCGGCTGGGGTTGCTCTTCTCTTGACCTTTGACCTGATGTCACAGTAACTTAAAAAGTCATAATTATGAGTTTCAAAAGTTTAAATGAGTACTTTGTCATAATATTTCTTTGGTATATCTTAATTAAGACATAAAGTGATCAATGATCAAAATCATGGCATAAAAAAAGTCAACATTGTCACTTAAGGCATAAGTACGGAAGAGGATTAGGGCCAAGCAATAATAAAAAAAATAAAACAATCTCGAGATTAAAGTCATTATAATGCGAGATTAAACTCGTTAAATTTCGAGAAAAAAAGTCGAAATACAATCTTGAGAATAAACTCATTAAATTTCGAGAATAAAGTCGTTTTGTTTCGAGAAAAAAAGTCGAAATGAAATGTACAGAATAAGGCATTGGATCAGTGTTCATTGCATAGCCTACTGATAGAGGACATGGCAGAGTTGGATCACTTAGTCAAGCTATATTTTAGACTTTCTTTCAGTAACAATGAATAGAACATTCTTATGTCTAGGTCGGCTAACTTTAGGTCTTTTTAGAAGAAAAAATCAGTCCAATTTGCGTGATGTACTCGCTTTTGTTCAACATGAAATTCATGGAGGTTTCGTGGTTTCCCAGGATACCATAAGACGCATTATTAAACTTGTTGATCCTCAATGTGTGGAATTTCGACGAAGGAGATCGACTGGCCCAAATGCACTCTGGCATATGGACAGCTATGATAAATTAAAACCGTACGGCATTGCCATTATATGGCTGTATAGATGGTTACAGTCGTTATATTCTGTGGATGGAGGCCTACACAACCAACAACGATTAATAATGCGTATTATGGTATCCTGGAAAATTTTCTCGAAATTTAACGAGTTTTTTCTCGAAATGTAATGAGTTTATTCTCAATATTGTATTTCGACTTTTTCTCTCGAAATTTAACGAGTTTAATCTCGCATTATAATGACTTTAATCTCGAGATGGTTTTATTTTTTTATTATTGCTTGGCCCTAATCCTCTTACTAATGACATAAAAGTTGAAATTATTACTTAAAAATTCTAAATCGACTTAAAAAGGCATTATGAGTCATTAAAAAAATGACATTTTGAGCTGTGTGAATCATATGAGCTAAAAGGTCAAAATGATGAGATTCAAAAGTTTAAATGATTACTTTCTGTCATAGTTATGACTTAGTTTGTCATAATTATTATGTGATAGAGTGATAGTCAACTTTTTATGTCATTATGATTTATAAAAGCATGATGTCAGAAATGTGCTTCCAAGCCACAGGTTTCCAAATGTATTCGAGGTTCTTGTACGTGTTTCAAATCATGTCTTCTGGATCATAAACATCTGACATTTACAGTAATATTGCAGATACACATAAAATAAAAATGCGAATGGTGATTGTTGTGTTTATGGACATGGACTGGCCCGATGACCTGACGTGTGTCTCGCCTCGCAGCTCTGCGGCTGATGTGTTGCTCTTCTCTTGACCTTTGACCTGATGTGGCAGTAACTCACGGGTGCTGTCGAGGACACACACACACTGAAGTGTGTGTTAAAGAGATGAGGAGTGCAGTGTGATCCAGCAGAGAGAGAGATCAGCATGCGGGCCGTGCGAGACTTCTGGGAGATTCCTCACACCGGGAGCAACGGATGGATAAACCTGATGCGCTTCTGGAGAGAGGGAAGATTCAGCCTCCTTCACAAGCACATGGAGGACAGCTTCAGACGCCTCGGGCCCATCTACAGGTGCGGCGTCTCACACACACACACACACACATCTACAGGTGCGGCGTCTCTCACACACACACATCTACAGGTGCGGCGTCTCACACACACACACACACACATCTACAGGTGCGGCGTCTCTCTCTCACACACACACACACACACACATCTACAGGTGCGGCGTCACACACACACACACACACACACACACATCTCTACAGGTGCGGCGTCTCTCACACACACACACACACATCTACAGGTGCGCCGTCTCTCACACACACACACACACACACACACACATTTACAGGTGCGGCGTCTCACACACACACACACACATCTACAGGTGCGGCGTCTCTCACACACACACACACATTTACAGGTGCGGCGTCTCACACACACACACACACACACACATTTACAGGTGCGGCGCCTCACACACACACACACACACACACACACACACACGTACATTTACAGGTGCAGCGCCTCACACACACACACGTAAAGGTGTGGCATCTCACACACTCACACACATTTACAGGTTCAGAATCTCACACACACACACACACACACACACACACACATACAGGTACAGCATCTTACACACACACATACAGGTACATTTTACACACACACACATACAGGTACAGCATTGTGAATTGAATTGTAATGTGAATTAAAAGATTTAGGCATGAAAATATGATTTATTTTGTAAGTTGAAGGAATGTAAGGAATGTGCTGAAATTACTATTTATTTATTATTTATTGATATGATATTGATTATTTGATTTATTGATCAAATCTAGTAATTTGAAGGTATAAATAAAATAGAAAAATCCCCAAAAATCCCCAAATACAATTTGCATGACAAAATTAAAAAAGATGATCAAAAGGAAATAAAATAAGCATAAAATAAGTCTAATTTTAGGGCTTCGGGTCATTTTCACCGGCGAGGGACAGATGAGGGTTAATTAGCCACATACAAATGATCATCTTCAATTATCACTTTACAGTAAGGTCTCATTAGTTAAAGCATGAACAATGAGCAATACGTGTTTACAGCATTTATTAATCATTAATGGGTTAATAAAAATGATCATGTTAATTCACAGTGCATCAACTAATGTTAACAGATGCAACTTACCATCTAAACAAATATTAACACTTTACAAAAAGGTTCCATTAGTTAATGCCTTAACTAATATTAATTAACAATGAGCAATACTTTTGTTGCAGTAACGGTTAATCTTTGTTAACATCAATTAATACAACTGTTCATGTTCAGGTTCATTAACGTTAACATATTTTTAAATCCTAAAACTATTTATTTCCAGGTTTCAAAATCAGTGGGAATGTTTGCTTTTGTTTTTCCTGCCTTTTATCATTTCATATGAGGTTAATATTTCCTATCACTTAAACCTTCGCACAATCATTTCTGAATTATTATTATATCATGTAAGATTATTGGGTAATATTAGACTAATTAGTCACGTTAATAAGCAGTTTTGTTCATGCCACAGATATTTGTTTTAAGATTTGGGAAAAACTTTAGTTTAGGGTTCAATTCTCACAGCTTATTGTCATGCATATTACTAGGATATTGGCTGTTTATTAGTATTTATAAAGCACATATTAATGCCTTATTCAGCATGATCATATTCTACATCCCTTAATCCTACAATACCTAAACTTAACATCTTACTAACTCGTAATGAGGAGTTTATTGAGGCAAAAGTCGTAGTTAATAATGATAATTGGACCCTAATCTAACGTGTGACCAAGATTTGAGCTTCATAAAGATGTTTGAGACTGATTCTCCACTGCTAACATGAGCTTCTTCCTTCCTCCATGAGTTTCTGTCTGATCTTTTAATGAACATTTTATTAGAGTGAAGTGAAAAAAAATCCATTTATAAAATAATAATACGTTTTATTTATATAGCGCCTTTCGAGAACCCAAGGACACTTTACATAATATTGACAAAGAGTTATTATAGTCCAGACGTGAGGTTATAAAAGCATGAACAACAGTTTCAGCCTCTCTGAGATTTGATGAAGGTTGTATACGGGCGATGTTACGGAGAACCCTAAACCTAACCCTAACCCTAACCCTAGGACTTGAGCTGATTGATGTGGGGTTCAAGACATAATTTGGAATCAAATAGTACCTCAAGATTACATGTAGCAGATGAAGGATAGACTATGACTCCATCAGTATGAATGGAGAATTCATGTTGGGAGGAGATGAGGGATTTAGGGTCAGCTTACAGAGTTTCTGTTTTTCAGTATTCAGTTTTGAGAAGTTTTGATCCATCCATGCTTTGAGATCAAACAGGCCGGATGTAATGGAGGAAACAGCATTGGGCTGAGCAGAAAGATATATTTGTGTATCATCCGCATAACTGTGGAAGTGAAGACCACGGCGCTGGAGGATCTGACCCAGAGGAGGCGTGTGGATTAAAAACAACAGTGGACCCAGAACAGACCCTTGGGGTACTCCATGCGAAACTGCAGCAGAATGAGCTGGAGTTTATTAATGCTAATGACCTTTAATAGATATGAGCAGAGATATGAGCTTAGCCACTGAAGGACAGTTCCGTAATACCGATCGCAGTTCAGCGAGATATGAGGACAGAACGGCAAACGGTGTCAAAAGCTCAACTCAGATCCAAAAGGATCAAAAGGCTGAGGGCACCGGTGTCAGAGGAAAGTAGGAGATGAATGAGTGAATGAGGCATTTATATAGCACTTCCATAAGTGCTTTACGATCATATCAGGGGATCTCTCCTCAACTAGATCGTTCGCTACTCTTAGAAGAGCAGTCTCTGTACTGTGACGAAAGCCAGACTGAAGAGGGTTATATTTGTCCAAATTTCCTAGGAATTTCGACCAGAAGGGAAGGTTGGAGATGGATCTAAAGTTCTGTAGATTGTGTCGTCAAGGCCAGGTTTGAGTGACCGCAGGTGTTTTCAGTCCAGCGGAACGTAGCCAGTGATGAGGGATCTATTAATCAAGAGGTTAATAGGCGTAATGAGAGAAGGCAGAATGTTTTGAGAAGGTGTGTTGGTGTAGGATCAAGCTGTCAGGATGAGGAGTTAGATGTAATAATCAACTGTTCAATAGCAGATGAATCAGTGTGTGTAAAGCTTTAGAGCGGTGGAAGGTTCTGGAGGAGGAGATGTGGAGAAGGAATGGTAGATATTGTCAATTTTATTTACAAAAAAATATACACCTTCCAGACTTCATTTCCAAAATGTTCAGTCTAAATAAATATGAATAAATATTATTTAGATACATTTTTAATGCTTCATTTATAATACATGATAAAACGAGAGCATCACAGTATTTCGTAACAAGCAGTAATTATCTTGTTTTTATAATCGTTGGAAGCCAGAATCATCGGCCGGCCCAGTGAGTCCAGGCTGACGATCTCTCTCTCTCTTTCGCACACACACTCTCTCAGGGAGAATCTGGGCACTCAGAGCAGTGTGAACATCATGCTGCCGGCGGACACCGGCGAGCTCTTCCGCGCCGAGGGCCTCCACCCGAGACGCATGACCCTGCAGCCCTGGGCCACACACCGGGAGACTCGCAGACACAGCAAGGGCGTCTTTCTCAAGTCAGTGTGTGTGTGTGTGTGTGTGTGAGTGAGAGAGTGAGGGAGTGAGAGAAGAGTGAGAGAAGAGTGAGAGAGCGAGTGAGAGAGCGAGCGAGGGAGTGAGTGAGAGAGCGATTGAGGGAGTGAGTGAGTGAAAGTGAGAGAGTGAGAGAGTGAGCGAGTGAGGGGGTGAGAGAAGAGTGAGCGAGGGAGTGAGAGAGTGAGTGAGTGAAAGAGAGAGTGAGAGAGTGAGAGAAGAGTGAGAGAGCGAGTGAGTAAGAGAAAGAGTGAGTGAGTGAGTGAGTGAGAGAGAGCGAGGGAGTGAGAGTGAGAGTGAGTGAGAGAGAGAGAGCGAGGGAGTGAGAGAGTGAGAGTGATGGAGTGAGAGAGTGAGTGAGCGAGCGAGAGAGTGAGAGCGAGTGAGAGAGCGAGCGAGAGAGTGAGAATGAGTGAGACAGCGAGAGAGCGAGTGAGTGAGAGATTGAGAATGAGAGAGTGAGCGAGTGAGAGAGCGAGAGAGCGAGTGAGTGAGTGAGTGAGTGAGAGAGTGAGAATGAGTGAGAGCGAGAGAGAGAGCGAGTGAGTGAGTGAGTGAGTGAGTGAGAGAGTGAGAATGAGTGAGACAGCGAGAGAGAGAGCGAGTGAGTGAGTGAGAGAGTGAGAATGAGTGAGACAGCGAGAGAGAGAGCGAGTGAGTGAGTGAGTGAGAGAGTGAGAATGAGTGAGACAGCGAGAGAGAGAGCGAGTGAGTGAGTGAGAGAGTGAGAATGAGTGAGACAGCGAGAGAGTGAGTGAGAGAGTGAGAATGAGTGAGACAGCGAGAGAGAGAGCGAGTGAGTGAGTGAGAGAGTGAGAATGAGTGAGACAGCGAGAGAGAGAGCGAGTGAGTGAGTGAGAGAGTGAGAATGAGTGAGACAGCGAGAGAGTGAGTGAGAGAGTGAGAGAGCGAGAGAGAGAGCGAAAGAGAGAGAGAGAGCGAGTGAGAGAGAGAGTGAGAGAGTGAGTGAGTGAGTGTGTGTGGCACTAAAGTAAGTGTGTGTGTAGGAACGGGATGGAGTGGCGGTCAGACAGGCTGCTGTTGAATAAGGAGGTGATGCTCACTTCAGCTGTTCGCCGGTTTCTTCCTCTGCTGGACGACGTGGCTCAGGATTTCTGCCGATCCCTGCGCCAGCGGGTGGAGGTGGGGGGGGCGGGGGAGACGGGTCAGCGCAGGATGACTCTTGACCCCAGTCCTGACCTCTTCCGCTTTGCCCTGGAAGGTCAGCATTCCTGTTAAGTTTAAATGCAAATCTTGAATAAATTGTTGTAATATAATGTGCTTTATTTTCATTTATTAGAATCTCAAAATCTTTCATTTTGACTTAAAGATGAATCGCTTGTATTCCTCATTTGTAAGTCACATGCTAAATGAATAAATGTAAATGTCAGTTTTGTTGAAAAAGAAAAAATATTTTGGGGTGAGAACGCTTGTTGTTGTTTGGATATTGAGATGTGGGCGTGGCTCTCAAACTTGGAGGCGGATCTGAATGTGAGCTTGCTGTGGATCGTAAGAAAAGGGGCGGGGTTTAAGTAGGCTAAATGATTTAAATGATTGATTGGAGAAAACCAGTCATATAGAGACAAGTCCAGTTCTGACATTCTGATTAAACATTACCAGGTAAAAAAGCTGTAGTTCACAGTAAGATCATGAAACGTCTCTGTCTCCAAGCGAGCTGCCATGTTCTGTACGGCGAGCGCATCGGTCTGTTCTCGTCCTCTCTGTCTGAAGAGTCTGAGCGCTTCATCTGGGCCGTGGAACGAATGCTGGCCACAACTCCGCCGCTGCTGTACCTGCCCCCCCGCCTGCTGCTGCACCTGCGCGCCCCCCTGTGGACGCAACACGCCACTGCATGGGACCACATCTTCACTCACGGTGCGTCCCTCGCTCACACAGCATGTGGTCTGTTGTGAGCAGTGTTGGGGAAAGTTACTTTTAAAAGTTATGCAATAAAAAAAAATCCCCAAATCCCCCAAAAAGTTACTAATTGTGTTACTTAGTAACTTTTTATGTAAAGTAATGCGTTACGTTACTTTTACATTACTTTTTCTCACCTGGGCTGGGCTGGGCTTGCTTGTTTGTTTTTAATAACAACAACAAAAAAGTTATATTTTTGGCAAATGTTAAGGCCCTTTCACACCAAAAGTGAAGTGAATAATCCTCAGACTGAAGGAAATGCATATTTATGCCTGTACAGTACAGTATTGTACAGTAGAGGGCGCCACTCAAACAAACCTTTCAGATGCTGCTGCTGTTCTGGATTAAAGAACAATAGGAAACAGAAGTTCAACACTATTATTTCTAAATCTAATCCAAAGTCATTTTTGGTTATTAGTATGGTTGAATTAAATCATTGAAGGTCAGCAGCAAAGACATTGGCTAATAAAGTGAGATTAAATACATAAAGTATATTTGTGTAATTGAATATAGTTAATTCTAAAAGTTTTGCGTAAAATTCTGAGATTGTATTTTACTGTTTATATTCATTTTGAGGAATACTGAATGTTTTCGTGCAAGTGAGACGAGTAAATGCATGTTCACGTTTAGTCTAGAACTAAAATACCCATCATGTTTACACAGCGCGCACACACACACACACACACACACACACACACACACACCTCCTCACTTTATTTCTCTCAACATGGGGACAGGAGAGCTGTCAGTCAATAAATGTAACTAGCGTTACTTATTTGAAAAAGTAACTTTGATATTTTGTTGTAAATTGAAAAAGTAATGCGTTACTTTACTAGTTACTTGAAAAAGTAATCTGATTACATAACTCAAGTTACTTGTAATGAGTTTCCCCCAACACTGGTTGTGTGCATGTGTTTATGTGTGTGTGTGTTTGCAGCGGAGGCGCGCATCCAGCGGGGGTATCAGCGTCTGCAGACGGGGACATCCGGAGGCTCTGAGGGGCGTTTCCAGGGCGTGCTGGGGCAGCTGATCGACGCGGGGCAGTTATCATTAGAGCTGATCAGAGCCAACATCACCGAACTGATGGCCGGCGGAGTCGATACGGTACAATCTCACATGCACCGACCAACAAACTGACAACAACTTAAAGCGATAGTTCATACAAAAGCGTCATAGTTCAGTTCTGTCATGAAACTCTAGATGGCGCAGGCTGATAGGTCCTCTGATGGATAACTCAATCTGCTTGCAAACACATCATTTTCTACAGGGCACAGCTGATTGGTTCCATAAGCCGTTCCTTCATCTTCAGAACACAAAGATATTTTTTCTTTCTGTCCATCCATTGAAAGGGAACGAACTTGTCACAATATTCCTCATTTAAATATTTAAAACGCAGAATAAAGGGGCGGGGCCTGGTTGAGTTAGTTATTAGTGTGTTAAACTGGCGGTTATGGTAAGGGGCAGGACATTTCCCAAACACACTCAAAGCGCTCGACCAATCACAACACACTGCTCCAGCCGACCAATCAGAGCACAGTGTGCTTTTCAGAAGGAGGGGCTTCATAGAGACAGGAACTAAACAGAGCGTTACTGACAGACTGGGAATAGAGGAGCCGCAACAATGGAGAATATGGGGGAATTAATATGTTTTATGAACATTCAATCACTCAGACCGCCGTCCCGCTGCAGTTTGCTCTCTTCGAGTTGGCGCGCAACCCTGACATGCAGGAGCGTGTGCGAGCGCAGGTGCTGTCGTCATGGCAACAGGCATCAGGAAACCCCCAGAAGGCCCTGCAGGGGGCGCCACTGCTGAAAGGAACCGTGAAGGAGACACTGAGGTGAGAGAGAGGCCTGATCATCAAGAATATCATCAGAAAGACAAGTAAGCTTAATAATTTCAGAGCAGCTTCACAGTATTAAATGGGAGAATAACAGAATCACTGATGAAACTTCATCAAATATGAGACAGACTTAGAGTCAGGAGTGAAGCAGCTCTACAGAAGAAGAGAGAGTCATTATTCAGCTCAAGTTCTGTTCTCATCTGATCAGTGGCCATATGATTTCAGACGCTGAGAGTGTGTTTGTGTGTTCCAGGCTGTATCCGGTGGGAATCACCGTCCAGAGGTATCCGGTTCGAGACATCGTCCTCCAGAACTACCATGTGCCGGCAGGGGTGAGACAAACACACACATCTGACCGAATCAGGAAAACATTTTCACATTATTAACGTTTGTGCTGTGTTGAAAATCCTTAAGCAAAACTGGTGTTTCCCAGTGTTTTAAACTGCTTGTAAACCTCCAGTAATGACCAAATATTGGATTCCATCTTTTTATCAACTTCTTTTCTTTCAGTTAGCACAGGTTTAGGCCTCGTTGATCTAAGCTTAGTGGGGGTTTTTAACACTGAGGCGCATGAGTGTCTTGAGTGTCTGTACTTGAGTATTGTTTTTTCTGGAAACTTTTTACTTCAACTTTACTACATTTGAAAGACAAATATCATACTTTTTACTCCACTACATTTCTGTCAAGTTCCTCGAGTAGAAAGTAGTAACGTCAGTCAGGCGAGGATTTGGTTGCATTTTGGTTGGAAATGAGAGTCGGGTTGACGCCAGAACTCGACTGATGTTGGTTATTGACGTCAACCTGATTTTCATTTTCAACCACAATACGTCTGTCCAACGTTGGAGATTAATGTCAATCCGGCGTTGGATTCTGAAATTAACCTGATTTTCATTTTCAGCGTTGGGTTTGGTCTTCTAAATGTGAATTTTGTCATTGTTTTGGAGCACACTAGCTTATAGATAACAGTAAGGCACAAAGGCCAAAGCCAAAGAACTATTTTGTGAAGCTCAACAATCTTTTGCTGCACATCAGAACTATATTCTGTTGTATTACTGATTCTGATGTATGATAAAGGGAATTTGGCCTTTGTGTTTCCTCATATTTATACTACAGTGAAACTAGAAGTCATAGCTAGACCATTTCATGTTCCTGTCACCCAGTCACCCTGATGTGCAAAAAAAACAAAAAAAACATAGATATAAATGGAAATATACTTCAGAGATATTTTACTCTTAGGAATTTCTAGGGGTGCCAATAATTATGCATTGGAGACAAACATTTATTTTCTATTGTGATTTTCCCCCACTTTAAATTCTTTTACTTTAATGAAAGGTTCGATTTTTGTGTGCATTTTTTGAATGAAAGATCATAAGGATAAACAATGCAGATTTTGCACATATTTACCAAGGGTGCCAATAGTGGAAATGCCCGGAAAACATGAGGGTAAAATACATGTGACTGTCAGCATCCCTGATGTAAAGCGGTGTTTCAGACGCTGGTGCAGGTGTGCCTGTATCCTCTGGGCCGGAGTCACGAGGTGTTCGAGAGCCCGCAGCGCTTCGAGCCGGGCCGCTGGGCCAGAGCTGAGCTGGGTTCTGGAGGAGGGTTCCTCTCGCTGGCGTTCGGCTTCGGCTCCAGACAGTGTGTGGGTCGCAGGATCGCAGAGAACGAGATGCAGCTGCTGTTACTGCACGTGAGTTACTGCACAACACCTGATCACTCACAAACCGGATCGAGTCACAGCAAAGTCACGGGTTCTGAGACTGACAGCCGTCTGCGTGCTCTAGATTCAATCTTAGTGTCGTTCCCATTGAAATAGATGCAAACACTGAGCCTCGGTTGTGCACGCGTGGCCAAAGGCAAGGGTTTATTATTTAGGTTTAGATTCTGGGTTATTAAAACCATTAAAAAAAATGAAATACTTGATAGTAAATAAAGTTAACTTAACTAAAGTAAAATATTAGAACGTTTCAGCAACATTTCTCACTTTCATTCAGTTTAATTTTAAGTACTAAAATAATTCAAACTAAATAAACTAAAAATAATAAATAATAAAAACTTTATAGACATTTAAAAAAAACTAATACAAAAACAACAAAATGCCTGAAACTTTAACCAAACTTAAAGTGAAAACAGAAGATATCACAGCAAAATCTAATTCAAAATATTAACAAAATTGTAATAGACAGTATAGACATGATATTAAATCAACACTGGTTAGATTATACACTGTAAAAAAATGATTTAAAAAAACGTTATTAAACTAAGATTATTGGATTGGATTATAATATCATTATAGGATTTCTTTTACAGGAAAATACTACTTCAGTCTTTCTACTAATTCAGTGTGTTTCTGTGTGTGTGTTTGTAGATTCTGAGGAACTTCAGACTGAGTGTTTCATCCACAGAAGATTTGAACACCAAATACACACTCATTCTGCAGCCCGAGTCTCCGCCCAGAATCACCTTCACCACACTCTCACATTAATCAATCAACCAATCAATCAATCAGTCAATCAGTCAATCAATCCATCAATCCATCAATCAATCCATCAATCCATCAATCAATCCATCAATCCATCAATCCATCCATCCATCCATCCATCAATCCATCCATCAATCCATCCATCCATCAATCCATCCATCCATCAATCCATCAATCCATCCATCCATCAATCCATCCATCCATCCATCAATCCATCCATCAATCCATCCATCCATCCATCCATCCATCCATCCATCAATCCATCAATCCATCAATCCATCAATCCATCCATCCATCCATCCATCAATCCATCAATCCATCCATCAATCCATCCATCCATCCATCCATCCATCAATCCATCCATCCATCAATCCATCCATCCATCCATCCATCCATCCATCCATCAATCCATCCATCCATCAATCCATCAATCCATCAATCCATCCATCAATCCATCAATCCATCCATCAATCCGTCCGTCAACCGGTCTGAATCAGTCTGAGATCGACCGACACCATTAGCAACACCTTCATCTGCAGGCATGAACAAGTGAACTTAAAAATTACACTCAGATTTAACATATTAAATATACTTCAGGATATTAAATAATGCACTTTTTAAAACATGCTTTCAGTGCATCGTTACAGTGATAATTCTGAGCATACAGTTTAAAAGATACCTAACATATATTTACAGTATATACAGTACTTCCACTTTAAGAGTATTTTTCTGAAATATGTTTTTTTTTACATATATACTTAAAGTGTGTTCAAAGTTGTATTGTGAAAATATGTAAGATCATGATTTTAATACAGATTTTGGAAAAGGAAATGTCTTTGAAATGCAATAAAGTATTTTCTGATCACTACTTTCAGTGTGAAACATTTATATTTATTCCTTTGCCCGACGCTTTTCTCCCTGAGAACCGAAGCCTCGATCTCCAGGAGATCTGAACATTTAAGACGAGTGTTTGTTCTGGATCATGTGGAGAATCCACACATGATGTCCAGATTCTTCTGATTCCACTAAACAAACACGTTCTGAAGAGTGAGCGCACGTGTGTGTGTGTGTGTGTGTGTGTGTGTGTGTGTGTGTGTGTCCTTCAGTGTTCAGATGAATCGACCTTTGACCTTGACTCGTGTGCGGCCTCTGTCAGCCTGAGTCCTGTAGGTGGCGCTGCAGAAGATCAGTGTGTCTTCAGATGTCTTGAGACTCCCTCAACACGAGACACGACGCTCAGGTAGGAGAACATCTGTCATATCTTATATCAACATCATATCTGCATGTCAGCGTGTTTATGTCGATGTCCGACTCTGAGAACCAAGTATCCGAACACCTGGAAAAACTTCTTACATAATTGTTTGTGGTCAAAGGTCAGCTCTTTGTTTCAGTGTTCATGATCTGAAGTGGTTCAGTCATAACAATAGAGCTGATGCTCCTGCAGATCTCAGTCTGATATATAATTCAATTGTTTTTTAGCTGTAAAACAACTTTATTGTCTGTTTTTGCATGAGCTTGCTTTGATTCCAGTGTTCCTGCTTCTGCTCAAAGGTTTGTTTGTCCACTAGCTATTGATTTACTGCCCGCTTCAGTCACTGCAAACACTGTGACTTTATTATTGTTGCTCTGAACTGAGATAAAGGGTTTCAGAGAAAATCAGAGGTCAAAGGTCACAGGTCTTCCTAATCCACTCACTCTAGTGATTCAAGCTTTGGCCGTATAAATATGAGCATATGAAGATGTTCAAACAGCAACTCAAGTCTGTTTTTAAACAACTACTTGAACTTGAAACTGATTCCTGTTCTTTTATCAGTCCTTCTCAGGTGAGATTCACTGTCAGTCAGAAACAGGAGGACATTTTCTTTTAAGAGAGCGTTTGATCGGACTAAAGAAAAATATGCTTTATTTATATAGTGTTTTATAACAGAATGAACAGTAGTGCTTTAACTAGTAAGCATAAAAACACTGCGAAAAATGACGTTCTAACTCAGATATTTCCCAGCACAAATATTGTTTAATAAATAAAGTTGTTTTCTGAAAAATGTATCAAATGTTTGTGCTTAAAAGAAGAACAAATATCTGCCAATGGAGTCAAAAATAATCTTGTTTTCCTTTTAGAATAAATTTTTTTGACCCCATTGGAAGAATAAATTTATATAAAAACCAAATTAATTTAAATTAAAATAAGTGTATTTTAATCAGTTATAATTGCATTTATTCACTGCAAAAGACAATCAAAATTTTCCACAAAAAACAAACAAATTTAGTGATTAAACTTATTTAGAATGAAAATAAATGTTTTCTATATTAATACATTTTTGTTTTTATTTTTATTCTGCGGTTAGGGTTAGATATTAGGTTAAATATTGGAAAAAGTATAATAACTAAAGGATCGGTGTCGTTCGTGGTGTTCTGATACGCTGATTTGCTGCTCAAGAAACATTTCTGATAATTATCAATGTTTATTCAGCAGAAGACAGTCATGATTCAGTTTTCATCTGATAGGGTTCATGATTTAATCTCTCTGCTGCGGGAGGTCTGGATTCGGTGAAGCACGGATGTTTGTCTTTGGATATCTTTAGTAAGGACAAAGTCTGGATGGTCATTTTTAGAATCATGTGTGCAAACACACGCTGACCTGAACACTTGAGCAGAGGGAGGAGAGACCGCCGGATGAATAAAGCACGCGTGTGTGTGTGTGTGTGTGTGTGAGAGACGGTCAGTGTGTGCAGTGGATCGGTGCTGGTCAGGATGGGTGGTGAGTAACTCACTTCTGCTCCTCAAACTGGTGATGATGGAGATTCACTCTCTGATCTAATTGATGCTGGCAAATCTGTTAATAAATCACCGTAACATACGGCTAAAATGATGTTACAAGACATTGCATGTCATTTTGATTATAAAATTACTTAGATATTCTTGCAGGGCGTTAAAAAGTGTGTGTGTGTGTGTGTGTGTGTGTGTGTGTGTGTGTGTGTGTGTGTGTTTGCAGTGAACTCTTCTTTTATCCATGTGACTGAACTGCACTAACTCTGTCCATTCATCCTCTCTCTCTCTCTCTCTCTCTCTCTCTCTCTGTCTCTCTCTCTCTCTCTGTCTCTCTCTCTCTCTCTCTGTCTGTAATTTGACCTTGCTGATGTTCTTTAGTCTTTCTCTCCATGAACAGAATCTCAGCAGTTGTCAGATGTGTTTCTCTTTAGTGTGTTTTGTCACTGTCAAAATTCTTTCTCTCTTCTCTGTATTCTGTTGTTTTCTTCTTTTTATTTGCTCGTCCTTGACAAACTCTCATCTGTCTGTTCGTCACGTAACATTACCAGCATCTACATCCAGTAAAGTCATAAAGAGAAATCACAGATCGCATGAATATCCAGTGATATTATTGGTCTGACTGCACTGACACTATCAGATGAGAACATTTGATCTGAATAATGACTCTCTCTTCTTCTGTAGAGCGGCTTCACTCCTGACTCTAAGTTTGTCTCATATTTGATGAAGTTTCATCAGTGATTCTGTTATTCTCCTGTTTATTACTGTGAAGCTGCTCTGAGACGATCTGTACTGTATAAAGCGCTGTAGAAATAAAAGCTGACTCGCCTTGAATGATTGTTGAATGAGTGTCGTGAAAGGAGAGGAAATCATTGAGCCGACCATCAATAACAAATATTAGTATTCCAGAGATATTATTTATCAATCTCTTTATAAATGTCAGGGTTGTGGTTGTCAGACTTAGCTTGAGTTTCACTAATTAGTTTAAGCACGAGTATATGTTTCATTGACTCATGATGCCAGAATTCAACGGCTCTTGTTTGTATTTTAATGTTAAAGTCCTCCTGTGTTCAGTCATTTTATCCCTTAAAACTCATCTTTGATCACCAAAATGACATATTTAAACGTTTTTTTTCATGCTTTAAAATATCTTGAATGTAACTCGACACCCTCGCCTCATTTAGTATGCGCGGTTCTATGAATATGCAAATGAGCCCCGCCTCCACTCACTCAGAGATCCACTGGTTGACGATCACACGTTGATCTGATTGGTTACAAGGTAGTTTGTGACGTCAGAAACACCAGCGATTTCAAAGCGTGTGTTTGAGACTGTCTTTGGTTCACTGCAGTTTTAAGGAGGAAATACTCAGCAATGGTGTCGACTTATGAACTTACACATGGTTCGTCTTAAAGCATATTGAAAACACCACATAGACTTTAATAACATTGCTGCGAGAAGCAGACATTGTGCCATAGAGTTATTGAAGGCTTTTCAGTCCAAAAATCACCAACATTCACCATGGATTTAATGTAGTAAACCTTACTGTAACCATGGTATAATGGCAGAAATAGTTGAATGTTTGGTTTAGTCAGATCACATAGAACGAGGGGTTTAAGCCCAGTTCAGCCCTGCAGCCATTGCCTTTTTTTTTACCTCAATTTTTAACCTATAATATTTGTCCTCAAATTTCACTCCTGTACAGTAGAATTGATTTAATGATTGCGTGTTATAATTTTAATTGGCCAAACCGTGATTTTATGGCATGAAATGCCCTCTGAGACCTTCCTCTGGGACACCATGAGTTTGGTTTGCTCCAGAATTGCTGTGAGAGAGAGACAGCAGAACCTCTGACCGTCTCTCTCTCTCTCTCTCTCAGCTCGTATCAGACGTTACTCTGAAGTCATGGCTCTGCCGGACTCCTTCATTCAGAAGCAACAGCTGGACGCCTCGATGGCCGACACGTTCCTGGAGCATCTGTGTCTGCTGGACATCGACCAGGAGCCGATCACGGCGCGCAACACCAGCATCATCTGCACTATCGGTCAGGCCTGTAATCAGCAGCACATGCAGTACAGTTCATGTCATTCCGAGTCTAGATACTTTTAAATGTATAAATATACACTATATTGCCAAAAGTTTTTTGACTTTAATGACATCCCATTCCTGATCCGTAGGGTTTAATACGGAGTTGCTCCACCCTTTGCTGCTATAACAGCTTCAACTCCTCTGGGAAGGCTTTCCTCAAGGTTTAGGAGTGTGTTTATGGGAATGTTTGACCATTCTTCTAGAAGTGCACTTGTGAGGTCAGACACTGATGTTGGACGGGAAGGCTCTCAGTCTCGCTCTAATTCATCCCAAAGCTGTTCTATCGGGTTGAGGTCAGGACTCTGTACAAGCCAGTCCAGTTCCTCCACACCAAACTCCTCATCCATGTCTTTATGGACCTGCTCTGTGCACTGGAGCGCAGTCATGCGGGAACAGGAACATCCAAACAAAGTTGGGAGCATGAAATTGTCCAAAATGTCTTGGTCTGCTGAAGCATTAAGAGTTCCTTTCACTGGAACTAAGGGGCCAACCCCTGAAGAACAACCCCACACCATAACCCCCTCCTTCCCCAAACATTCACAAGTGACTTCTACACACTGTTCTTGAGCTAATCTGAAGGCCACAGAAGTTTAGAGGACTGTATCTGTAGACTCTGCAGAAAGTAAGAGTTGCTGTTGTTCCCAATTGCTTCCACTTTGTTGTAATATCACTAACAGTTGACTGTGGAATATTCAGTAGTGAGGAAATTTCATGAATGGACTTATTGCACATGTGGCAACCGATCACGGTCCCACGCTTGAGTTCACTGAGCTCCTGAGAGCGACCTGTTCTTTCACAGATGTGTGTAGAAGCGTCTGCGTGGGTCATGTGCTTGATTTATACAACTGTGGCCATGGAAGTGATTGGAGCTCCTGAATTGAATGAATGACCCAATACTTTTGGCAATATAGTGTGTATATATATATATATATATATTTAATAAAAATGCAGCTAACAGTGCTTTTCCAGTGAAAGTGTTTTCAGATGCTCATCTTCTCTTCTTCATCTCTCTGCATCTGTCTGTCTGTCATGTGACTGTTTTAGGCCCCGCCTCCCGCTCCGTCACCAAACTCCAGGAGATGGTGAAGGCTGGAATGAACATCGCCAGGCTCAACTTCTCTCACGGCTCTCATGAGGTCAGTGTGTGTGTGTGTGTGTGTGTGTGCGCGTGTCTCTATGACACATGTTCAGCGTCTCACACGTGTCTCTCTCAGTATCACAGACAGACGATCCGTAACATCCGTGAGGCCGTGGAGACGCTGACCTCTGACCCGCTGTACTACAGGCCTGTCGCCATCGCTCTCGACACTAAAGGACCAGAGATTCGTACCGGCCTGGTTAAAGGGGTACGACTTACTCTCTGAAGGAGTGTGTGTGTGTGGAGTGTGTGTGTAGAATGTGTGTGTGTGTGTGTGTGTGTCTGTGTGTGTGTGTGTGTGTCTGTGTGATGGGTAGGTTTAGGGGTCGAGTTAGTGTGTGAGTTTGTGTGTGTGTGTGTGTGTGTGTGTGTGTGAGTGAGTGAGTGATGGGTAGGTTTAGGGGTCGGGTTAGTGTGTGTGTTCTGATCGTGTGTGTGTGTGTGTGTGTGTGTGTGTGTGTGTGAGTGAGTGATGGGTAGGTTTAGGGGTCGGGTTAGTGTGTGTGTTCTGATCGTGTGTGTGTGTGTGTGTGTGTGTGTGTGTGTGTGTGAGTGAGTGATGGGTAGGTTTAGGGGTCGGGTTAGTGTGTGTGTTCTGATCGTGTGTGTGTTCTGATCATGTGTGTGTTCTGATCATGTGTGTGTGTGTGTGTGTGTGTGTGTGTCAGAGTGCAGATGCTGAGGTGACGCTGCAGCGCGGAGCGTCGGTTCGGGTCGTGACAGCAGAGGCGGACTGTGATAAGACGGACGGGTCTGTAATCTGGTTGGATTATCCCAGCCTGACTCGCGTGATCAAAAAGGGAAGCAGAATATTCATTGATGACGGACTCCTCGCTCTCAAAGTCCTGGAGATCGGTAACAAACACCAGCTCATATTTACACGGAGAACACCGTGAGCTTTAAGAAGCTGCAGTGTGACATTATTTTCATGAAGCATTTCTCCTCTTATGGACTGTCAGGTGACACGTGGGTGGAGGCTCGTGTGGAGAACGGTGGGATTCTAGGTAGTCGTAAAGGGGTGAACCTGCCGGGGGCGGAGCTAGTGGACCTGCCGGCGGTGAGCGAGCGCGACCGGTCCGACCTGCTGTTCGGCGTGGAGCAGGACCTGGACATCGTCTTTGCCTCCTTCATCCGCTCGGCCAAGGACGTGAGGGCCGTGAGGGCGGTGCTGGGAGACAGAGGACGAGACATCAAAGTCATCAGCAAAGTGGAAAGCAGACAGGGCGTTCTGAAGTGAGACACACACACACACATTCAAACACACACAAGTCAAGTCACCTTTATTAATATAGCGCTTTTTACGAGACAGATTGCTTCAAAGCAGCTTCACAGAGATAACAGGGAAATAATGCAACAAAGTTTGTTTCTGCTGTACAGCAGATCCAGAAGAAAATAGCGTCACAGTCCAGCTTAAGTAAGTTCAGTGATGGTTCATTTTTGTTGTAAAAAAGTTATTAATTTAGTTAATTTATATTTATAGCCGTTCTGGAGAAAACCGTGATGTCATCGTCCAGCTCAGTTCAGTTCTCATATAATGGTGTCAATGCAGGAGAGCAATAATATTGTAGAATATTAAATGACTAAGCAGCCAAAAGACAAAGGCGACAGTGAAGAAACCAAAACTCCATCAGTGACAGAATGGAGGAATAAACCTTGGGAGAATCCAGACTCAGTCGCTCAGTTCTCCTCTGGCCAATGAACCAACAGTGTGTGATTATGATTCAGGTCAGAAGTCAGATTGGATCAGAACATTCAGAATAGTTATCCAGTTCTGGTAAGAACTTGAGCTGCTGCGTTTTGGACCAGCTGTAGTTTGTTTATTAAGCGTGCAGGGCAACCACCCAGTAGAGCATTACAGTAATCTAGCCCAAAAGTGTGCCATGAACGCATGAAAGCATATGTTGTAATTTAGATATATTTTTAAGATGTAAGAATGCGTTTTTACAGATGCTAGAAACGTGGTTTTCAAATAAAAGATTGGTGTCAAAGAGCACACACACACACACACACACACACACACACACCCAGGTTCCTAACCGACGACGAAGACTTGACAGAGCAGCCATCAAGTGTTAGACAGTATTCTAGATTATTACGTGAGGAAGTTTTGTCCAATAATTAGAAACTGTTTTTTCAGAGTTAAGTAGTAGGAAATTACTAGCCATCCAGTTTTTTATATCAGCTACCCAGACAGCAACATGGTGTCAGCCCAGATCCGGGATTCCACTCGACACTATGTTGCTGTCTGGCAATGCATCCCGTTAGTTTTGTGAATTGGGAAGTTTCGTTAGGGCGCAAAGAAATATAGAGCTGAGTATCATCAGCATAACAGTGAAAACTAATGCCATGCTTCCTAATGATATCTCCCAAGGGTAGCATGTACTGAGTCTGTGTGTGTGTGTGTGTGTGTGTGTGTGTGTGTGTGTGAGTGTGTGTAAGGGTAGCATGTACAGAGTGTGTGTGTGTGTGAGTGTGTGTAAGGGTAGCATGTACAGAGTGTGAGTGTGTGTAAGGGTAGCTTGTACAGAGTGAACCGCAACGGTCCTAGTACTGAGCCTTGTGGTACGCCATACTGAACTTGTGATCGATGTGACATCTCTTCATTTACTGCTACAAACAAACAAACACACACACACACTCATACAC
>NC_140230.1:37159647-37182147 GCF_951802725.1 Rutilus rutilus
TCTCTCTCTCTCTCTCTCTCTCTCTCTCACACACACTCACACACACGTCTGTTTGTTGCACCAGAGATTCACATGTCAACAGGCATATCTGATTATATCAATGTACACTACTTTGGAATCATTAGGTTTTTTTATGTTTCTGAAAGAGTCTCTTCTGCTCTTCGGCTGCATGTATTTGATCAAAAATAGAAAATACAAAATCATCTGTTGTCTATGTGAATATACAGTAAAGTGTAATTTATTCCTGTGATCAAAGCTGAATGTTCAGTCACATGATCCTTCAGAAATCACTCTAATATGATGATTTGATGCTCAAGAAACACTTATGATGGATGTTGAACAGCTGCTTAAAGGGATAGTTCACCAAATAAACATCTGTCATCATCTGTTCTCCCTCGATGTCGTGACTTTCTTCTGTGGAGCACAAAAGATATTTTCAGTAATGTTAGTTTTTCAATCTAAAAACTAGTTACTAGTTTCCATACATTGAAATTCACTGAGTTCCAATTCTGTGTTTCCCAGCGTTCTTTAAAATGTCATCTTTTCTGTTCCACCGAAGAAGGAAACGAGGAGGTTTGAACGAGGGCGGGGAAACGATGATCATAGTGATCAGAATAAATCTCAGTCTGAACGGTAGTGCATCTCTTACTGTCTGCATAAAGTCACTGATGTGTGTGTGGAGCTGAGATGTGCTTCACATCGAGTGTATCGCTGATGTCAGTCGTTCTGAAGATCTTCTAGAAGTGATGAATATCTGCATGTAAAGGCTTGAGTGACAGGTCACTATCAGTCATCTTCAAGCTTCCATGAGCTGTAGATGTCAAGTCAACTCACCTTCATTTACAGAGCGATTATATGTCGTTTCTTCACTTCTCTTGATTGGTAGCATATGGCCCTCTGTTACCCGTGTGTAATGAAACCTGTAACTCTAAATATAGCAACGGTTTCATGCTGAAGAATTCCCCAAACACACACTAGCACAGGCTTTTTCATCGAGTCCATTATCACACCCAGATTTTTAGCAGTGGTTTGGCGTAAGGAAGTCGAGAGCTCAGATCTACTGAATGTCAGGGGCATTGGAGCAACATTTGGGCCAAATATCACAATTTCAGTTTATCTCTCATTGATTAAAATGTAAAAGATTTAGGGCCATCCGAGCTTTAATAGTCCAACAATATAGAGGGAATGCATTGATGTCAGTTTCCCTCAGCCGGACTGAGTGGCAGAAGAGCTGCTGAGTGATTTAATTGGGGAAAATGCGAGTAAAACGAACAATTATCGGTTTAAACTAAAGGTTGGACTCGATATAGTGTTCCTTACAACTCACCAAAGATCCAGTGATCCGTGGATATTAACATGCAGCAGGAATCCTGTTTCCTGACCTTTATATCAGCCTGATTTCCACACCGGGGAAATACATAATACATGTGCCTGTGAACGTTTTATATAAATGCAGTATAGGTTTAAATCCATGTGATCACTTATGTCAGTGTTATATATATCATCATATCATCCAGCCCTAAAACTTGTGTAGTGTTTATTTAAAAACATCC
This sequence comes from Rutilus rutilus, assembly GCF_951802725.1. Lineage (NCBI taxonomy): Eukaryota > Metazoa > Chordata > Actinopteri > Cypriniformes > Leuciscidae > Rutilus > Rutilus rutilus. The sequence continues at coordinate 37,161,201 of NC_140230.1, forward strand.
AATTATGCAGAAAATATGATGGTAAATATTTAATTGATGAGTTGTCAATACAATATATAACAATACAATACATAGGCTGTGATTTTACCCCTAAATTCAGCATATCGACACAAAATAATCACAGCAAATCCAGCGTTCTCTGCCTGTTGTTTCTGTGAATCGCAGCGATTCATTCGCTTCTCTGTTCTGTAGCTTTCAGCAGTGTGTGAAAATACACCTCAGATTTCTTTTAAATCTATTTGTACAGTCAGTCTCAAAGCTCTCTCCCGTTTTATGTGTTTTGTGTGTTTTTCACGGCATTCACACTGAAAACAAATACTGCCACTCAGTGTTTCTGCCACTGCCACTCAGTGTGTGTAACTGCAGTCGGCCGACGGGGACGTCACACGCATACACACTATAGTTTTAAAGGTGTGTCGTCTGCATAACAATGAAATGAAGTGCCATGCTTCCAAAAATTGGACCCTAATGGGAGCATGAAGGGAGAACGGCATTGGGCCAAGAATAGAGCCCTGAGGCACTCCAGAGTCTGTGACCCGTAAGAGGTCGTTAAAGACCTTTAAAAGTGCATTTAGTGGGTTTAAAGCCAGACTCTGAAATACCTCTAAAACTCCATGTGAATCTGAAAAAGACACATACAATGTTCTCCAATATTTTAGAAAGAAAGGGAAGTTAAGAAATTGGATGAAAATTGGCATGAACCGTTGTGTCCAAATTAGATTTATTTATTTTTTTGATGGATGGTTGGAACACGGCAAGTTTAAAATCCAGTGGAAAAACACCTGAGGTCGAACTGCTATTAATAGTTTCTTGGCCCAGTAGTTTTAAAACATCTCTTGTAGAAGACGCGGAGGGACGACATCTGTGGGCCAGGAGAATGTTTCAATTAATCAGTCTTTTAAAAAAGAAAGAGAAGGGGATCTTATCCACAAAAACATGTAAAATCTTCTCACAGGTATCTGAAGACAGATGAGAACATGTAGGTGGAGAGGAATGTAGTGAAGCATTAATAATACTAAAAAGCACTTTTTTTGTTTTTTTTACATTTACATTTATGCATTTGGCAGACGCTTTTATCCAGAGCGACTTACATTTCAAGGTACACATTTTACATTCTTATCAGTTCTCAGTTCTTGCTTTCCCTGGGAATCGAACCCATGACCTTGGCGTTGCAGGAAAGCTATGAGCATTTTTTAAATAACATCAGACAAGTATTTCATTTTTTCAGCTTTTCTTTGGTATTTTTACACAAAATCTGAATATGCATATGAGCCCAATTAGTCTGTCTGCTGTCAGAAATGTGCATGGATCAAATATTCATAATGTGATGCATTATTCATCCAATGTATGCATAATGCATAATTCAATCAGCTACGATTTCAATTACGCTAAACGGAGACTATGAATAAAGAAACGAGGCAGAGAGTCAGGGCTGATGGGAAACAGATTATGAGCAGATTATTACTGATCGATCGCACACCTGCATCGTGTGTGTGTGTGTGTGTGTGTGTGTGTGTGTTACGTCGAGCGTCAGACCTGCTCTGGTCTCCTAGCCGTCTGTTAGTTCACATTCTCGTTCACGCTCGTATGTCATTGCAGGACACACAGATGATTTCTGACGTGCTCAGCTGGACTCTTGCATTACTGTATTATCTCTCCGTGCAGCTCTGCATCTCTCATAGGGAGATGATCAATAATATTGATCTCATAAGTGCAGACAGAGATAATCAGACACTTACAGACAGCGACTGAAACATGAACGAGATCCTACAGCTGCATCCCAAATCACATGCTTTCTAATCAGGTACTTCTTTTGATTAAAGTTACCATGAAATCAAAACTGACAATTCTTATTTTATAGTATTAATTCTAAATGATTTATCGGTGCACATTAGTATTGTGTTAAATTCATGTTCCTGGTAATCTTGAATCAGAATAAGTTCCTCTTGCAGCATCTCTTCTCTTCTCTGATGACGAGGGCGGGGCTATAACCTGTCCAGCCAATAGCAAACCACAACCATCCAATCAATTCCCCACGGACACAATCAAGCCCCGCCCACATTTGTTCTTGTTCCAGAAGCGTTTCACTCGGATATACGGCACAATAGAGGAGAGAAGACCAGCAACTTCAGTTTCATGCCGACTTTAAAAAATTCCTTATAAAGCATGTTTTCTACAGTACGACTGTAATCTGACCGTTATACACACTTCAGAATCAGGTCATCGGAGTTCTTAGAGCGCTATAAAATATTTAATTATAAATAAAATGATAAAAATCTAATCTAAATAAGATTTTCATGAAACAAACACCACGGAAACCATAGAGCACTAGGTACTTTTCTCCTACTGTTTTATCAAAACTATGAATTCTGTCATACTGTTTTTATTATATAGTACACTGCAAAGCATCATGCTCTTCCTCAGGGTTTCTGTCTTGTTTTCCAGCACAAATATCTAAACATTCTTAAAGCAAGAAACAAATATCTGCCAATTGCTCAAGAAAAAATATTTTATTTTCACTTTAAATTAAGTTTATTTTTCTGACCCCATTGGCAGATTCTTTTTCTTGTCTTAAGCTTAAACTTGCTTAATGGTGATAATTTTTTCAGAAAACAAGGCTTCTTATCTTCAGTCATTGTGTTTCTCCAGTAAATGTATCTTGATTTAAGAATGTTGAGATATTTGTGCTGGAAAACCAGACAGAAACCAGTTTTGACAGTTCAATTCACATTTATTTGTATAGCGCTTTTCACAATACACATCTTTTCAAAGCAGCTTTACAGAAAGTGCATGAGTCCACATCTGTTATCAGAGGTAATGTGTCTAAGTTATGTATTTCAGAAATGTACATATTAGTTAGAGGAGAAGGTATTAATTTAGAGTGTTCGCAGGTTAACGGAGTCCGTCTGTCTGCAGGTTTTATTGGGATCTCCTCATGCTGATGCTGATGGTGGGAAACCTCATCATCCTCCCGGTGGGAATCACCTTCTTCAAGGACGAGAACACGCCTCCGTGGATCATCTTCAACGTGGTGTCGGACACACTGTTCCTGGTGGACCTGGTGCTGAACTTCCGAACCGGGATCGTGAAAGAGGACAGTACTGAGATCCTGCTGGACCCGAAGGCCATCCGCCAGCGCTACCTGAAGAGCTGGTTCCTCGTGGACTTCGTGTCTTCCATCCCGGTGGATTATATCTTCCTGATGGTGGACCTGGAAGCTCGACTGGACTCCGAGGTAGAGGAATAAAGTCTGTCAGTCTCTCAGTGAGGCGTCATGAAACTTCAGAGCTCAAAGCTTTCTCTTCACTGTAAAAAGAGCTTGTGTGAAACCAGGGTTTTGGCTACTACATTTTTAAGTTACCGGCCATTCAGAACTTCTACTAGCCAAAAAGAAAAAGAAAAGAAAGAGATATAAACCAGATGAACTACTTCACAGCTTATGAAGGATTTCATACATTCATTTCTTATTCAAACTAAATCCTGTCATCCAGCATCTCCTCTTTCATCCTTTTCACCATAAATGTGTTTTAGGTGAATTAGCGTGTCGTTATGTGTAGCGTAGTGACGTGTGTATTCAAGTAAGCCAGATATGAGCAGATTCTGCGCAATACGCTGTATTTAATATATCATGATGACTCGCGAGTATTTGCGCTAAATCTGCGCAGATTTGGTTTACACGAACTTCCCTAGCAAAGTGAGTAAACATAATAAGTAACACAACAAATTGGCTCGTGATTTGTCAGCGTTACTCGCCACAGTTGATTTTTACCCGCATTTGGCGGGTGTTCGTTTCAGCCCCTGGTTAAAGCGTATCGACAGCAGCAGCTCATTCAGAAATCTGTGGTTCTTTAAGAGACATGTCAGCCAAAACATCATTCATTCATCATTCTGTCATCATGTATTCGCCCTCTTGTCGTTCAAACCCTTATGACTTTCTTTCTTCTGTGAAACACAAAAGAAGATATTTTGGGAAACTGAGTGTTGTTGTTGTTTTTTTGTCCTACAGTGAAAGTCAATGGGGTCCAATGTTGTTTGGTTCTCAGTGTTCTTCAAAATATCTTTTTATGTTCCACTGAAGAAAGAAAGAATGTTTGGAAGCATGAACTCATTTTTCTGCATCAGAAACAGATAGCAGGTTCTGAAGCTCAGCGATGTTTCTGAGGTAGAAGAAGGCTGTGTAACTTTAGAACAAATGAAATGTGATTTTCGAAAGACAAGTTGTTCTCTAATATAACTCCCAGGTCTTTAGCTGTAGAGGATTGAGTTACAGTACAGCCTTCTAAATACAAATTGTATTCTAATAGGTTTCGTGTACAGGGTTTTGGTCCAATAAGTAATACATCATTCTTATCTGAATTTAATAGAAGAAAATTACACGTCATCCAATATTTTATATCTTTATCACACTCTGTCAACTTGGATAATTAGAGATTTCATCTGGTCGTGATGAAATATATAACTGAGTATCATCAGCATAACAGTGGAAACTAATTCCATGTTTAATATTACCTAATATTACCAAGTTGCAGCATATATATTAAAAATAGCAACGGGCCGAACACAGAGCCTTGCTGCACTCCGTAATTTACTGTTAATTTGGATAATTCCCCGTTTAAATAAACAAAATAATAACGGTCTGATAGGTACGATTAAGCCACCTTAACGCCTGTCCCTGAATTAGAGTTAAATTGTGAAACAACCTACCATAAGAAACTCACAAGTTTGAATGACATGAAACGAGTAAATGATGACAGAACGGTAATTTTTGTGTGAACTATCCCTTTAACAAACAAGTGACCCATAGTCGAGTCAGCTTTATACAATAGGCCTACAGATCTTCTCAGAGCAGCTTCACAGTAATAAACAGGAGAATAAGAGAATCACTGATGAAACTTCATCAAATATGAGACAAACTTAGAGTCAGGAGTGAGGAAGAGAGAGTCATTATTCAGATCAGGTTCTGTTCTCTGATAGTGTCAGTGCAGTCAGATCAATAATATTAGTCTTTTAAACCTGAACTTTATCCAGGATAAACTAGTCTGTAACTGAATGCTGTGTGATGGTGTTGTTTCCCGCAGGTGTACCGGACGGCTCGAGCGCTGAGGATCGTTCGATTCACCAAGATCTTGAGTCTTCTGCGTTTGCTGCGTCTGTCCCGTCTCATCCGGTACATACACCAGTGGGAGGAGGTGAGGCTCACTCCAGATAACAAAAATATGTTCTGACAACGTTTTGCTAACGTTCCCATTAAGTTATGTAGACCTTATGTATAGAGAAAACATTAAGGGATTGTTTTCTATGTTTTATCATTATGCAAGTATTATGGGAACATTTACCAATTACCATTTTAGCTTCCGACCAATCTGAACGCAAGATAATCATGATAAAACGTTTCACAGAGATGCTCTCATATTGTCTAGTGTTATAAAGTTTATACTTGCATGGGTTTTTAATCTTTGCCATTTTAACTGTTCAAGTCAATTTAAAGGATTACTTCACTTCAGAATTAAAATTTCCTGACAATTTATTCTCGCCCACGCCATCCAAGATGTTCATGTCTTTTTTCCTCGGCCGGACGTCAACCTTTTTGTTCTTTTGTTATTACTTGTCTTAATTAAGCTTGAGATCTTTTTGCTCGCATTAGTTTGGTTATTATTTCGTGTTCCTGTGACATAAAGAATTGTGATATTTTTTTCTGGCATCTAAAGTTATGAAATGTTAATTATTGACGCTTGTTTCTGTCAAGGAATTCGGACTTTTTTCATTGAATTGAGAGAAATAAAAGTCACAATTACCAATTTCCTTATTAATTTTTTTATTCCATGCCGGAAACAAGCTTCCATAGGTAACAACATCCTTATTTCCAGCAAAAACATAATTAAATATAACAACATTGTGAAATTAAACTTATATTTCTCACTCCTAGTCAAAAGTCAGTGAGTAATTGTGTCAAATATTCATGATCTCAATATTGACCTAAAAAATCATGATGTTTGCGATAGTTAAGCAGTTTAAGCAGGAGAGTGATGATAAGAGTGTGTGTGTGTGTGTGTGTGTGTGTGTGTGTGTGTGTGACCTCCTTCCCTTCCCTTTACTTCTGTACAGATAAAAAATTGTCAAAATAATTCCAGTTACAGATACTCGGAAGTATTATAAATATTTAAGGCCAGACAAGTAATTTGTTGAGGTCTGTTTGTAAAGAAGGACTACACGCCTGCACACATATAAAACGCACATATCTACAGACTGAACACGCGATACGCATGAGCACGCCATCAGCGCTTTCACAGCTTCGCCTTTTTGAAGTTTGTGCAGAGATAACTTTTTTTCCCCAAAATCTTTCAAGGCTATTTCAAGGTTTGCGTTCTCGAGCACCAAACACTGTTGTGCGGATGAGCGGCCGGAGCGTGTTAAGGGTTATCTGTTTGATAAACATTAGTGAATTAGAAGTGAATCAATCTAACTTTATCTGGACAATAACTGTATTCTAGATCTGCTGTAAAGCCTACACAATCTCTGTTACTGTAATCTCCTGTTATCACTGTAAAGCTGCTTTGGAACAATCTGTACTGTTAAACTGCTGTATAAATGAAGGAGACTTGACTTGTGTTCCCGCAGATCTTCCACATGACCTATGACCTGGCCAGTGCGATGGTGCGTATCGTGAACCTGATCGGCATGATGCTCCTGCTGTGCCACTGGGACGGCTGTCTGCAGTTCCTGGTGCCGATGCTGCAGGACTTCCCTCTCGACTGCTGGGTCTCCAAGAACAACATGGTGGTGAGGAAGACCTTCTGATCCACACACTGCTGTCACACACACTCTCCCAGCTAGCAGGAAACGTTCTCTGTCAAGTTTCTACCAAAGTTACGAACAAACGTTCTTCCAGTAACATCAATAGAACGTTCATTCAGAGTTATCTGGTCTTTACGTAAGAGATACTGTACATCCAGCCGATACTCTCCACATAAGTAAATAATTTGCTATTTTATCAGGTCTATAAACGCAGAGCTCTGCGGAGAGAGCAGTTTCAGCGGCGAGATCAAACTAGACGGACATTTAAGAGATACGGTATACAGTCATAACACTTATTACACAGCATTCGCCACATTAATAATCATGGGGATCAGAGATATTGATTTCAGATTAAACTGTTTTAAAATTGTACCCGTTTGTATCTTATAATCCAACAGTGTTCAAAACAATAGTCACAAAATGGCCGCCGCTGCGTTTGTGTGAAACGAGAGAGAGCGAGTCCACGATACTGGATGGCATTATTAAATAACTGTACACAAAATATTGATTCGACTGAGTTTTAATATTTTATCAGCTCACCAAACGCAAAACTTCCACGAGAAAACTCGTTCCTAGCGAGTGTGTAGCGCTGCTGACTCCAGTGACCCGGATGAGCCTGTGTTTCCCAGCGGCTGTTATCTGGGAATAACTTACAGCGCGATTGACCAATCAGAATCAAGTATTCCACAGAGCCGTGTAATAATAATAATCAAACACCTCACTGTCGGGCCGCTCAGTCGAACAGATCCGTGTTCTGCAAGAGTCACAGCGTGAACACTGATCTGTGTGTGTGAGACCTGTGGAGAGCACGACTGCGTGTGTGTGTGTGTGTATGTGTGTGTGTGTATGTATGTATGAGACCTGTGGAGCAGCACGACTGCGTGTGTGTGTGTGTGTGTATGTATGAGACCTGTGACAGCAGCACGACTGAGTGTGTGTGTGTGTGGATAACAATGTCGGCCTGATGCATGGAAGTGTAAATATGAATTTGTAAGATGATATTTTCTTTGTTTTGAGCTCTGTTGCAAATCCAAAGTGGTCTAGATAGACAGTCAAACACTCATTTGACTCGATGATGCGGCTCAGTCTGACCCGGATCTAACAGCACCACAGCAGACCCGGGTCTCAGAAGCAGAGGTCGGCATAATTGGGTAAACTTTGATGTAAACGTTGCAGGATTCACGATACTGATGACCACAGCTTCACTCATCACGTCCCCTCAGACGGCTGCTGTAGAGGTGTATAGCGCTGTGTTCATGTCTCATGTCAGAATTACCATAATTATGAGACGACTAGTCAGAATTCTGAAGTCTGAGCTTTTCACGTCTTTGGACTTTAAAGTTATTGGTTTCTATGGCAACACTCACTGAAACGCCAGGATGGATTCATGCTGACGGCAGCAAAAGCTTCATCGCTACAGTAATTCAGTACAGTAGTTCCTGTACCAGTCCAGTTCATACCAGTCTGCCATCGTGGACTTTGAATATTGTAGGGCCTTATGAAATATTTCTGGATTCCATTTAATGGGTTAATTATTAAAATGAGATCTCCAGATCTCCATCTGATCCTGATCCGGCCCGGATCCGGCTGACTACAGGCATGGCTGATATAAACATTTGGATGACATCATTTCCTATGACTTAATTCTGAAAAAAACTGAGTTTCTAATTACTGGACCAAAAACCTCTGCACGTAAAAACCTAGAATACTGTCTAACACTTCGTCACTTAAGTCTTCGTCTTCAGTTAGGAACCTGTGTGTGTGTGTGTGTGTGTGTGTGTGTGTGTGTGCTCTTTGATACCAAGCTTTAATTTGAAAGCCATGTTTCTAGTATCTGTAAAACCGCATTCTTCCATCTTAAAAATATATCTAAATTACGCCATATGCTCTCATTGACAAATGAGGAACAGTTAGTTCATGAGTTCATGACCTCAAGGCTAGATCACTGTAATGCTCTACTGGGATCATATTCTGTTTTTTAATTAGAGGTTTAATCATAGCCAGCTTAAAAGTAAACTAAAAAAACTTGAACAATTTCATCAATCTTTTAAAATGTAATCAAATGAAAATATAACAATGTAACATTGCATTTTGTGTTTGTGAGAGAATGTTTGTGTGTGTGTTTGAGAGTGTGTGTGTGTGTGTGTGTGACTGATCACTACTACATGCACCTGCTTGCCTTGTCGGAATATTGAGGTAACATTAAAAATATCTAATTAAAACCAGGACACACACACACACACACACAGACACTGTGTGATTGAATCGCTGACTCACCCCAGTAGGGTTTTCCACCGCTGTTGTCATGGTGACGGTTGCTAGACAGCGGATGCTCAGCGGTCCCCAGACAGCAGCAGATCTGAGCTATATTTGTCTCCTCCATCAAGTCTTGAGCACCGGAGAGATAAACATATCACAGTCATCTCATTCACAAAACACACACACTCGCGTTCGTGCCACAGATGATCGCTGCGTTCGAGCTGTCTCAGCGCATGTCTCAGCGCATGTTGTCTGTATTGACTAGTTTTATTTTGAATTTGAATCAGTTCTGCTCCTCAAAGTGTCCTGTTGATGCACTGACGGTCAGTGATCGTGTAGCCGGTCACAGCACTGAACATGAGGCTGGTTTGTGTAGATTTAGCGCTGCTGGAAACGAGGGCGAATCCCCACGTGACGCGACGCAGCGGTAGGGAAAATCTCCTTGACAGTGTGGAAGATTCCTTGGGAGAAACTAAAGGAGAGATCCGGCAGAAACAGCGCACATCAACACTGTGTACTTTAAACCGTAGGGTGACTAACAGAAGAACCGAATGAAAAGAGGCTCGAAAGGTTAAATTCATAATCTAATAATAACACGGTCATGGCTGCAGGTCTGAGAACGAGTGTGTGTTCTGGCGCGTCGTTGGAGCGTTGCTATTTTGAGGAACTGAACTAGACTGAGCCGCTGACCGACTGAACCTGCTCTGAAGTCACTGGAGCACAATGCTTGTGGTTATTTAAAGAGCGCGTTAGTAATGAGAGCCTATAGGCGGATCCACAACATGCAACACTCTGCTTATTACACACACACACACACACACACACACTGCTTATTACACACACACACACACACACACACACACACACACACATACACACACACACACACACACACACACTCTGCTTATTACACACACACACACACACACACACACACTGCTTATTACACACACACACACACACACACACACACACACATACACACACACACACACACACACACACACACACACTCTGCTTATTACACACACACACACACACACACACACACTGCTTATTACACACACACACACACACACACACACACATACACACACACACACACACACACACACACTCTGCTTATTACACACACACACACACACACACACACACACACACACTCTGCTTATTACACACACACACACACACACACACACACACACACACACACACACTCTGCTTATTACACACACACACACACACACACACACTCACACACACTCTGCTTATTACACACACACACACACACACACACACACTCTGCTTATTACACACACACACCCACACACTCTGCTTATTACACACACACACTCTGCTTATTACACACACACACACACACACACACACACACACACACACACTCTGCTTATTACACACACACACACACACACACACACACACACTCTGCTTATTACACACACACACCCACACACTCTGCTTATTACACACACACACACACACACTCTGCTTATTACACACACACACACACACACACACACACACACACACACACACACTCTGCTTATTACACACACACACACACACACACACACACACTCTGCTTATTACACACACACACACACACACACTCACTCTGCTTATTACACACACACACACACACACACACACACACACACACACACACACTCTGCTTATTACACACACACACACACACACACACACACACACACTGCTTATTACACACATATACACACACACTCTGCTTATTACACACACACACACACACACACACACACACACACTCTGCTTATTACACACACACACACACACACACACACACACTCTGCTTATTACACACACACACACACACACACACACACACTCTGCTTATTACACACAGACACACACACACACACACACACACACACACACTCTGCTTATTACACACACACACACACACTCTGCTTATTACACACACACACACACACACACACACACACACACTCTGCTTATTACACACACACACCCACACACTCTGCTTATTACACACACACACACACACACACACACACACACACACACACACACACACACTCTGCTAATTACACACACACACACACTCTGCTTATTACACACACACACACACACACACACACACACACACACTCTGCTTATTACACACACACACACACACACACACACACACACACACACACACACACACACACACACTCTGCTTATTACACACACAGGGACGTGCAGCAGCACACAAACATGCCAAATATTAAAAATAAAAGGATTACAATGTAAAATATTATTATTGTGTACGTAAAGATATGGTGAATCCGGCATGTCCCGTAGATGATCTGTTTGTGCTTTAACCTCACACACACACACACACACACACACAAATTCCTCCAAGTAAATAGCGAATCCGCCATGTGAGCGCAACTGGCGTTTAAAGGGAATGGGAGATGAGACTCTGATTGGTTTATTGCACGTTACGCCCAAAACACACCCGTTACTCATTAAGAGAATAGAGACGACACTTTTAGACCATGCGCCGGGACCGCCGACCATTTGTCCCATTGTTAAACTAGCAAAAGTGGATTCGGATACACTAAGTGCACTTGCGCCGTGCGCTTTAGACCATGCGCTTAGATCGTTAAAATAGGGCCCTTAGAGTTGCCAGTGTCAATAAATGAAGGTGTTTGAACCATCGTTATACAGTATAAACCCATTAACCCCAATGTTTCCACAGAGTGTGTAAATAAGGCAGTGCTAAATAAATAAAAAAACAAATAAACCAGAAGTGACATGTAACAGTTTTTGAAGTGTAATAAACATCTATACTGAATGTAGAGTCACAGTAAATGTACATGTTAAAATACTTTAAAGATGCAGATTGGCATTTAACTCTTTCCCCGCCAGCGTATTTAAAAAAAAGTTAGAATTTTCACAAAAATGTAATGGCCCCCAGAATATTTTGTTGTTTGAATGTCTGAACATGCAATTGATCAAAAGTAAGAACAGAGCCTCTGCTTTTAAACAAAACAAAAAAACATTTTATATATTTTTTATCAACACTTGAATGTGGAGAAGTTTCATAAAAAAAGCAACATTATGAACAAAATCGGAGAAAATCCAGGAAGTGTGTTTCTGATGGCAGAATGAACCCGTTTGAGAGCCAGGAGTCGATGGTCTACTCTGTGTTTCAGAACGACACGTGGGGCATCCAGTACTCGTACGCTCTCTTCAAGGCCATGAGTCACATGCTGTGCATCGGGTACGGCGCTCAGGCTCCCGAGGGAATGACGGACGTCTGGCTCACGATGCTCAGCATGATCGTGGGCGCCACGTGTTACGCCATGTTCATCGGCCACGCCACGGCCCTCATCCAGTCCCTGGACTCGTCCCGCAGACAGTATCAGGAGAAGGTAAAGCGCTGACCGAAGGCACTGTGACCTCAGTCATGCTGTTCTTCATTCGTCTGGCTCCATCATCATCTGCGATTGCATTTTCTGAAACTATTAATTAATGACTATATGAATATAGATCGAGCGAATAAAGGATTTAATCGAATTACTTGCATGATGTGCCGATTAGTTATTTTGCACGTCAAATTTGGCTGAGAAGTTAGCACCAAAAAATAACTTAAGTTAAACAAGAAAGCAAAGTTCTTTGGGACAAACTTTCATGTTATCTTAAGAAACCCTTTTTAAAAGTTTTAGCTTTAAATGAGCTTTACATTTTATGAAGTGGAAAGAGAAAGAAAGAAAGACATTGCTAACACGAATTGACATGTTTTAACACCTTGTTAACATGAATTAGCATGTTTTATCACCTTAAAAAACATTAATAAGCATGTTGCTAAAATTAATTAACAGGTTTTTAACACATTGCTAACATGAATTATCATGTTGCTAACATGTTTTAGCACATTGTTAGCATTATTTAACATGTTGCTAACATGTTTTAGCACATTGTTAGCATTATTTAACATGTTGCTAATATGTTTTAACATTTTTTTAGCATGAATTAGTTAATTAAAAATCTGTGTTGGCGAGAATATGAAAAGGTGTCAATCGCCAGTTGGCCGGTAACATTTTTAAGAATTCTAACAATGCAAAATTGTGAGAACATGTATGTGAACAAACACGACTGACGGTTGATGAGCCAGCGCTGCATCGTCACGAAAGTTTAAGCCTTGACAATTTAAATATTAAAGCTCAAGAAGATGCAAAAGGGAACTCGTTACTCGCAGAACTGAGTTCAGAGAAATCCGAAATCCGCGTCTCAGACAGCACGCAAATACTGAATCGAGCTCTGTTTCACGTCTTCTTGCGCTTGAACAGACAGATTCAAACTAAATTGTCAAAATGCCTGTCTTGGCAAGTCTCCTTATAAACATAGTCAGTTGTGTCTTACCTGAACTTAAACAGTTGAGAAATAAAACACACGTGTATCAGTATGTTGGATCTGTGCATTAGCTCTTAAAGTGACAGCAGCCTAATAAACCTGCAGCTGTCTGTGTTTTCAGTGCTAATCAAAAAGACAGAGAACAATCACTCACTGCTCTTGGCTGAATAACTTTTGTAACTTTAATACGGCCAGTATGGCCAGTAAATCTTCTCCAGTCACCGGCCAATGGCTGGTGTGTCAAAAAGTTAGTTTTAGGCTCTCTCTTTATACATATATATATATAAGCAAAAAATCTAAGTACTTACATAATGTGCCAATTAATTAATCGCTCATCAAATTTGGCTGAGAAATGGTAATTTAGAGAGTGAACCGGTTTCATGAGTCTGACTAACAGAGCGCACCTGTCTGTCCTCCAGTATAAGCAGGTGGAACAGTACATGTCTTTCCATAAGCTTCCATCAGATGTCAGGCAGAAAATCCACGAGTATTATGAACATCGATACCAAGGCAAGATGTTTGATGAGGACAACATTCTGGGAGAGCTGAGCGACCCCTTAAAGGAGGTTTGTCATCACTAAACTCATGCCTGCCTAAAGTTTACTTTTCAGTTTCAGCTGTTTTTGTTTTTTTATTTTATACGTGTGCAATATGATTCCACAGTGTGTAGAAATAAGGCAGTGCTGAATAAATAAAGTGTAATAAACACCTGTACTGAATATAGAGTCACAGTAAATGTACATTTTAAAATATTTTCAAGATGCAGTTGGGCAGAACTGAACTATTTTAGTTTATATTTAAACACCAGCGTTATTGTAACTATTGTATTGTATTGTAGTGTAACGCTAGTAACTCCTGGTATGTACATGTGAGTTTTTGTTGTTGCATTTTACAAGCTTTAACCATCTAAATAATGTGTACTTGTGCACTGTGACCTTAACAGGAAATTGTTAGCTTCAACTGCCGTAGCTTGGTGGCTAACATGCCTCTCTTCGCTAACGCTGACCCAAACTTCGTGACAGCAGTGCTCACAAAGCTAAAGTTTGAGGTCTTCCAGCCCAATGACTTCATCATTCGGGAGGGAACCGTTGGCCGTAAAATGTATTTCATCCAGCACGGACGGGTCAGCGTACTTACTCGTGGAAACAGGGAGACCAAGCTCAGTGATGGGTCATACTTTGGAGGTGAGTTTACAGCTGATTGGTTGATGTCAGATGTTTGTAATGAGCTTTTCCAACTAACAAAAATATGTTCTAAGAACGGTTTTCTAATGTTCCCATTACATGTTCTCTGAACTTTTAATACGTCCAGTTTTTTAAATGTTTAAAAAAAAGTTTTTTCTTGGTTGTGTGTACGTTACGGAAACACTGCATTGTATCATTCTTCAAACATTACGGCAAACGTTACTTTTGAATGTTCTCTGAACATTCTGAAACAAGTAGTATCATTTAAAAAAGGTTAGATGAAAGTCCTACTAAAACGTTTCCGAAAAAAAAAAAGTTTCATGGACGACTCATAAATAATGTTTTTGTGCTAACGTTTTGAGCACATTATAAAAGCCAGACTCTGAACGAACATACTGTTACCATTACTGGAAGAACCTTGACTGAACATTAGCTAAAGTTCTGAGAACATTCCCTGTTAGTTCCCGGTTAGTGTTAAGCAGTACCAGGTCTTAAATATTGATTGGATTGATCTTGGGTGCGTTTCCCATAAGCATTTTTAGCCAACAGTGTTTGCAAGATCTGTTGAATCATGTTGCTAACGGAACTTGCGACTATATCTGGCTTCAGGAAACCCTGGTTAAAGGCAGGGTAGGCAGGATTTTTCAAAAAAACTTTTTCCAAAATTTGTTTAAACTGTCTTTATATACCAATACATAATTAAAATGTAAGTACTCTGAAAAAGAGAGAATAAAAATCGAGTGTCTGTAGTCCTCTCAGGGCGCAATAAACACAGCTACTTATTTCCATTCGGAACGAATGAAATGATTGGCTGGGCGACTGTCCCTCTCCCTCGCTACCATGGCTACCACCCCTGCTGCTACAGGAGCTGCCCACATGCGTGCACCCGTTTGACTCGAGGAGGGGAAGAGGCACAGAGAGAGGCACGGAAGCTAGGAAGAATCACAGAGAATTATGGCAGAGAAAGAGCAGTCAAAATCCCCAGTACCTGCATATACAGTCAGCGAAGGCAAACAAGGCAAAAAGAGGAGCTAGTAAGGTAGAAAGGTAGGCTACTTGTCTCCGGAGTGTAACGTTAGTCCTCAGAGCCAACAGTGCTTTCATCGTGGAAGCTCTTACATGCAAAACACTGTATATGTTATGAATCTTACACGAAATTCACCTTCATCACAGTGTAACTGATGGTAATGGGAAAACGTGTATCAATGAAACCTGTTTTTAGCTTTGCCTTATGTTACTAGCTCGTTACCGAATCAAACTCAATATATTTTAAACTTTACCAGTATCGATATGCTAGCTTGATAGTAAGTACTAACAGCCATGTTAGTTGTTTATATTCATAATGATAAAGTTAGGTATTTTATTACATTTGATTCTGACATGATGTCACTACATGCACTGCACTCCTCTCCACTCGGCGCTGGTAAACACCTCCTCCAGCTGAGCGGTCGGCGTCGCGCGTTCATGCGTTTTGGGGGCGTGGCTTTGGAAGGAGCCCAGAAGGGAGGGGGTTGGAGTGAATGGAATAAGTAGCTGTGTTTATTGCAGTCCTGAGAGGACTACAGACACTCAATTTTTATACTCTCTTTTTCAGAGTACTTACATTTTAATGATGTATTGGTATATAAAGACAGTTTAAACAAATTTTGGAAAAAGTTTTTTAGAAAAATCCTGCCTACCCTGCCTTTAAGTGGTTTAGTTGTCCTATAGATCCCGTTCTAACCTCCCTGTGGTCTTTCTCCATCACTCAGAGATCTGTCTGTTGACACGTGGCAGGAGGACAGCTAGTGTTCGGGCAGATACGTACTGTCGACTTTACTCCCTCAGTGTGGGCAGTTTCAACGAGGTTCTGGAAGAGCATCCCATGATGAGACGGGCCTTCGAGACGGTGGCAGCGGACAGACTTGATCGCATCGGTAAAACCTTCCTGCTGCTTATGCCCCTTTATAAACCTGAAACTCATCTCTGCAACAAATAAATAAATCTCGTCTTTGCTTTCACTATTTCTTAAATCACTCCCTGTTATAGTCTGTAGTGTTCTAGACCATTTTTTTTTACCTTTCTGTTGTTGCCGTTTTTCGTGTTGTTGCCCCTTAAATTATTCCCTTAAATGTACAATTGATTTTGTAGTTGAAGAAAGATTAATTGAGGCTTTGGCTTACTAAATTTAAAGTTCCCAAATTTTTTATGTACAGTGAAAGTGACAAAAATGACAGAATAACACCATAAAATGAGTCAATACGGACATGAGTGAGTAAATGAGAGAAAATATGATTGGCTTAAAAACAGTGGTGGAATGTAACGAAGTACAAATACTTCGTTACTTTACTTAAGTACATTTTTCACGTATCTGTACTTTACTTAAGTAGAATCAGTAGTGCATACTTTTGACTTTTACTTCGTTACTTTTTGCAGCAATTATTATACTTTCTACTCCACTACATTTCTACAACGTTTCGTTACATTTTCGTTACATTTTCTGATCAGTTTTCCCCCTGCCAAAACAGGGATTGAAAAAAATCTCCATGTTTTCGGTGCTGACGCGTTCATGGTGGCGCTGCCAATAAAGTACCTAAGCTGTCACAAGGAACCAGCAAAAGTAATGAATATGTAAAATATAGCAAGGAGACATTTTAATTGTTTATTAATAAACAAGTGTTTTCTGTGTCGGCTGCAAAGATGAAATTGATCTTCGCAGTAGTGAACGCGCCAGAGAGAAATGCGCATTTCATACGGAGCAGTCTGTTTTCTTTCGTTTTGAATTGTTCTGTTTAAAAGTACTCATTTAAAGCTGTCTAAAGATATATTTATCAGGTCTGTGAGGGAAGTAGGGTACCTTATACGCTGAGTTTCGGTTCATTTATGAGACACGCTTCAGTTCACACGCCGGCGCCTCCGTGTCGTGATTATCTATTTTCTACTATATTTATACTATACTTCTCATTTATTAAATCCTGGCAATTGGTTGATGAAACATTGATTAAAATTAAGATACAATTAATACAAAACGAAATTCACTTTTAAAAAAAGGCTTTGTGCTTTCTGTTTGAGGTCTCTGTGAAAGTTTTAAAGCAGTCTTTTAGTGCCGCTTTCAGAGCGGTCACGTCTGTAACATTGTTTTTTGTAACACGAAAAATTTTATGTTCTGTGGAGAGCCAACCCTTCTTCATCCGGTGGGTATTACTTTTGGTTTGCACAGTCTAATTCACAGAATTAGCCTACTAAAAAATATTTTGCTACCTAAAAGTTAAAGATTTTTTGTGTCCCGTAACGCCTGTGTAGACTAGCCTATTTCCCTCATATTAAATATAAAACGTGTAGACTGATATTTTTCAATAGCCTATGTATTAAATGCATTTTCTGAGAATTTATATTTCAAGTTTTTACTGCAAATGTCCCGTTTATAACGCTGGAATTGCCCAATATTAAATTATTTATCCTCAACTAGTTTTGTGGTGTAGGTCTACGTATTGTATAATGTTAACTTCAAATAAAAGGGTGTGTCGCGATTCTGCCTTCTCACACCGCGACACAGGTTCATAGATCTGAGTGTAGCGATTTCGGATTCATATTGCATATTGTTACAGCCCTAATTATTAGAATATGACATTAAGAGAATAAATTGTTATGCAAGTACTTTTACTTTTAATACTTAAAGTACATTTAAAATCAGGTACTTTTTACTTAAGTAGGGTTTTCATTGTGGTACTTCTACTTTTACTAAAGTAAATATGTCTCTGGTTATTTGTACTTTTACTTAAGTACTGAGATTCAGTACTTCCTCCACCACTGCTTAAAAATGAAGTATGTAATTCTTAGTGAACAGTGTTTTACATCCATGTTAATAACCATATTCAATTATTATCTTTCTGTCCTGACCCTATTCTGAATTCCTTTTTCTCACAGGTAAGAAGAACTCGATTTTGTTGCGCAAGACCTCACAGGGAGGATCTGTTGCGGGCAGCAGTTTGGGACGGGGCGGAGGGAGCCGCGGTGGAGGAGCAGGAGGTGCCGGTCTGGGATCTTGTGATAGTGTTCTGGTCCAGCAGATTGTGAAGCACGACAGCATGCCCACCATGCAGGACATCACGGCTGCGAGCAACCGAAGCAGCACCGGAGGCACAGTCTCACCCCGACCTCATCCGCTGATCTGGGCACCGCTGGTCCACGCTCCCCTCCAGACGGCTGCTGCCACCACCAACGTGGCCATTGCCTTGATGCATCAGCAACAGCAGCAGCAACAGTTGCAACAACAGCTTCAACAACAACATGCCCTCGGAGCTGCCATCTTTCTTCCCATCTCGCCGTCGCCCTCGTCATGCCCTCTTTCCCCTCCCCGTCCACCCATTCTACTCCCTCGGCAGTCACTCAGCTCCCTCATCGGTGTGATGGGGGCACTGCCCCCGCGCGGAGTCCCGTCCTCTATAACACCTTCACCCTCGCCCTCCACTATGGGACCGACCGCTGTGGCTCCTTCAGCAGGTGGAGTTGGAAAAACTCCCACACCTGCGTCGTCAGTGTCCACTCCCCTACAGGCTAGCAGAACTCTTCATTACAGCCTCCGCCTCCACACAGAGCCCACAACGTCACCTGTCCATAAAGTCCCGCCTCCCTCAGTGGTTGCAGCGCCGTCCATCGAAGGACGTAACGCCGGATCCGGGCCACAGGGGGCTAAAGAGGCTTTACTACGCCATGTTGGAGGAGGGAGCACCCAAGGGCTCCCAATGATTGGTCGGCTCACCCAAGAGGCAAGACTGCTCTCCGCCTCCCAGCCGACTCTTCCCCACCGCAGCTGGGTGGGCGTTCAGCCTCTCCCACCTCTCCATCGTAAAGCATCCGGAGGAAACCTGCTGCCGGCACCCTTCCTTTTATCATCAGGACTGGCTAGAGGAGGAAGCGCAGGTGTTTTGAGCTCAAATGCGCCACAGATTGGTGCCACACAGATGCCTGCACACACACCCCTACTCTTGCCCTCTCAGCTGACACACACACCTTCACTCACACCAGGATCTGCTCCGCCACCCCTCGCCCCCTTCTCGTCCTCCCCAAAGCAAATCCCTCTTTGCTCCACCAACCCTCCTTTATCTCTCATGGCCGCATATTCAGGTCTAGGTGTTCCCCAATCCCAGCGAGTCAAACCCGGCACTGCAATGCCGACTTCTCCTTCAACCTCTCCTCCTCCTTGCTTACGCCCTGCTTCTCCCTCTCTATCCATCTCCACCTCTCCAACTTCATCTTCTAGCATCTCTTTGGCTCAGAATTCCCGTGTCAAACCCTCTCCACCACCGTTATCCTGCACAACCAACTCAACACCCACCGTCACTCCTTCTCAAACCCCCACCCCAACTCGAACCCCGACCCCTATTCAAACCCCTATTCAGACCCCCACCCAATCTAGAACACCAATGGCCCTCCAATCCCAATCCCAGAGTCGGTGTCCAACTCCCATCCATATCCTAGCCGCGGCACAATCTCCAACCTCAACCTGCATTCAGTGTCCACTTCCCACCCAAACTCCAGGTAAACCTCTGAGTTCCACCCTGAGCCAAAGCACTTCTGTCCAGATGCCAGCCGCTGTCCCGGTCCTTGGTCCTCCTCCGGCACGTTCTCCAATCTCTACTCAAACCCCAACTCCCATACACACTCCGAGCTCGTCTTGGACCCTAGGCTCTCCAATCAACAGCCCAGCCCAAAGCAGACCCTCAACGCCGGTTCTGGCCCAATCACACACACCATCACCTTCTCCTGCATCCACTCCATCTCCTGCTACTTCACATCCACAGAAGCCGGCTGTTTCCCAGACTCAGACCTTCAGCGCTCTGTCCACTCCTACCTTAAGTCCATCTCCCATTCCTGCCTCCTCATCTCCAGTCCTCCAGTCCATCTCCACCACCTCCGCTTCACCAAAAGAGGCAAAGAAAGAGCAGGACTTGCCTCAGACACAGAGAGATTCAGAGACAAAGAGACTAAAGTATCCTGCTAACATTTGAGGAGTAAGATGGACTGGTCGGAGGCTCGTGTTTGTCCGTGGTGAGTTCAGGAGATGAGATATCAGTTCCGGCTCTGCAGGGTCTGTGAGCGTGTTGTCTGCATTCGACCCTCCCAGTTTTGGTCAGTCTTGACCATGGGAAGGTTTAACTTTACATCTATCCCCATCTTTACAACTGATCAAGGTAAAAGCAAAAAAAAAGAGAAGAAAATGTTTGACTCAAGAACTAGTGTGTTTGTGTCATCTGGGAATGTCAAGTAGAATATTTTTGTAGCCCTGCTGAGAAATGTCAACGGTC
>NC_140230.1:37187147-37189647 GCF_951802725.1 Rutilus rutilus
ACATAAAGTCACTGAATCCTCTGGATGATTATGCAATAATATCATGTAATAATTGTCTGCTAGTTTATTGAACTTGTAGATCAAATCTAATATATTGCATGTTTTTTATTATGTTTGATCCATCAGGCTTTTATGGCTCATATAGTCTGAAATAGTGAGAATATTGAGCTCAGTTTTATTCAGAGAACCAAAGATATGGAGTCTGAAGCAGATGCTGATATTTATATGAAATGCTGATGCTTGTAATGTAAATCAGTGAGATCTTTATAACTGTACAGCAGATACTGACATCAACTGAATATCAATATCTGCCAATAATATGTCTAAGTAAGATGATATTTAAAAGCTTGGTTAAACATATAATGCAATACAATGATGATTGAGAGATGAACAAATAAACCTTCCTCAAAAGCCTGATGATCATGATTTTTATAATAAATGATGATAATCAAGGAAAGCTGCTTCAGTCCAGCTGAAATATTACTAACAATATCAAAGTTATTCATGCGTTTGATAAAATCAGGTCAGATTTGACAGCAGAAAGACTCGTGGAGCTCGAGCTGAAGGAGGACGCGTGTACAGTTATACTGAAAGACTTTTACTTGATAAAAGAGTGTAAACGGACTACAGGAGATTGAGGGAAAATATATTGATTTGTGCGCAGAATAACTATCATAGACCGTGTATAGTCACGAGGAGTGATTTTTCCGCGCTCAGTTTCTCTCATATTACATGAATGAATTCTCTTTATTACTTAAACTCAATCTCTCTGTGAGATCAATCTGCACACGTTTACTGACTCTTTTCAAAACTGTTCAACTTCAGTTCACAACCGAACATAATATATAGCATGAAGAAGATATGGCACTTTCTGCAGTATTTCTGAAATATATTCTGAATCTAAAACATGAAACGCTATCAGGACGATTAGATGTAGCTGAACGTCTTTCAGTTTCATTACTATCGGTACAAAACGGGAAACTTGGGAATCATTATGTTCTGTAATGTAAACATGGATCATGTAACATTCACTGCAGTGAATTATAAACAGTGTCATAAACACATTTTACAAAAGAAAACACTGTAACTCTCCTGTTGTTAGTGTTTATAGCTCATTGTTTTATGAGGGATAAAGTGTGTTTGTTGTGAGTTCCCAGACTGCACCATTGTGTCTGCCCAGATCCGGCCCAGACCCGGCTCAGGTGTAATCCTGTGTGCCGGATCCGGCCCAGACCCGGCTCAGGTGTAGTCCTGTGTGCCGGATCCGGCCCAGACCCGGCTCGGGTGTAGTCCTGTGTGCCGGATCCGGCCCAGACCCGGCTCGGGTGGAGTCCATGATCTGGGCCGACACTATGTTGCAGTCTGGGTTGATTTGACACATGAATGACGTGTTTTAGTCGTTTTACTGCAGTTTGAATGTGAAATGAACTGCTCTGCTGTAATGAAATATTCACAGATTAAAAGTAGTGCTGGGCAATGATTAATTGATTAATATGATATATTATGTCTGTGTCCTGTGTATAATTATTTTGTATATATAAATACACACACATATGCATATATTTAAGAAATATTTTCATGTATTTACTATATACAGTAGTACCAGTCAAAAGTTTGGAAACACTACTATTTTTAATGCTTTTGCAAGAAGTCTCTTATGCTCATCAAGCCTGCAGTTAAAAAAAAAAAAAAAACAGTAATATTATGAAATATTATTACAATTTAAAATAATGGTTCTCTTTTTTAATATACTTTAAAATGTAATTTATTTTTGTGATGCAAAGCTGAATTTTCATCAGCAAGTACTCCAGTCTTTGGTGTCTTATGATCCTTCAGAAATCATTCTAATATGATAATTTGATACTCAGTTATTATCAGTGATGGAAACAGTTGTGCTGTTTAATATATTTTTTTGGAATACTTTTTTCAGGATTCATTGATGAGTAAAACGTTAACAGCATTTATTCATAAAAACAGCATTTATTCAAAATAAAAACATTTCTAACAATATAAATCGTTACCATCACCTTTTATCAATTTAACACATTCTTGTTGAATTAAAGTACTAATTTCTTAAAAAAAAAAAGTTATTGTTCCCAAACGTTTGAACGGTAGTGTATATTGTTACAAAAGATTTCTATTCTAAATAAATACAGTTCTTTTAAACTTTTTATTCATCAAATAATCCTGAAAAAAGTATCTCAGGTTATAAAAAAAATATTAAGCAGCACAACTGTTTCCAACATTGATCATAAATCAGCATATTAGAATGATTTCTGAAGGATCATAAGACACTAAAGACTGGAGTACTTGCTGATGAAAATTCAGCTTTGCATCACAAAAATAAATTACATTTTAAAGTATATTAAAAAAGAGAACCATTATTTTAAATTGTAATATTTCATAATATTACTGTTTTTTTTTTTTTTTTTTTTTTTTAACTGCAGGCTTGATGAGCATAAGAGACTTCGTTCAAAAGCATTAAAAATAGTAATGTTTC
>NC_140230.1:37197147-37209647 GCF_951802725.1 Rutilus rutilus
AATGTATGCCTTGCTTGTGAAAATAGTACCAAAGCAAATAAAACAAACTGTAATAACAAAATAATACACAATTTAAAAAAAATAGTGTTTAAGATAAATACATTTCTTCGGGAAAATAAATTAACATATTTAGTTTTTTTGTCCAAATGCTGAAAGTCAATGGGGTCCAACGTTCTTCAAAATATCATAAGAAAAACTCAAACGGCCACATGAGTTGTTGTTGTAGTTCTTTATTGTTCAGCTCTTTAGTCTCGCCATACGATCACAAAACAATTAACAATACACAACATCCACAATATCAAAGCTTAAAATATTCACATTTCCCACCCCTTGTTCAAAAGACGTATTGCATTTGGTACAAAAGTTAGTTTATATATTGCTTTAATCACTTTTGGTGTTCTGTAGCGACGACGAGATGGAAATAATTCAGAAACATGATTGAAAGTGTGTGTTGTGTCTCTTGCTAAAGCCAAAGCTTTTCTCTGAACAGCAGTTTGATATAATTGAGCGACTGACTTTTGCTGAGATCCTATAATTTTACCTGTTTCTCTTGTAATTCTGTTTAATTTTACTTTATTCACAGATGTAACTCGTCCGAACCACACGGTTATGTTATACCCTTAAACACTCTCTATTAAACTAATATAAACTCTTAGCAAGAACAACCTTTGATTTGCTTTCTTACAGATAAGATCCACATTATCAGAGAAATTTAATTTACAGTCTATCATGGTTCCCAAATACTTAAACTACAATCACACAACATTATTTCTGTTAGAGGCTCTGAATAATGTAAAATCAACTCTTTTGTTTTACTGACATTTATCAATAAGGAACTTGCTTCACACCATTTCTCTAGTTTCTAAACCGGCTCTTCATACTCAATGTACTCAGTCTTTTCATCAGAATACCACGAGTGCCACATCATCTGCATATTTGTATAATTTGTAATTCTCATGCTGCATTCTTATATCACTTGTAGGGCTGGGTATTGGCACAAATTTCACAATTTGATTCGATTTCAATTCAATTCAATATGGCTTATTTTGGATATCAGGTGCAATACATTGCAAATTTTCTCAAGGAAAACAAATCTCTTTATTATTGTAAACTATGGGAGTCAGTGGTAGCCTATAGGCTTCATTAGCCTACTATAATATTAAAGGTAAAAATTAACTGATTTGTCTACAAACACTTAAAATACACTTTCATTTATTTTTATAATAATAAAGTTATATGAAATTATATAAAAATTTAAATGGTGGCTGTCATAAACTTTCCAGATTTATTCAAACATGCATTAAATATTGAAGAACATTAAAAATTATAATGAATATGTAATATGGTGCATATATTTAACAAAATGCTCCTCTCTAGAGTTAATTCTTCTAGCTGAGTTTATGGCCACTGGATATGGTTTTTCTGAGGTAAATGTGACATTGTTTACTAACGTCTTTCCACGGTTGAAACACTGATTGAGCGACTCCATGTCACATGATACGGACTTCGATAAGTTGTACTCTACCTTTTAACACACTTTCAGAAGCTCATTCATGTTTATCTCGCGCTGTAACTGGTGTTATTAATGCGGAAGAGAAGATCATGTGCTTCTCTAGAGCTGAGCCAGAGCGATCTCACGCCACTGCGCCATAACGGTATTTATGTTTTTGAATTTCGTAAGAAAATGGACATAATTTGAAATCTGAGACTTTGTTTCATATCAATAATAACAAAGCACAAAGATTATTGCGATTTATTGGATGGGATGCGCTACAATGTTACATTCATTCATCAGCTGAAAACAGGATGACTAATCAATTCTTGGGATTTAAGGCGAGACACGGCAGGCAAAAACATGGGTTTTTTTTTTACTGGTCAATTTTGAGATTTTTGGATATTTGTCTTCAATAACACGTCTTCTTTCAGACTTGTGGTGAAAAAAAGTCAGAAATACACATTTAGGTCTTTATTTTATTACACTTTGTCTGTTTGCGTCTGTAGATTTCTCATAAATTCAACAAAAGTTGGCGTTATTATTCAACACACTGCTCCGTGATCTCTGCCGGCACCCTGTCATCACATGCGCCGTTAGGAAGCTCTCTCTCTCCTGTACAATCCTGTCGGATCCAAATATGGTCATTTCCTTTTTATCAGCAACCAATCGTGAAAGTAAAAGGGCCGAATGCGCAATCTCATTGGCTGATGATAAATCTTTAAAGCCCGGTTTCTCAAAATGACTTTTCTCTCATTCTCCAAGTCCGAAATCTCCACTTCAGTAGCACCTATATACACCAAACTTTCCAGTCTTGTACCTAGTTATATTATGAAGACATTTACAGAGGGATTTGTAAATATATTATTCCTAGCCTGATTTTATTCCAAAAAACATGGCGAAAATCATTTTTTTAAGCACTGTAAAAAAAATTCTAACCCTCCCAAATCAAAAATTTCAAGTGACCGATAACATCTAAATTTTTCAATTGGCCCAAGTGAAATTCTGTAAATTATAAAATTAAATGTACAGATTTTCACTTGGGCCAACTGAAATTTACAGAATTTTACTTGGGCCAATTGAAAAATTTAGATGTTATCGGTCACTTGAAATTTTTGATTTGGGAGGGTTAGAATTTTTTTACAGTGAGGCTATTGACAGTATTTTCTGATTTACAGGATAACAAAAGTAGATATCCATAAATCCCTCTGTAATTTTTTTCCCATCTAATATGTGAACACAATGAAAAAATAATTTTTAACCTGGCGTTATCCAATACTCAGATTTCGTTTTTTTAAATATATGCAAATTAGTGCATATTTAATGAGATATTGCCTAATTTGTATATTTAAACATTAAATTACCGATTACATTTTTTTTCTCATCTTAATGTAGGTAATCAACTGGGAAAGTTTCATGGTGATATCTGCCAGTTAAAAATTTTACCCTGTTCACCTGTAGTGTCTCGCCTTAAGAATCGATATCGTTTCGTAAAAATGAGAATCGATTAAAATCGAGAAATCTATATTTTTTACCCAGCCCTAATCACATGTATAAACAGAAACCAGCAGAGGTGACCGCTTTAAAAACATAACATCTAGAGTAGATGTTTCTAGAACCAGGAGACGCTCCGAGAGTAGATGTTTCTAGAACCAGGAGACGCTCCGAGAGTAGATGTTTCTAGAACCAGGAGACGCTCCGAGAGTAGATGTTTCCAGAACCAGGAGACGCTCCGAGAGTAGATGTTTCTAGAACCAGGAGACGCTCCGAGAGTAGATGTTTCCAGAACCAGGAGACGCTCCGAGAGTAGATGTTTCCAGAACCAGGAGACGCTCCGAGAGTAGATGTTTCCAGAACCAGGAGACGCTCCGAGAGTAGATGTTTCTAGAACCAGGAGACGCTCCGAGAGTAGATGTTTCTAGAACCAGGAGACGCTCCGAGAGTAGATGTTTCCAGAACCAGGAGACGCTCCGAGAGTAGATGTTTCTAGAACCAGGAGACGCTCCGAGAGTAGATGTTTCCAGAACCAGGAGACGCTCCGAGAGTAGATGTTTCTAGAACCAGGAGACGCTCCGAGAGTAGATGTTTCCAGAACCAGGAGACGCTCCGAGAGTAGATGTTTCTAGAACCAGGAGACGCTCCGAGAGTAGATGTTTCTAGGAGACGCTCCGAGAGTAGATGTTTCCAGGAGACGCTCCGAGAGTAGATGTTTCTAGAACCAGGAGACGCTCCGAGAGTAGATGTTTCCAGAACCAGGAGACGCCCCGAGAGTAGATGTTTCTAGAACCAGGAGACGCTCCGAGAGTAGATGTTTCCAGAACCAGGAGACGCTCCGAGAGTAGATGTTTCCAGAACCAGGAGACGCCCCGAGAGTAGATGTTTCTAGAACCAGGAGACGCCCCGAGAGTCGATGTTTCCAGAACCAGGAGACGCTCCTAGAGTAGATGTTCCAGGAGACGCTCCGAGAGTAGATGTTTCCAGAACCAGGAGACGTTCCGAGAGTAGATGTTTCCAGAACCAGGAGACGCTCCTAGAGTAGATGTTTCCAGAACCAGGAGACGCTCCTAGAGTAGATGTTTCTAGAACCAGGAGACGCTCCGAGAGTAGATGTTTCCAGAACCAGGAGACGCTCCGAGAGTAGATGTTTCCAGAACCAGGAGACGCCCCGAGAGTCGATGTTTCCAGAACCAGGAGACGCCCCGAGAGTCGATGTTTCCAGAACCAGGAGACGCTCCTAGAGTAGATGTTTCCAGAACCAGGAGACGCTCCTAGAGTAGATGTTTCCAGAACCAGGAGACGTTCCGAGAGTAGATGTTTCCAGAACCAGGAGACGCTCCGAGAGTAGATGTTTCCAGAACCAGGAGACGCTCCGAGAGTAGATGTTTCCAGAACCAGGAGACGCTCCGAGAGTAGATGTTTCCAGAACCAGGAGACGCCCCGAGAGTAGATGTTTCCAGAACCAGGAGACGCCCCGAGAGTAGATGTTTCCAGAACCAGGAGACGCCCCGAGAGTAGATGTTTCCAGAACCAGGAGACGCTCCGAGAGTAGATGTTTCCAGGAGACGCTCCGAGAGTAGATGTTTCCAGAACCAGGAGACACTCCGAGAGTAGATGTTTATGACGGAGTTGTTGATTATGAGGGAGAGTAAATGAGGACAAAATTATGATTTTTGGCTGAACTGTCACTTTGAACATCACTGGTTAACAGCCAAACTAAATCCATCATACTGTGTCAAATCATAATTATATCGGTGTCATAATCATAATCCGATTGCTCTGATGAGACAGTGGATGAGAAGAAGTCTCCACGCTCCTTTTAAAACAGCTGGTTATTGTGATGTAAAACATGAAACTAAGATAATTCATATCAGAACTTTTGCACCTAAATGTCACTGAAAACCAAAATGACACATTTCAGAGAAGAAAGACCTTAGAAACTTAAAATAACCTGCGTAAGTGTGTGTGTGTGTGTTTTGGGGTATGGCAAAAATATCACATCACAATTTATTTATTTTTTTTAGGAAAATCACGATTAACGATTTTATCACGATTCTTTTTCATGTTGGTTTCACTATTTTGCAAGTGACTGAGCATTACAGCCACACTAATGTTCCTATAAGTCTTACAAAGTAACAAAATATGACATTTAGAATGGCAGACATTTAGGCCAAAGTGGCAAAGATAAAAATATTTTGTCATTATTTTCTTTGTTATTAAAAAAAAAAAGAACAAAGATACACATCACACATACACAACATAATATACAAATGTAATAAACAGTGCTTTATTTTTTCAACTACAGGAGTATTTAACTGTAGTGTTGAAGAAAGAAAGGAAATGAACAAATATAAAAATAAAACACTACATAAATTATACACTGATTCTTATTAAAGCTAATATTAAAGTTCTCAGCAGAGCGATTTTCTCTTTGTTTTTTTTGTTTTATTAACATTAAAGGGATACTTCCCCCAAAAATGAGATTTTATATAATATTATTACATCACAATTCTAATGTAGAATGCGGTGTGTTATTTCTTGATAACAGCCGCTGCTGAGTATAACACACCGTTGCCATTAAAAACAGAGCGTTGCTATGGACACAGGATTCTAACCGTAGAGACGGAATGGACTATTTTCTTTAGCGGAAGCAATACAATCGTTTTTAAATCAATATTTTGTGTCAAATTATTGATTTATTTGGTGGGTAGCGATGTAATAAGCGGGATAATGTAGAGCGAGGCGGTTGATATAGCGAATACAACCCCTTCAGGATTCAAGCTCTGCTTCGCGTCGGGGTCCTGATCAGCCTGTCAGGGTTGTATTGGCTATAACAACAGCCTTGCTCTACATTATCCCTTACATAATATAAATATAAAGTGAAAGCAAACATTTGAGAGAAAATCAGGTGCGTGTCATTTGCGTGTATATTAGATGCGCGTCGGTCTTAAAGTGACATGCTGCCTCTAAAGGGTTAGTTCACCCAAAAATAAAAATGCTGTCAGTAATTACTCTCCCTCATGTTGTTCCAACCCCGTAAGACTCTCGTTCATCTTCGGAACACAAATTAAGATATTTTTGATTAAATCTGAGAGCTGTCTCACTCCTTCATAGGCTGCAAGATAATCGAAATCTGCCATCCCAGAAAATTAAGTAAAGACAATGTTTAAAGTAGTCCGAGTGACTACAGTGGCTCAACCTTACGTTTATCAAGCGACGAGAATACTTTTGTGCGCAAAAAAAAAACCTAAATCTGGCTTGTGCCGGTCTGGATCTGGTTTGTGCCGGTCTGGATCTGGTTTGTGCCGGTCTGGATCTGGTTTGTGCCGGTCTGGATCTGGTTTGTGTCGGCCTGGATCTGGCTTGTGCCGGTCTGGATCTGGTTTGTGTCGGCCTGGATCTGGTTTGTGTCGGCCTGGATCTGGTTTGTGCCGGTCTGGATCTGGTTTGTGCCTGTCTGGATCTGGTTTGTGCCGGTCTATATCTGGTTTGTGTCGGCCTGGATCTGGTTTGTGCCGGTCTGGATCTGACTTGTGCCGGTCTGGATCAGGTTTGTGCCAGTCTGGATCTGGTTTGTGCCGGTCTATATCTGGTTTGTGCCGGTCTGGATCTGGTTTGTGCCGGTCTATATCTGGTTTGTGTCGGCCTGGATCTGGTTTGTGCCGGTCTATATCTGGTTTGTGTCGGCCTGGATCTGACTTGTGCCAGTCTGGATCTGACTTGTGCCGGTCTGGATCTGGTTTGTGCCGGCCTGGATCTGGTTTGTGCCGGTCTGGATCTGGTTTGTGCTGGTCTGGATCTGGTTTGTGTCGGCTGGATCTGGCTTGTGCCGGTCTGGATCTGGTTTGTGCCGGTCTGGATCTGGTTTGTGCCGGTCTATATCTGGTTTGTGTCGGCCTGGATCTGACTTGTGCCAGTCTGGATCTGACTTGTGCCGGTCTGGATCTGGTTTGTGCCGGCCTGGATCTGGTTTGTGCCGGTCTGGATCTGGTTTGTGCTGGTCTGGATCTGGTTTGTGTCGGCTGGATCTGGCTTGTGCCGGTCTGGATCTGGTTTGTGCCGGTCTGGATCTGGTTTGTGCCGGTCTATATCTGGTTTGTGTCGGCCTGGATCTGACTTGTGCCGGTCTGGATCAGGTTTGTGCCGGTCTGGATCTGGTTTGTGCCGGTCTGGATCTGGTTTGTGCCGGTCTGGATCTGGTTTGTGCCGGTCTATATCTGGTTTGTGCCGGTCTGGATCTGGTTTGTGCCGGTCTATATCTGGTTTGTGTCGGCCTGGATCTGGTTTGTGCCGGTCTATATCTGGTTTGTGTCGGCCTGGATCTGACTTGTGCCGGTCTGGATCTGACTTGTGCCGGTCTGGATCTGACTTGTGCCGGTCTGGATCTGACTTGTGCCGGTCTGGATCTGGTTTGTGCCGGTCTGGATCTGGTTTGTGCCGGTCTGGATTCCTCCATTCGTGTGATAAAGCCGTTGATCGCGCGGGTGTTTTTTGAGGGGGATTCTCAGCTGAGTGACTCAACAATCCACTGGTTGTTTCTGTCTGATTCGTGATAGATTTAGAAATGTTGAAAGTGTTGAAAGTGATGCTGCATTGACCTTTTGACATTTAGAGTTTGTAGGAAATGGTTTCTGTTGTGTGTGTGTTTCCAAAACTTTATGAGCGTGCCGTAGCAGGTTTACGGCCTCTGAGGACGCACACATGAAACAGCAGAAATGCATCTATTCCAAACGCCACTGTTCTTTAAAGGTAGAGCAAACAGAGAAATGGAAAACTAATGATCATTTCAAGAATAGCAAGTGTTTTCTGTGTTGAAAGAGTTGAGTTGTGTGTCCTGATGCCCTCTGGGGGTCGTGCTCAGATCCTTCCTCTTCTCCTGTCAGTCACAGATATTTGATCATAACACACAGGCTTCGCGCAATCTGAATCTGAATCTGAATCTAACATGATCATTTTTATTAACTAACGTTAAAGTTAATGTCACATGCTGTCAGAAGATATTGCTCATTGTTAGTTCACGTTAGGTCAAGGTCAAATTTATTTATATAGCACCTTAAAACAACATGAATGCCGACCAAAGCTGCACAACAGACATAACAAAATATCATCATACAATACAATTTAAATACCAATAAGAAATATCAGAAGAAAAACAGATTAGAATCATAGAAAATAATAGATTTAATACAAAACATCAAGCAAAAAAAACAAACAATTAAAACTAAAAGTGTAATCAGATTAAGCATGAGCCTGATAAAAATAATGTGTTTTAAGAGAGTAGGGGATGAAAGGTTGATCAGTAATATCTGGGTTTGGATCAGGGTTATTATAGTTTTGCATTTTTCATTAGTTTTAATTTTTATTTCGTTTTGACTTTTTGTTTTCAAATTCAGTTTAGTTTTAATTAGTTTTTAAAGTGGGTTTGCTAGTTTAGTTTAGTTTTTATTTTTTGAAAATGCTTAGTTTTAGTTTAGTTTTTATTAGTTTTAGTGTTAGTTTTAGTCTTTTTTGTAATTTGGGTTATTTGTCAGGGGCAAGATTCAAAAAGGTCAGAAAAAGTATTGTGTAATAATAACTCAACAAAAACATACACTTTTAGGAATAAATTCACACCCCATTGAAATTCCTTTACCTCTTACAAAATCCACACGCCGTACCAAAAATCTACACATCTTCTATACAGAATTCACACCCTATACTAATACCACAGCTGTACAATTTTCACACCCCTATACAGTCAATAGCCTACTCATCTGGATTGAAGCAGCAAACATTCAGTGTAAAAGTAAAAAAATGACATAACATTATTTAATATTTGAATCACAGCTTATATAGTGTTTTTACATCGACAACCACAACCAAAAAGTGCATTTTACCTCAAACTTGCGACTAGTTAACTTTCTAAAGAAGGCGCAATCGCTTCTCGGGTCGACATTAACACACTGACAAAATTATATTCAGAATTAAAAACATTTTTATACCACTTTTGAATGTGTGATTGTGTAAAGGTGTTCACGAGATAGAGATACCAACCTTTCGCGAACTTGCTTTCAACGTCGAACGAACACTCGTTCTCATGGAGACGCGGTGTGCACGGAGGGGAGGGGCTGTGTGTGTGTGTGTGTGTGTGTGTGTGTGTGTGCGCGTGCATGTGAGAGACGCGGAGGGAGGGCAGGGAAAGGAAATGCAGCGTGTTTTAAATAGCGTTAAAAAATAAAAGACCTTGACAAAGACGAAAACTAAGGACATTTACTCTATAATTTAATTTAATTTTAGTTAGTTTTGCCAAACACACATTACAGTTTTAGTTAGTTATCGTTTTTTTGTAATACCTCGTTTTTATTTTTATTTCAGTTAACGACAATGTTTTTTCCCACCTAGTTTTCGTTTTTTCGTTCGTTTTCGTTAACGATTATAACCTTGGTTTGGATCTGAGCGTTCTCTCAGGAGAGTAGGAATGGAGAAGATCTGAGTATAAGTTGGGGAAAGACCAAGAAGTGCTTTAAATACAAATACTAAAACCTTAAAATCAACTCTGAATTGAACAGGTAACCAGTGCTGACACAGGTGTGATGTGTTCGAGATTAAAACTCAGGTCAGTTTAAAGCTTGCGAAATCCCCTAATCTGCAGAAAACCGGCTTTAACTACACAGTTGATTTGTCAAATTCTCCGGATCAAGAGTAACTCCCAGATTTTTTACTTTATCACGAATGTTATCTTGAAGGAGGCCCAGGGTGTGACTTACATTATTTAAAAGGTGTGAAGGGCCAAACAACATAACTTCAGTCTTTTTCTGATTTAGTTGAAGGAAATTGTTGTTCATCCAAGTCTTAATGTCCTCTAAACAAGCTAGCGAAGAGGACACTGAATCAGTGTCAGGAAAATACAGCTGAGTATCATCGACATAAATATGATATGAAACTTTTATGGGACTCAAAAATAAGCTGCAGAGGGAGTAAATGTAGAGAAAATAAGGTTGGACCCAGAACAGAGCCCTGGGGAACCCCACTAGTGACGGGAACTGAGCTTGAGGAAAATACTCCAATTTCCACCGAAAAACTCCTGTTTGTTAGTTATAATGCATGAACTAATGTGAACAAATAAGGCCTTTATTTTTACAATGTGTAAATTTCTAACAAAATTTTTTCTTAACATTCCCATCAAGTTGTGAAAATGTTATTTAACAAAAATGTTTTAAATGTTTTAAAAAGTTTTTTCTTTCTTGGTTATGTGAACGTTAAGGGAACATTCAATTGTATCATTTTTCAAACATTATGAGAACGTTACTTTTGAGTGTTTTACTGAACGTTCTGCAACAAGTAGCAACATTTAAAAAACAGACAAACATCCAGCTAAAACGTTTCAGAAAAAACGTCCCATGAACGATGTATCAATAATATTTTTGTGCTGATGTTTTGAGAACGTTATTAAAGAGCAGATACTCTGAGCGGAAGAGCGTTTGTTCATAACTGTGCCAGATTGTTCTCTGGTCTAGAATCTGCTCTGCATCGATCTAAAATATATACTTTCAAAACTCCTCAATTTAACCATCGAGAGTTTATAGGCGGCACTTTTAAAAACACTAAAGCAGACGACGAAATCAGTCTGCATTTTAAAGTCATGTTTCTGCTGACACACACACACACACACACACACACACACACACACACACACACACACACACACACACACACACACACTGCAAAGGCGGTTTCCTGTGTCTTTATCTTTCTCCCACTCTCACCCCGTTTCTGCTTCTGTTTACACCAGCCTCCTCCTCTTCCTCTTCTGTTCTCTCTCTCCGTTTCTCATCCTCTCGTTCTCTCTCTATGACACATCACTCCCCCTCCTGTCTCAATCCACAACTCTGATTTCATGCTTTTCTTCTGTTTCTGCACGAGCTTCCGGTCGTTTCCCCTGTCGCGCTCCTTCAATCTGTCTCTGGATCTGCGCACACACACACACACACACACACACACTCTCCCACTCGCTGCGTTTCTTGTGTGTTTTCGAAGAACACGTCTGTATTTAGACTGAGGAAAGTGGCCTGTTTTCTTTTTTTAGATTGTGGGATTTTTCCTCAAATCTCAGACCCCAGATTCTTTCCTCTCCGCGTCGCTTTGTTCTTCTCTTCTCGTGTGTTTCTGTTGAGAACAGCCGTGTCGGATCAGGTTCACGTTTTTGGCCTTTTAAAGTGTTTAATTTTGTGCAAATGTCAAGTCTGCTTTATTTCTACTGCTAGTCTTTCTTTATGCAATAGAAATTGTTTCAGCTTCAAACAGGAAAGTAACAGAATCAGTGATGCACACTTCATCAAATATGAGACCGGCACAATATCAACAAGCTTTCAATCTGTATTATAGATGGTTTATGTTACACTCTATCAGTGACCTTGATGATGATGATTTATGATTTTTTTCTGTATAAATAATTCCCATCAGAATTCAGGAAAACTTTAATACGCTTAAATGTCACATATCATTGATGATACATAATAATAAAATAGTGTACATGATCTTTAAAAAAAATAGTTTTTCTATTTTAACAAATATTTTTTCTGATGAACACAAAAGAAGATATTTTGAGAAATATCTCAGTGTTTTGTCCATATAATGAAAGTCAATGGGGTCCAATTTTTTGTGCATTCCCAATGTTCTTCTAAATTTCTTCTTTTGCAATTTGTGCACATCAATGAAGGTTAAACAATCGGTTTTATATGTGGTTTATGTTACAGTGTCTCCGTGACGTTGTTGATGATGACGGTGACGAGATGTTGCTGAGTCTCATTTTTGCTGCATTGAATTTTGTTGTTGTGTTTTTTTTGGTTTTTTTTTAAGGGGTTTTATTGTGCGCATCGACAAAGTTTGAACAATCCATTTTATAGGCGTGTCAGTGACTTTGACAATGCTTGCTTTCTTCCGTGAAACTTAATAGAACATATTTTGAGAAATGTCTGTTTTTGTCCATATAATGAAAGTCAATGGGGTCCAATATTGTTTGATTCGAAGTTTAAACGATCTGTTTTGGAGGTGGTTTGTTACACTGTATCAGTGACATTGATGATGATGATGACGGTGATGAGACGTTGCTGAGTCTCATTTTTGCTGCATTGAATTTTGATTAATTTCTTTTTGAGCAGTCCGTTGTAAAGGTGTTTGACAGTGATCTCGATGATGATGATGATGAGTGAATCTGATGCCGTCAGTCTCGCAGGAAACGGACACACAGGAAGTGCTTGAGGAGCGCAGCGAGTGTGTGTGTGTGTGTGTGTCTCATCCAGCCCTCAGTTCCACATTAATAATGAAGCGTCCCTCGTTCAAAAACTCCCCAATGCAGCGACTCAATGGCCTACTTTCAGTCACCGCAGCCGACAGCAGAGAACCCTCTCCTCCAGGTGTGTGTGTGTGTGTGTGTGTGTGTGTGTGTGAGAGAGAGAGGACATTTTCACTGCAAGAATCACTTTTTAATAAATCATACATCTGACAGTATCAGGACCTTCAGGGACCAACA
>NC_140230.1:37214647-37217147 GCF_951802725.1 Rutilus rutilus
GATGTGTGTTCAGGGTGTGTGTGTAGATGTGTGTTCATCAGGGTGTGTGTCAAGTCAAGTCAAGTCAAGTATATTTGTATAGCGCTTTTCACAATACAGATTGTATCAAAGCAGCTTCACAGTATTAAATTAAAATAATACATCAATGTTTGTTTCTAGTGGAATTTATTGATTGATAATCAAATTAAATATCCCCAAAATATCCCCAACTGAGCAAGCCAAAGGCAACAGTGGCAAGGAACCGAAATACTCCATCAGGTGACCTAATGGAGAAAAAAAACCCTTGGGAGAACCCAGGCTCAGTCGGGGGCCAGTTCTCCTCTGGCGTTTATTAACTAGAGGCCGGATTGTAGTTTGAACTGTAAGATTAAAAATATTATATGAATGCCTGGCTGAAGAGATGCGACTTTAATCTAGTTTTAAACTGGGAGAGCGAGTCTGAGCAACGAACACTATCAGGAAGGCTATTCCAGAGTCTTGGGGCTAAATGTGAAAATGCTCTCCCTCCTTTGGTGGATCTGGATATCCTAGGTATGACCAAAAGCCTTGAATTTAGTGATCTTAAAGAGCGCGATGGATTATAGGGCGATAGAAGATCCGTTAAATAGACTGGAGCTAAGCCGTTTAGGGCTTTATAAGTCAGTAGCGATACCTTGTAATTAATACGGAACTTTATAGGTAACCAATGCAGTGATGATAAAATCGGTGTTATATGATCATATTTTCTTGATCTAGTAAGAACTCTAGCGGCGGCATTCTGGACTAACTGTAGCTTGTTAATTGAGGATGCAGGACAACCGGCTAATAAAGCATTACAGTAATCTAGTCTCGAGGTCATGAATGCATGAACTAACTTTTCTGCATCAGAAACTGATAGCATATTACGTAGCTTAGCAATGTTTCTAAGGTGGAAAAAGGCAGTTTTTGTAACATATGAAATATGATTTTTGAAAGACAGGTTGCAATCGAGTATAACACCCAGGTCTTTTACTGTAGAGGATAAAGTAACAGGACATCCTACGATGTTAAAGTTGTATTGCGAGAGGTTTTGTGGGCGGTTTTTTGAACCGATGATTAGTACCTCTGTTTTGTCTGGATTTATTAAAAGAAAATTACGCGTCATCCAATCTTTTATATCTTTAACACACTCTGTCAATTTGGATAATTTAGCGTTTTCATCTGGCCGTGATGAAATATATATTTGAGTGTCATCAGCATAACAATGGAAACTAATTCCATGTTTCCTTATAATATTTCCAAGTGGCATCATATATACTGAGAATAATAGAGGGCCTAACACAGATCCCTGCGGCACTCCATAGTTTACTGGAGTTATGATCGATTTTTCTCCATTTAAACAGACAAAATGGTAGCGGTCAGATAAGTATGATCTCAACCAGCTTAATGCTTGTCCTTGAACACCAGTATAATTTTGTAGTCGATCTAAGAGTATTGTGTGATCTATAGTATCGAACGCAGCACTAAGATCAAGTAAAACTAGTATTGAGATACAGCCTTGGTGTGTGTGTGTGTAGATGTGTGTTCATCAGGGTGTGTGTGTGTGTGTGTGTGTGTGTGTGTGTGTGTGTGTGTGTGTGTGTGTGTGTGTGTGTGTGTGTGTGTAGATGTGTGTTCATCAGGGTGTGTGTGTAGGTGTGTGTGTGTGTGTGTGTGTGTGTGTGTGTGTGTGTGTGTGTAGATGTGTGTTCATCAGGGTGTGTGTGTAGATGTGTGTGTGTGTGTGTGTGTGTGTGTGTGTAGATGTGTGTTCATCAGGGTGTGTGTGTAGATGTGTGTGTGTGTGTGTGTGTGTGTGTGTGTAGATGTGTGTTCATCAGGGTGTGTGTGTGTGTGTGTGTGTAGATGTGTGTTCATCAGGGTGTGTGTGTAGAGTTATGATTATAACTAATTATATTAGTTTATATTATAATTTAGTTAATCGTTTTTTAAAATGTGGTCGATTCTCAAACGCCACGAATCCATATTCCATATTTATTTGTCTATTACCCAGAAGCCAGTATTAGTGTTCCTCCACTGCTCATAGGCTGGCAAACTCCATTTTATAGCGAATGCTGTGAGATTTTGTTTTATCTTAATCATAAAATAACCTCAACTAGTGCTGCACGATTCATCATATCGCAATCGCCATGTCAAGCCCACGCAATTATATGACGCAAAATGCTGCGATTTTATATGAAATAAACAAATTTGGGCTGTTAACGTGATTAATGCAGCATCTGATAATTTTTGTCATCCTTTGGCTAGTGTCATGATCCCGCTCTTATTCATGCTAATGTATTTAAACCATTCATGCGCGACAAGACAAAAGAGCGCCTGCCTGTGAATGTCCTCCTGACACACAGATACACTCGCGCTGATATCGTGCGCACAAGACAGCCCAGAATACACTTCTCTTTCGCGCTTGAACGAACAATAATACACACAATTATGCCAAAATGTGTTTTTGTCGAGTATCTTCATAAATAAGAGCAGTCTTATG
>NC_140230.1:37227147-37229647 GCF_951802725.1 Rutilus rutilus
GAATCTTCCTTCTCTTTGCTTCCTTCAAGAGCGACTCCTTGAGTCTTTGAGTCTATGAGTTTAGTCGGAGCAACTCCTGGAGTCTTTGAGTTCAGACTGAGCGCCTCCTTGAGTATCTGAGTCTGAGTTTAGTCGGAGTGACTCCTTGAGTCTTTGAGTCTTTAAGTTTAGTCAAAACGACTCCTTGAGTCTTTGAGTTCAGTCTGAGCGACTCCTTGAGTATCTGAGTCTTTGAGTTCAGTCTGAGCGACTCCTTGAGTATCTTGAGTCTTTGAATTCAGTCGGAGTGACTCCTTGAGTCTTTGAGTTTAGTCAGAGCAACTCCTTGAGTCTTTGAGTTCAGACTGAGCGACTCCTTGAGTATCTGAGTCTTTGAATTCAGTCGGAGTGACTCCTTGAGTCTTTGAGTTTAGTCGGAGCAACTCGTTGAGTCTTTGAGTTCAGTCTGAGCGACTCCTTGAGTATCTGAGTCTTTGAATTCAGTCGGAGTGACTCCTTGAGTCTTTGAGTTTAGTCGGAGCAACTCCTTGAGTCTTTGAGTTCAGACTGAGCGACTCCTTGAGTATCTGAGTCTTTGAATTCAGTCTGAGTGACTCCTTGAGTCTTTGAGTTTAGTCTGAGTGACTCCTTGAGTCTTTGAGTTCAGTCGGAGCGACTCATTGAGTCTTTAAGTCTGAGTTTAGTCTGAGTGACTCCTTGAGTCTTTGAGTCTGAGTTTAGTCGGAGTGACTCCTTGAGTCTTTGAGTCTTTAAGTTTAGTCAAAACGACTCCTTGAGTCTTTGAGTTCAGTCTGAACGACTCCTTGAGTATCTTGAGTCTTTGAGTTCAGTCGGAGCGACTCCTTGAGTCTTTGAGTTCATTGGAAACGACTCCTTGAGTCTCTGACTCTGAGTTCATTCGGAGCGACTCCTTGAGGATCGGTTCTGCCTTCTCCTGGTAATGGCCTCAGGTAGACGCGGGTGAAGCCGATCAGATGTAACGTGTGCAAACGCACATATAAACGCTCAGGTGCTGTAGAGAACTGAGATTCAGATGTCCTCTCTTTGCAAGTTTTGCACATTGAATTTCTGATTAAGAGTACAATCGCCTCCGATGACCAGCATAGAAACAGACAGAATGAAACGTGGAGGAGCCTTGCCTTTCTTAAAGCAAATACATATCTGAGATATTTTTGAGATTGTAAAATTATTTGCATTATATGAAATGAGTCATTAATGACATCAACTATAGCTTTAGCCGCTTTCTTTTCGCTCTTCGACCTTGTATATCAAATCGATCTGCAGTCTCAATAAGACACACGCCGAGCCTCATGGGAAGCGTGTCGGGATGCATTCTGGGAGTTTCGTCTGGTGTTAGTTACTGTACTGCTGACAGCAGGGAAACTACCCAAAGAGGTTTATTTGCACTAAAACCGAATCTTTGTGTTGTGAAATATTATCTTGTTCCACTTATGATTGTAAATCCTCAATTTCTTCTTCTTCAAAAAAAAAACTCTTTGCATCATGAATATTTCGTTGAATTTTTATATGTAAAAAGGTCAAGCTGCCTTAGTTTATTTTTTATTTTATTTTTTGCAACTATTCTCAGGAAATCTTGAGCCATGCACTAAAGTGGTTATGCAAATGTTTGGTGAATATTAATTTATTGTATATATATTTGTGCTTGGAAATATGAATGCCCTGTTATTAAGTAAAGTCTCTTCCAAAGACATTGTTTATTCATTGATGTAATTGAATCTGAGTTGTTTCGTATGTTGTGAGTGATTCGGGTGACGGGACGGGCTCCTGCTCAAAGCCTTCAATCAGGGATCTGTTTTCTGTTCAGAGTCAAAGCTCATTTCTCATGTTGTACAAATGAAGAGCAAATAAACAAAGATTTACGTTGAGTCGACTCTGCTGCCTCCTGCTGGTCCTTCATCACACACAAGTGCAGTGTTTTTGTCTCCTGTGGTAAATGTGTTCCTGGCGCGCGTGATCTTACCACGTGACGTCACTGCGTTCTAATTAATATTCATGAGCGGCTCCTCGAATTCTTGTGCAGGAATAAACATTTTCACTATTGATTCTTTAAACATGTTCTTTTAAAACTTGTGCGTTTTTTCTATGTTATTACCAAAAAATATATTATTTTATAGCTATATGTCTGCAAAGTTAGGGGTAAGTTTACCTAATGTAAAAAAATATATATATTTTAAAATAAAAAAAAATATGTTTTTTATTGTGTTTTTCGTGCCAAAGTTTGCTGTGGAATTTTGCCTTATGATGGTAATGACATGAAATCTGAGAACAGCTATATTTGTGCACAAAAAAGGAAAAATTGATTGAAAACTGGCCTTTGTTGGAATCTAGAAGACATTTTTTACGTCAATGTAAGTGTGGGTTTGATTTTACCATTAAAATACCGTAATAAGCTGCATAAGTAGCATTACTCGATACATAACCTATTCTTCAGAATATATATTCAGCTATTTATAAAATAATTATGGGCTGAACCTTTTGA
>NC_140230.1:37234647-37237147 GCF_951802725.1 Rutilus rutilus
ACACACTGATGATCACCTGTGTGTGTGTGTGTGTGTGTGTGTGAGGAGGACACACACACTGATGATCACCTGTGTGTGTGTGTGTGTGTGTGTGTGTGAGGAGGAAAGTGTAAGGAGGAAACACACACTGATGATCACCTGTGTGTGTGTGTGTGTGTGTGTGTGTGTGTGTGTGTGTGAGAGGAGGACACACACACTGATGATCACCAGTGTGTGTGTGTGTGTGAGGAGGACACACACACTGATGATCACCAGTGTGTGTGTGTGTGTGTGTGTGTGTGTGTGTGTGTGAGGAGGACACACACACTGATGATCACCTGTGTGTGTGTGTGTGTGTGTGTGTGAGGAGGACACACACACTGATGATCACCTGTGTGTGTGTGTGTGTGTGTGTGTGAGGAGGACACACACACTGATGATCACCTGTAGGTTTCAGGTGTCGCTGGGAGTAAACTGAAGGATGATCTGGTGGTGGCGGAAGTGGAGATTAATGACGTCCCGCTGACCTGCCGAAATCTGCTGACCCGTGGACAGACTCAAGACGAGGTGAGAGCCGGATCAGGCCTGTGTGTGTGTGTGTGTGTGTGTGTGTGTGTGTGTGTTCTGTCCTCCGCTCAGTCCTGATGTTCTCCACAGATCAGCAGAGTGAGTGGTGCTGCTGTGTCCACCAGGGGGCGCTACATGTCCTCGGAGGAGAAGAGCAAAGCACTGCCCAGGTGAGACGCATCACATGCACATCCTGATCAGTTCAGTCAGTTTCAATAAGGAAAGCGATATCTTTGTCATATTATCCTTTCAGTGGCAACTGCTTGTGCTGCTCTTTATTGGTACCATTTTGTTTTATTAGTTTATTTTCTTTTATCTATTTACATTTTTTTGAATTTGAAAGATAATAAAGATAGTGTTTGATAAGTGAGATCTCTGATTGTAGTCCTTGAAAACTAATAAAGTAGTGCTAAAAGTCCTGGAATTAAATTTTACAGCGTCTGTATGAACTCTGGATTGGATTGCAATAAATATTCAGTAATTGCATTAAATTCTAACGCATGTGTGTTGATCTCTCCACAGTGACCGTCCGCTGTATCTGCATGTGCAGGGCCAGACCCGAGACTTAGTGGACAGTGAGTGACAACACTGATGGAGGAGCTTCATCACGTGTGTGTGTGTGTGTGTGTGTGTTTAACATCATTCTGTGTGTGTGTGTGTGTGTGTGTAGAGGCCGTTAACAGGATTAAGGAGATCATCACTAACGGTGTAGTGAAGGCCGCCACCAACTCGACCTACAGCGGAGCGACGGTCACGGTGTACCAGCAGCCCGGATCCAGCACTTTACCCACAATCCCCTCTGCTGCACACAAACCACACTATACAGGAGGAGTGAGTACATGTGCGGTCACATCAGACGTGTGTTTCACACTCACAGCACGTTCAGAACTTCTCTTAATAACAGCTCGAATCTCTATCTAATACAAGTACCCGCTTCCTGACCTCAAGTTATAAAATTGTTATAAAATTAAAAAGCCACAGGCAAACGTTCCTTGTGTGAGTGTTTTTATCCTGTTGATTTTTGTTTATGATATTCAGCTACAATTACATGTTTTGCAATAAGACTAATTGTGAACGATATCTACGGTTTTCTTTTTACCTTATTGAAATCGAAATTAGGAATTGCTAAGAATCAGAATGGATGAGCAGAATTTGAATCGTTAAAGTTCGAACGAACCCGGCCCTGTATGAGAAGGCCCTGAGCGTTAATGATTTAAGTGTTAAAAAGTGTGAAATACAGCAGGGATCCTGCGAGTTATGAAACTGCAGCTGTGCTTGAGTTCGGATTCTTATGTTTCTACTTTGAATGTCTCTTGCACAAGGTCTGCTTTTAAAATATATTCATTCCTGTCACTTTGCACATTCAGCAACATGTGACCATGTCGGAACCTCCAGAATAACTGAAGGAATAACAGTGGAAGATGAAGACGTGTTTCAAGAACTGCTGTCAACACCGCTAGTCTTAGTGTTTTCCTCATTCAACACACACAGGATTGAGACTAACCCGTGTGTGTGTGTGTGTGTGTGTGTGTGTGTGTGTGTGTGTGTGTGTGTGTGTGTGTTCAGATGCACTATGTGCAGGATAAGGTGTTTGTGGGCCTGGATCAGGCGCTGCACGGCTTCAGTGTGAAGGAGTGTGTGGAGGGTCCGGGCTGCTCGTATCTTCAGCACATTCAGGCAGAGACCGGGGCCAAAGTGTTCCTGCGGGGGAAAGGGTCCGGGTGCCTGGAGCCGGCGTCAGGGCGAGAGGCGTTCGAGCCCATGTACATATACATCAGGTGTGTGTACAGATCTCACACACACACACACACATCTGGAGCCAGCGTCAGGGTGAGAGGCGTTCGAGCCCATGTACATATACATCAGGTGTGTGTACAGATCTCACACACACACACACACGTCTGGAGCCGGCGTCGGGGTGAGAGGCGTTCGAGCCCATGTACATATACATCAG
>NC_140230.1:37239647-37257147 GCF_951802725.1 Rutilus rutilus
TCAGCAGGTTTTCTCCAGCCTCCTGCTATGAATGGGATGCCTCCTCAGTCTCAGTATTATCCTCATCCTCCCGCGGGATTCCAGCCGTATCCCGTTCCCGT
This sequence comes from Rutilus rutilus, assembly GCF_951802725.1. NCBI lineage: Eukaryota > Metazoa > Chordata > Actinopteri > Cypriniformes > Leuciscidae > Rutilus > Rutilus rutilus. Next base: position 37,239,749 of record NC_140230.1, read on the forward strand.
TCCTCAGCAACCCGTCGCTCCTCCGTATCCGGTGTCTCCCGCGGCCCCGGGGCCCGTCCCCCCCGCGCAGTATCCCCTCGCGCCCGCTAGCGTCCCGGCACAGGTAACTCCGCGCTCACCTGTGCGTGCGTGTGAATGTGTGAGTGTGTGAGTGTAAAGCATGTGTGAGTCAGCTCAAGCTGTCGCATCCGTCTTTTCACATGCAATACTGTACATAACACATAATCAATATCATGAATCAACTCATAATAACACATAATCAATATCATGTCTCACTGTAGGCGTCTTACAACAGTTCCCACACGAGCGATTTTATAATTATCATGACAGAATAAGCTAATTAAAGACATGAAGATAGTTAGCTCCACACCAGCTGCGTAACTTCATCACCTAACCCTTCAGAAACGTCCTGTTGCTTCTACATGTTGTCACTTCTTCTAGAGTCTCTCCATCATTCTGACTCCAGTTTGAACATAAAAGGCAGAACACACACACACACACACACAAGCTCTTGAAGCTCCACCCTCTGTGCTGGGAGCAGCAGCTCATTTGCATTTAAAGGGACAGACACGAAACAACGTGTTTTCGCTCACCCTCAAAAAGTGACAACTTTAACATGCTATATAAAAATATCTGTGGGGAATTTTGAGCTGAAACTTCACACACACACTCTGGACATCAGAGACTTATTTTACATCTGTGAAAAGGGCATTATACCACCCCTTTAAACAATTAGATTCATTGCAATAACGCTCAAACAATATAACACATAAATATTAGATGATAAATTTCTTAAACTATAATATTTTATAAAATAATACTAGTATAACAGTGATTATGAAATGGTTAGTTATTCACGATGTGTGTGTGTGACCTGTGTGTGTGTGTGTGTTTGTGTGTGTGTGTCTCCCGTCTCCTGACATCTCTCTCTCTCTCTCTCTCTCCAGACTCTTCCTCCCGCTCAGTTCCCGCCCCCTGCCGTGGCTCCGCCCACACACTCAGCTCCGCCCAGACCCGTGGCTCCGCCCCTCCCGCCACAGAAGCGCCGCTTCACCGAGGAGGTGCCGGACGAGTCGGAGCAAGGCCTTCTGGGATACCAGGTGAGCTGTCGGCCCGCGCCGGACCCTGCTCTCGTCACCGTGCGGCTTTATCCCGTTTCTGCAGGTGTGTGTGACGTCAGCGTCCTGTCGCCATGGTGACAGACGGGTTGTGGGCGGAGCCTGAGGGGTCACGAGGACCTGATCTGGATGTTTGTAGTGAACGACAGCTGATGAAAGGTCAAACTCTAGTGAGCCGCAGAACTAGAGGACAGGGAAACACTAAACCAGTCCAGCAGTTAATTATTGTTATTTTAAATACAGCAGCTCACTAGGGTTTGTGGCGAATGATGGGAACTGCTCACGTGTTTGACTGTCAATGTGACACCCCCCCCCCCCCCCCCTTCTGTATAAGAGAGATGTGTGTGTGTGTGTGTGTGTGTGTGTGTGTGTGTGTGAGAGTGAGAGATGATCAGTCACTGATGTGTGTGTGTCTGTAACGGAGGGTGTGTGTTAATGCTGTTGTGTTTTTCTGCTCATAGCATGGACCCATTCATATGACTAATTTAGGTGCAGGCATGTCTGTGGGCAGCTCAGAGTCGTCAGGACCCCCGTCTGCTGCTTCCTCAGGGCCTGTGAGAGAGAGAGACAGGTCAGACACTTCAACACACACACTCAACACACACACACACACACGACATGTTGCGACGTTCGTCTGTTATAGGACGACTGAGTTTGAATAAACGAGCAGACACTGATTAGCTATACTTGATCGCCTAAATTAAAAAATAAAAAATAAATATTTGTGTAGTGTTCAATGTTGTTATCGATAGAGATGCGCGGATGGGGTATTATTTCATCCGCAACCGCGTCACAAAACTCATCATCCGCACCAACGTTTTTTGACCAAATGTCAAAGCCGCACCCGCCCGCCGTCCGCTGATTGGACGATGCAGTGCTCTGCTGATGTTAGAGAGAGGATGCAGTGCTCTGCTGATGTTCTAGAGAGGATGCAGTGCTCTGCTGATGTTCTAGAGAGGATGCAGTGCTCTGCTGATGTTCTAGAGAGGATGCAGTGCTCTGCTGATGTTCTAGAGAGGATGCAGTGCTCTGCTGATGTTCTAGAGAGGATGCAGTGCTCTGCTGATGTTCTAGAGAGGATGCAGTGCTCTGCTGATGTTCTAGAGAGGATGCAGTGCTCTGCTGATGTTCTAGAGAGGATGCAGTGCTCTGCTGATGTTCTAGAGAGGATGCAGTGCTCTGTGCAGTGCTCTGCTGATGTTCTAGAGAGGATGCAGTGCTCTGCTGATGTTCTAGAGAGGATGCAGTGCTCTGCTGATGTTAGAGAGAGGATGCAGTGCTCTGCTGATGTTCTAGAGAGGATGCAGTGCTCTGCTGATGTTCTAGAGAGGATGCAGTGCTCTGCTGATGTTCTAGAGAGGATGCAGTGCTCTGCTGATGTTAGAGAGAGGATGCAGTGCTCTGCTGATGTTAGAGAGAGGATGCAGTGCTCTGCTGATGTTCTAGAGAGGATGCAGTGCTCTGCTGATGTTCTAGAGAGGATGCAGTGCTCTGCTGATGTTCTAGAGAGGATGCAGTGCTCTGCTGATGTTCTAGAGAGGATGCAGTGCTCTGCTGATGTTCTAGAGAGGATGCAGTGCTCTGCTGATGTTAGAGAGGATGCAGTGCTCTGCTGATGTTCTAGAGAGGATGCAGTGCTCTGCTGATGTTCTAGAGAGGATGCAGTGCTCTGCTGATGTTCTAGAGAGGATGCAGTGCTCTGCTGATGTTCTAGAGAGGATGCAGTGCTCTGCTGATGTTAGAGAGGATGCAGTGCTCTGCTGATGTTCTAGAGAGGATGCAGTGCTCTGCTGATGTTCTAGAGAGGATGCAGTGCTCTGCTGATGTTAGAGAGAGGATGCAGTGCTCTGCTGATGTTAGAGAGAGGATGCAGTGCTCTGCTGATGTTAGAGAGAGGATGCAGTGCTCTGCTGATGTTCTAGAGAGGATGCAGTGCTCTGCTGATGTTCTAGAGAGGATGCAGTGCTCTGCTGATGTTAGAGAGAGGATGCAGTGCTCTGCTGATGTTAGAGAGAGGATGCAGTGCTCTGCTGATGTTCTAGAGAGGATGCAGTGCTCTGCTGATGTTCTAGAGAGGATGCAGTGCTCTGCTGATGTTCTAGAGAGGATGCAGTGCTCTGCTGATGTTCTAGAGAGAGGATGCAGTGCTCTGCTGATGTTAGAGAGAGGATGCAGTGCTCTGCTGATGTTAGAGAGAGGATGCAGTGCTCTGCTGATGTTCTAGAGAGGATGCAGTGCTCTGCTGATGTTCTAGAGAGGATGCAGTGCTCTGCTGATGTTAGAGAGAGGATGCAGTGCTCTGCTGATGTTAGAGAGAGGATGCAGTGCTCTGCTGATGTTCTAGAGAGGATGCAGTGCTCTGCTGATGTTCTAGAGAGGATGCAGTGCTCTGCTGATGTTCTAGAGAGGATGCAGTGCTCTGCTGATGTTCTAGAGAGGATGCAGTGCTCTGCTGATGTTAGAGAGAGGATGCAGTGCTCTGCTGATGTTAGAGAGAGGATGCAGTGCTCTGCTGATGTTCTAGAGAGGATGCAGTGCTCTGCTGATGTTCTAGAGAGGATGCAGTGCTCTGCTGATGTTCTAGAGAGGATGCAGTGCTCTGCTGATGTTCTAGAGAGGATGCAGTGCTCTGCTGATGTTAGAGAGAGGATGCAGTGCTCTGCTGATGTTAGAGAGAGGATGCAGTGCTCTGCTGATGTTCTAGAGAGGATGCAGTGCTCTGCTGATGTTAGAGAGAGGATGCAGTGCTCTGCTGATGTTCTAGAGAGGATGCAGTGCTCTGCTGATGTTCTAGAGAGGATGCAGTGCTCTGCTGATGTTCTAGAGAGGATGCAGTGCTCTGCTGATGTTCTAGAGAGGATGCAGTGCTCTGCTGATGTTCTAGAGAGGATGCAGTGCTCTGCTGATGTTAGAGAGAGGATGCAGTGCTCTGCTGATGTTCTAGAGAGGATGCAGTGCTCTGCTGATGTTCTAGAGAGGATGCAGTGCTCTGCTGATGTTCTAGAGAGGATGCAGTGCTCTGCTGATGTTCTAGAGAGGATGCAGTGCTCTGCTGATGTTAGAGAGAGGATGCAGTGCTCTGCTGATGTTAGAGAGAGGATGCAGTGCTCTGCTGATGTTAGAGAGAGGATGCAGTGCTCTGCTGATGTTCTAGAGAGGATGCAGTGCTCTGCTGATGTTCTAGAGAGGATGCAGTGCTCTGCTGATGTTAGAGAGAGGATGCAGTGCTCTGCTGATGTTCTAGAGAGGATGCAGTGCTCTGCTGATGTTCTAGAGAGGATGCAGTGCTCTGCTGATGTTCTAGAGAGGATGCAGTGCTCTGCTGATGTTCTAGAGAGGATGCAGTGCTCTGCTGATGTTCTAGAGAGGATGCAGTGCTCTGCTGATGTTCTAGAGAGGATGCAGTGCTCTGCTGATGTTCTAGAGAGGATGCAGTGCTCTGCTGATGTTCTAGAGAGAGGATGCAGTGCTCTGCTGATGTTAGAGAGAGGATGCAGTGCTCTGCTGATGTTCTAGAGAGGATGCAGTGCTCTGCTGATGTTCTAGAGAGGATGCAGTGCTCTGCTGATGTTCTAGAGAGGATGCAGTGCTCTGCTGATGTTCTAGAGAGGATGCAGTGCTCTGCTGATGTTAGAGAGAGGATGCAGTGCTCTGCTGATGTTCTAGAGAGGATGCAGTGCTCTGCTGATGTTAGAGAGAGGATGCAGTGCTCTGCTGATGTTCTAGAGAGGATGCAGTGCTCTGCTGATGTTCTAGAGAGGATGCAGTGCTCTGCTGATGTTCTAGAGAGGATGCAGTGCTCTGCTGATGTTAGAGAGAGGATGCAGCAAAGATGTTTAATGCTGATGTATGAGGCCTGGGCCTACGCTGAGTTTCGTTCATTTACGACGAGATGCGCTCTAGCTCACGATGCAGTGCAAGTGAACGCGCCGGCGCCTCCATTTATTATATTGTCTGTTATCACAGTTATTATATTGTCTGCTATATTTGCAATTGGTTGATGAAACATTTATTAAAATTAAGATACAAACGAAATTCACTTTAAAGAAAGGTTTTCTACAAAGCAAAACTTCATTAAGGGGTAAAAACCATGTCTCCCGATATATTATGATCCTATCTTTTATTACAATTGTTTTTGAGCTAAAATGTAATACACATCATATATATATACACACTGTATATGTTTCTTTTATCAAACATGTTTGGGGTCAGTCAAGAGCTAATTAAACTGCACGATCAGTTATCGGTAATGATACGTTGTTTATTATTGCAAATGTTTTTCATTTGTTTAATAAATCTCATAATGACGGCACATCACTATATCAGTCATAGCTTTTATTTCCATCTCAGATGAGTGGCGGTCGGGGGGGTGCTGGGCAAAGAATCAAATACAGTTGGAAACGACGTAGACCATTAATAACACAGACTGTTAACACTTGTTTTTAATTAGTATTTAAACATTCTCTATGATAAAAAATGTTTGTAAAAAATGGTTTTGTCGGTTATAGAGTTGTAATGACGGCGTCTCACGGTTATACTAGCCGTCACTCCCCCAGCTCCACTGCTGTCTGTCATTTATGTTAATAAAACAACAAAACACAGCTTTAACAAACATAACCCTATATTTAAATGTAATTTTCTACAGTGACTGAATCAATAGTTATTTTACATTTAGGCTTACATATACGATATTATAAACTTCATGATTTTCTGTATTGAAATCATGTGATGTTGATTGTGGTGTGTGTGTGTGTGTGTGTGTGTGTGTGTGTGTGTGTGTGTGTGTGTGTGTGTGTGTGTGTGTGTGTTGCGCAGCAGCAGAACGATCATGCCGTGTGTGTCAGCGCCGCTCAACGGACTGAGATCTCAGAAAGCAGACGAGAAGACGGCGCCGCCGAGCCTTCTGGGTAAGACACGCTTCACACGCACACACACTCCTGCTGATGTCTGTCAGTCACACACACACACACACACACACACACACACACACACACACACTCACACTCACTCCTGCTGATGTCTGTCAGTCACACACACACACACACACACTCCTGCTGATGTCTGTCAGTCACACACACACACTCACACACACACACACTCTCCTGCTGATGTCTGTCAGTCACAGTCACACACACACACACATACACACTCACACTCACTCCTGCTGATGTCTGCCAGTCACACACACACACAAACAAACACACACACACACACTCTCCTGCTGATGTCTGTCAGTCACAGTCACACACACACACACACACACACACACATACACACTCACACTCACTCCTGCTGATGTCTGCCAGTCACACACACACAGATGAGCTGCAGCAGCGGGACTGTATCATTAGCACAGGTAAAGCTGAAGCGTGCCGTTTCACAGGAAATGACACGCTTCAGCTTGAGGGCCGTGATTGGTCAGTTGAGTTGAGGCTCCTCCCCTGCCGTGCCGTGTGACTCCACACTAACGGGCGTCTCTCTTGTGTTCTGTGTTCTCTCTCTTTCTCTGTGTTTTTTCTCTCTCTCTTTCATGTCCCTGCGGGGGGATGCCGGATGGGCGGGGCCTCGTTCCCTTCCGCCTCCTGATTGGACGCTTCCAATGACATGCGGTTGTTTAACTTCCTGTTTCCTTGATTGCTGGTATGGTGTTGTTTGTGTGCTTGTCTCTGGTTTCTGGTGTCATCAGAGCCGCAGGTGAAGCGAGTCCGGGCCGGGCTGGTGGCGTACGCCGGAGACTCCTCGGATGAAGAGGACGATCACGGACCCTCCAAAGGATATACGTACCTCTCGCCATCTCCTCACCGGCCCAAAACACACACACACACACACACGCCGCAGACGCAGCCCATGCCCTTCTGGATGGCACCGTAAACACACACACACACACACACACACACACACAGGTAGCGTCGTCATTCATGGCCTCATCCGCTCCTAAAGACTCTCAGAGGGGATTCTGGGTCAGATAAGAACGAGGAGCCGCAGAAATCAGCATGTGACTGATCATGTGACACTGCAGGACTCACTTTTTAAAGCCTGCTCTGTTTTAGTTCTTCATCACTTTGATTTGTAATGTTACTGTGATTCTCTTGACAAATAAACTCATTACTCACAGAACGTGTGTGTCCTGGTTCTTCTTCTCCAGCTGAAGATGATCCTGTGAGTCACAGCACAGCTAGACCCATAACGGCTCAGAGACACCAGACCGGTGAACGATCAGAACACTGACAGCCAATCACAGCACAGCTAGACCCATAACGGCTCAGAGACACCAGACCGGTGAACGATCAGAACACTGACAGCCAATCACAGCACAGCTAGACCCATAACGGCTCAGAGACACCAGACCGGTGAACGATCAGAACACTGACAGCCAATCACAGCACAGCTAGACCCATAACGGCTCAGAGACACCAGACCGGTGAACGATCAGAACATCGACAGCCAATCACAGCACAGCTAGACCCATAACGGCTCAGAGACACCAGACCGGTGAACGATCAGAACACTGACAGCCAATCACAGCACAGCTAGACCCATAACGGCTCAGAGACACCAGACCGGTGAACGATCAGAACACTGACAGCCAATCAGAGTCCGTCCTGCTTTAACCCTCGTGCTCTCGCGTGAACATTACATCTCCAACTTAAACTGGTAAATCTTCAACGCTTTAGAGCGACAGACTGAAGTTTGATCTCTTCAAAGACGACACTCGGCAGATTATTGCTGAAGGCAAGTTTATTTATATAGCACATTTCATACACAATGGCAATTCAAAGTGCTTTACACAGAAGAAATTACAATTATAAAAAGAAATAAGAATAATTAAAACAGTTTATAAAAATACAGTACAGTACAGACAGTCGGAGGAACAGTGGCACAGTGCTCTCAGTAAAAGCACAGCTGAACAGAAGTGTTGTGAGTCTGGATGTTTAGATTAGATTAGATTAGATTCAACTTTATTGTCATTACACAAGTACAGGTACAAGGCAACGAAATGCAGTTTAGGTCTAACCAGAAGTGCAATAGCAGCAAGTGCAGGATATACAGTGGTTCCATAAGTGCAGAACATGGATATGTACTGAATAAATATAGAGTTGAATACTATTATAAACAAAAATTTACAGATAGATTGTCCTATGAATATAATATACAGATAACTATTACTGTGAACAGAGTTTACAGCTAGATATGTACTGAATATAATAATATACAGATGGCTGTTACTATAAACATAATTTTACAGATAGATATGTACTATGAATATATATACAGATGGCTGTTACTATAAACATAATTTTACAGATAGATATGTACTATGAATATATATACAGATGGCTGTTACTATAAACATAATTTTACAGATAGATATGTACTATGAATATATATACAGATGGCTGTTACTATAAACAGAATGTGAGCATAATATACAGATGGCTATTACTATAAACAGAATTTTACAAATAGATATATGTATAAGTTAGGCTAATGAGCAGTATAACAATGGATTTAAAGTAGTGCAAATAAAGTTTGGACAGAAGCTATCCGAGTGAGTGCAGTGGAAAGTAATTGCATATTACAGTTAAGGTACGATATTGCAATGTATATATAACAGTCGGTACTGTAAACAAACAGTCGGCAGTGCAATGAGCATATTCCAGTCAAGGTAGTAGTGCAAGATGCATATGTAAACAGTTGTTACTGTAATAACAGTCAGCAGTGCAAATGAACATTATAGTATTGCAAATAACAAATAACAAAATGGAGGCAGGTGTGAGGAGGGAGAGGAGAGTCAGTCAGTATATAAGGGGAGTGGGATCAATGAGGGTTAGAGTTTAATAAAGAGACAGCTCTGGGGAAAAAACTGTTCTTTAGTCTGCTGGTCCTGGTCCGGAGGCACCTGAAACGCCTGCCGGAAGGCAGGAGAGAAAACAGTCTGTGGGCTGGGTGAGAGGAGTCCTTAAGGATGCTGCGAGCTCGATGCAGACAGCGTTTCCTCTGGATGTGCTCGATGGCAGGTAGTGGAGTCCCAGTGATGCGCTGGGCGGTTTTCACCACCCGCTGCAGTGCCTTGCGCTCTGCAACAGAGCAGCTCCCATACCACACTGTAGCACAGTTGGTCAGGATGCTTTCTATTGCACAGCGATAGAAGTTCACCAGGATAGTGGAGGAAAGCTGATTCTTCCTCAGTGTCCTCAGGAAGAAGAGGCGCTGGTGAGCCTTCTTGACCAGGCTGGAGGTGTTGGTTGTCCAGGTCATGTCCGCCGAGATGTGGGTCCCCAGGAACTTGAAACTGGAGACACGCTCAACAGCCATTCCATTGATGTGGATGGTGTCGTGTGTGCCTCTTGACACTTTCCTGAAGTCCACGATGAGCTCCTTCGTTTTGGTGGTGTTGAGGAGCTGGTTATTTTCGAGGAGGTAGTGTTGAGGAGCTGTGAAAGTGACTACTGTAGGAGCACATCTGATCTCCTCTGGAAGCTGTTCCAGCATAATAGCTAAAGCGGACTCGCCATGCTTAGAGTGAACCCTTGGTGTTTCTAGCTGATCTGATCCTAGTGATCTGAGTGATCTGTTGGGTTTATATTCAGTGAGCATATCTGCAATGTATTGAGGTCCTAGGCCATTGAGTGATTTATATACCAGTAATAATACTTTAAAATCAATCCTAAATGTAAACCGGGAGCCAGTGTAAAGACCTGAGGACTGGTGTGATGTGTTCATATGTTCTGGTTCTGCTCAGCGTTCTGTATGAGCTGACACTGTCTTATGGTGTCTTTGGGAAGGCCAGTGAGGAGCCCATTACAGTAATCCACCCTGCTGGTGATGAAAGCATGCACAAGTTTCTCTAGGTCTTGACTGGAAACAAAGCATTTAATTCTTGCAATATTTTTCAGATGATAGTATGCTGATTTAGTTATTGCTTTGACATGACTACTGAAACTAAGGTCTGACTCTAGTGTCACACCAAGATTCCTGACTTGATGTTTAGTTGTTTGACCCCTAGAGTGAAGGTATGCGTTCACCTTGAGAACTTCATCTTTGTTTCCAAACGCAATGACTTCAGTTTTGTCTTTGTTTAACTGAAGAAAGTTTTGACACATCCAACTGTTGACTTCATCAATGCATCGGCACAGGGAGTCAATGGGGCTGTAATCGTTAGGTGATAGGGCTAAGTAGAGCTGTGTGTCGTCTGCAGAGCTGTGGGAAGAGATCTGGTTCTTTCTCATTATTTGGCTCATTGGGAGCATATACAGGCTGAAGTGAAAAAAGGTTTTAAAAAGTGAACTTAAAAGTTACAGAATTTTACATTGTTATTAAAAAACATGATCAAAAAACAACAATCAAAAAACATGATTGTTATTACTATCAATTTTTATATGAAATCTATATTTTCAAAAACGTTTTACTCTAAAACTACATGAAAATCAAAGCCATAAATCTAAACAAGTTGTGTTCCTAACGTGAGGTTGATATCTCAGTAAATGGTCTTTCAGTGAATGTTGTTCGGCTGCAGTTCCAGACGCTTCCACTAGAGGAAACTCCTCTCATTCATTTCCAGTGCGTCATTTCTGACCGCGAGGAGCTCAAGTGTGACTGTTGTTTCAGGACCATCTAACCTGTTCAGATCATGTCCATGATTATTTTGTTCACACAGCAAGTGCCAAAACCTTTACCAAGTTTCGTACCATTCCGATGAAGTAAAAAAATAAAAAAATATTTGTGAATTAAATCCTTTTATTGGAAGTTAGCAGCTCAAAACTGGATATTTCAGATGATTTTCTGACAGTATTTACATTCCCTAAAGCTGTTCTCCCACAGATGAATTGTGTGTGTGTGTGTGTGTGTTGTGGGATCACTTGTTCTTCATGTCCAGGATGAAGTCTGAGGGGTGTGTGTGTGTGTGTGTGTGTGTGTGTGTGTGTGTGTTGTGGGATCACTGGTTCTTCATGTCCAGGATGAAGTCTGAGGGGAGTGTGTGTTGTGGGATGCGCTGGAGCTGTTCATCATGCGAGCGCAGTGTCCAGAGCTTCTCCAGCTCATACGTGTCTCTGGTGTCCGACAGCATGAGGTGAAGCACCATGGATCCTGCGGGACAGAACACGGTCAGTCACACACACACACACACACACACTCTCGCAGCTGCTACGAACCGAAGTCGATGCACTTCCAGTCGTCGCAGTCTCTGCCCTCCAGCCGAACGTGCCGCTCCTCGTTCTTGCGCAGGAACTTAAACTGCGGATATAAAGAGTGTTTTCAGTGAGTGTATATAAGAGTGTCTTCAGCCGGATCAAACCCGGACACATCCCACTGAACCGAGACACTCCCGTCTCATTCGGGTCTATGGAAGCGTTTCTGCCTTCGAATAAACAACAGAAAGGTAACTGCGACTCTCACAATTTTTCTTGCAATTCCCAGTTTATTAACTGGAATTCTGACTTTATTCTTGCAATTCTGACTGTATTTTTCGTTATTCTTTATAATTTGCAATTCTACGGAGCCCCCCTAGTCCCACTTTGGCAAAAAAAAATTATTATAACTATCTTGTGGCCTCAAGATAGTAACTCGTGGCCTCAAGATAGTAACTCGTGGCCTCAAGATACTAACTCGTGGCCTCAAGATAGTAACTCGTGGCCTCAAGATACTAACTCGTGGCCTCAAGATAGTAACTCGTGGCCTCAAGATACTAACTCGTGGCCTCAAGATAGTAACTCGTGGCCTCAAGATACTAACTCGTGGCCACGAGAAAGTAAGTTTTTTCAAGGCGAACGTTCCCTTTAATGTTTCCATGGCGACGCGTCACGCGATACACTGCAGCCACAATAATACTGTATTAGATGTGTCGCTTTTATTTCGCTTTTCCTTTTTTATTCAAAATATTCACAAACTTGCTTTCCATGTCATCAACTAGCCCCTGAGAGTACGGCGCCACATTTAGAATGTTCAGTGCTGCCAGATTCAAACTGTGCTTTCGCGCATTGGCTGGCGCTGAGCCAGAGTCGGACGCGTTCAGCGCTGTCATCACAACTAAGCAGTTTTTTCAACTTCATAATGTTTATTTTAGGTTTCAGATATTTAAATACACATAAGCACGAGTAAAACAATATTGGAGTTTGTAAAACACACTGATGTCTGTGAAGCAGCAATAACAATCTATTCAAATATAATTTGCCGACATGTGTTATTCATATTAGACAAACATAGTGCAAGACAAGGAACTATAAAGTTGACTCTATTCTTCTCAGTTCACCGGCCACTTTTTTGCATTTATTTCGGGAGAAACTGATGAATTCACGTGCTGTAAATCCGACTGACAGGACAACATTGCAGCGCCCATCTCATGTTATTATAGATCAAGATTATTTATAAAGGTTTTTAAACGAGCCCAGAGTCAGACGCGTTCAGCGCTGTCATCACAACTAAGCAGTTTTTCAACTTCATAATGTTTATTTTTGGTTTCAGATATTTAAATACATAAGCACGAGTAAAACAATACATTTGGAGTTTGTAAAACACACTGATGTCTGTGGAAGCAGCAATAACAATCTATTCAAATATAATTTCCCGACATGTGTTATTCATATTAGACAAACATAGTGCAAGAGTCAAGACAAGGAACTATAAAGTTTACTCTATTCTTCTCAGTTCACCGGCCACTTTCTTGCATTTATTTCGGGAGAAACTGATGAATTCACGTGCTGTAAATCCGACGGACAACATTGCAGCGCCCATAACGTTATTATAGATCAAGATTATTTATAAAGGTTTTTAAACAACACACTCACTTACACGTATGTGAGAATCGGAATATCAGATAGGCTAGTTGATGACATGGTAAGCAAGTTTGTGAATATTTTGAATAAAAAAGGAAAAGCGAAATAAAAGCGACACATCTGTCATACAGTATTATTGTGGCTGCGGTCAATCGCGTGACGCGTCGCCATGGAAACATTAACATGGAAACGTTCGCCTTGAAAAAACTCACTTTCTCGTGGCCACGAGTTAGTATCTTGAGGCCACGAGTTACTATCTTGAGGCCACGAGTTACTATCTTGAGGCCACGAGATATACTATCTTGAGGCCACGAGTTACTATCTTGAGGCCACGAGTTACTATCTTGAGGCCACGAGTTAGTATCTTGAGGCCACGAGTTACTATCTTGAGGCCACGAGTTACTATCTTGAGGCCACAAGATAGTTATAATAAATTTTTTTTGCCAAAGTGGGACTAGGGGGGCTCCGTACAATTCTGACTTTATTTCTCGCAATTCCGTTTATAAATCAGAATTCTTTTTTCTTGCAATTCCCAGTTTATGAATTGGAATTCTGTCTTTTTCCTTCCAATTCCCAGTTTATAAATTGGAATTCTGTCTTTTTCCTCGCAATTCCCAGTTTATAAATTGGAATTTTGACTTTTCTCTGAATTCCCAGTTTATAAATCGGAATTCTGTCTTTTTCCTCGCAATTCCCAGTTTATAAATTGGAATTCTGTCTTTTTCCTCGCAATTCCCAGTTTATGAATTGGAATTTTGACTTTTTTCTCTGAATTCCCAGTTTATAAATCGGAATTCTGTCTTTTTCCTCGCAATTCCCAGTTTATAAATAGGAATTCTGTCTTTTTCCTCGCAATTCCCAGTTTATAAATTGGAATTTTGACTTTTTTCTCTGAATTCCCAGTTTATAAATCGGAATTCTGTCTTTTTCCTCGCAATTCCCAGTTTATAAATTGGAATTCTGTCTTTTTCCTCACAATTCCCATTTTATGAATTGGAATTCTGTCTTTTTCCTCGCAATTCCCAGTTTATGAATTGGAATTTTGACTTTTTTCTCTGAATTCCCAGTTTATAAATCGGAATAGTCTTTTTCCTTGCAATTCCCAGTTTATAAATTGGAATTCTGTCTTTTTCCTCGCAATTCCCAGTTTATGAATTGGAATTTTGACTTTTTTCTCTGAATACCCAGTTTATAAATCGGAATTCTGTCTTTTTCCTCGCAATTCCCAGTTTATAAATCGGAATTCTGTCTTTTTCGGAATTCTGTCTTTTTCCTCGCAATTCCCAGTTTATAAATTGGAATTCTGTCTTTTTCCTCGCAATTCCCAGTTTATAAATCGGAATTCTGTCTTTTTCCTCGCAATTCCCAGTTTATAAATCGGAATTCTGTCTTTTTCGGAATTCTGTCTTTTTCCTCGCAATTCCCAGTTTATAAATTGGAATTCTGTCTTTTTCCTCGCAATTCCCAGTTTATAAATCAGAATTCTGACTTTTTCTGAGTTTATTGCTCACAATTGCTTGTTTTATTCTCAGGTGAAACAAGCTTCCACAGACCTCAGTTTGTGTTCCCGCTAGTGTTATCGCAGTGGTTCCAGTGCGCGCGTCTTTACCGCTTTGAGCACGAACTCTGCCATGGCGCTGAGGTGTCGTGGGGAAGATCCGCTCACGATGATCATGTGATCGGTGTACCTGAGCTCAGGTGAGACCCTGATGACACAGATGTCCGAGGCGTTCTCCTGCCTCAGGACCGACACCAGCAGACCCACGTCAAACCCTGAACACACAACACACACACAATAACACGCAACATACACACAATAACACACAACATACACACAGAGCTTTACAGGGTTGGTCAATGGGGTCCAACAAGTGTCTGGTGACACACATTCCTCAGAATATCTTACTTTGTGTTCGACAAAAGAAAGAAACTCATACAAACATGAGGGTGAGAAAATGACAGAACTTTCATTTTTGGGTGAACTGTACCTTTAATTGCATGTAATTATGCATAATTTATTATTACTACAGTTACAGTACGTAATGTGTAACAAAAGTAAAATTATATTTATTTGTTTAGCTGTTGGCGTTAGACATGACCCAGACACGAGCTGATGAGCCTCAGAGTTGTGTGTTGTCGAGCCTCACCTCGTGTTGTGTCGCTGTGAGGAGGCTCCGCGCGTGTTGTGGCGTGTTCTGCTGTTGTTGTGAGTGTGTGTGTGTCTGTTGTGTGACGCGTGACCTTCTGCTGTGAAGACGAGCTCAGACCCGCGACCCTGAGGAGCCCGAGAGGAGCTGTGGACCGCAGACAGCGCGCTAACATCATCCTGTGCGACACACACTCGGGGTGTGTGAGATTTATGTGGACTTTATATGAGGAAACACGTGATCTGAGCTCTCTCTCTCTCTCTCTCTCTCTCTCTCTCTCTCTCTCGGGCTCCTTCTGCGGCTGCGCGCGTGTGACGTCACCGGATGTGTGTCACACTACAGAGAAAGGCATCATATCGACTTTTTAATGTCATAATTTCATTTTTTTTTTTTTTTATCTCAAAATGATAACCGAGTATGGCATAATTTTGACCTATGTAATTATTAAGATTTCCCGAAGCGTGATATTTTTGTGTATCAGCGGTTATTAAACTTTCTAATACAAATGTTACGCGTACTAATTACGTCTGAACTATGTACGTCGTCTTAAAATAACTTTAAAGTTTGCATTAGTGGGCTAACGTTAGATGTATTTTTTATAGGCTACTGCTTGTTTAGTTATTTCTCAACAAGTGGCAATAGTGGATAATAATTGTAAGTTTGTTGTATGTTCGATAGCTTTAGTGTTTCGCTGTTGGTGTTGAAGTGAAGCAGATTAAACATGTTCTTTAGGCCATTAAATTCCTCGTTTCGCTTCAGAAACAGAAGCCAGCTTTGCCCAGTTATAACATGAGACTGAGATAATATCTCTAAATATGAAGCTGTTCCTCGAGACTTTAAAGAACAATTCAAGACTATGATTTCAAACTAATTCACTTTAGTGTCCTTATTCTGACTTCCAGAATCACTCTGAACACTCTCTGACCATCAAGCGCAGGCCTTCAGGCTTTATGCACAGTAATCAGAAATATACAAACTGAAACATAAACATGTTGTCATAAAGGGAGACCTGGAGTGAGCATTTTATTGCATTTATTTAAAGTAAATTATAGTATATTCCAAAATGGCAAGATTGAATAAATAATAAACTGGAGTAGCCTAGTTGCATCATTGTATATATGACTGTCGGCCATTTAACATCATCAACTTTAGATGTCTGAATACAATGCATTATTTTGAGGTGGCCATTAAAAAGAGCTCTACTTTTCTCTCTGTAACACTAAAACATGTAAAACGTTAGATGTAAATCACTCAGGATGAACATGAAGTTTGCTGATAAAGCCATTCTAACATCTCTTGAATGTTAGAGAATGTTACACAGCATCTCCTCCGTGATGAGACAGTGCTGTTGAGTTATTAATGCACAGATTTAGCTGTACTGTTCTCGTGGCCATCTGGTGGTCAAAGGTTGAACAGCACTTACAGAACTGCAGAAATCATCACTTCAACATTAAACACTTTAAATAATCACTTCCTGTCATTCACACTCAAAGTAAAATATATGAAATGTATAAAATAAATCTGCAATCTGTGTATTTTAAATAGAGTCAGCTTTATTGTAATAAACAGGACAATATCAGTGACTTACAATCTGGTTTACAATTTTACATGTTCATTGTACAGTAAAGAGAAGCAGAAGTGCGTCAACAGGCTGGAGTCCAGCAGAACCGTGAGGAGCTCTTCGGGTCGCTGATGCTGGCGTCTGGAGTCCAGCAGAACCGTGAGGAGCTCTTCGGGTCGCTGATGCTGGTGTCTGGAGTCCAGCAGAACCGTGAGGAGCTCTTCGGGTCGCTGATGCTGGCGTCTGGAGTCCAGCAGAACCGTGAGGAGCTCTTCGGGTCGCTGATGCTGGCGTCTGGAGTCCAGCAGAACCGTGAGGAGCTCTTCGGGTCGCTGATGCTGGCGTCTGGAGTCCAGCAGAACCGTGAGGAGCTCTTCGGGTCGCTGATGCTGGCGTCTGGAGTCCAGCAGAACCGTGAGGAGCTCTTCGGGTCGCTGATGCTGGTGTCTGGAGTCCAGCAGAACCGTGAGGAGCTCTTCGGGTCGCTGATGCTGGCGTCTGGAGTCCAGCAGAACCGTGAGGAGCTCTTCGGGTCGCTGATGCTGGCGTCTGGAGTCCAGCAGAACCGTGAGGAGCTCTTCGGGTCGCTGATGCTGGCGTCTGGAGTCCAGCAGAACCGTGAGGAGCTCTTCGGGTCGCTGATGCTGGTGTCGCTGACCTGGTGAAAGACAGTGAGTTTATGCCAGCTTTACTATAGTAAACAGTGTTTCTGCTCGTCGAGATCCACAGCACTGCACATCTGACAGAAGCGGTGTCGACCCGGCGGAGTCACGTGTGCCGCTACACGCCTGCGCACACA
>NC_140230.1:37262147-37269647 GCF_951802725.1 Rutilus rutilus
TACACACTCATTCACACACACACACACACACACACACACACACACACACACACACACACACACACACACACATTCTTACACTCACTCACTCACTCACTCACTCACTCACACACACGCACACACGCACACACTCACACACACATTCACACACCCACACAACACTCATACACACACTCACTCATTCACACACACACACACACACACACACACACACACACATTCTTGCTCTCTCTCACACACCCACACGCACGCACGCACACACACACATTCTCTCTCTCTCTCTTTCTCTCTCACACACACAAACACACACACACACACACAGACACAGATGACAGTGATCAGCACAGACAGCTCAGACCCGGTCAGGACTCGTTCGGCCCCGGGCGTCGCTCTGTTCCTCTGGTCCGACCAGTCGCTGTGTTTCCAGATCATGTTCACCTCGGCGCTTCCATTGAGAGACAGAGACACACACACACACACACACAGACAGTGACTCGGTCCGTGAGAAGATCAGCTTCACCCTGTTTATCAGCCGGAGCAGAAACTCTGAGCATGATCATGATGTTTCATTGTTTACTGTGTGTTTATCTGGGCTGGTTTTCTCTCATAGGGTTTGTGTCAAATGTAAAATACACACACACACACACACACACACTCGCACTTTAAGATGGCCAGTGTTTATGTTGTGAGTTTTTCTCATGATCCTGGATCATAACTTGTCTCCTGATCATGATTATGTTTATGGTTAATGTTTAGCAAGTGAACAGTTTTGATGGAGGAGAGGGTTTGAGTTTAGAGTTCAGCAAGTCAAGAAGCTTCATTTAAAAATGAATAATGAGGGAAAACATGAGAATAAAAGAACATAAACTCTTAATGAGAGAGTCGTCACCCGTGAGATCAGTCCAAACGAACACTGTTACTGTCTGTTTCCACACATGGACAGAGACACACACACTCACTCACACACACTGTCTGTAGTGAGTCTGTCTTCTTTGGCTGATGTTGTGTGTCGCTGCTGTCTGAGGTTGCGTGTCTGAGGTTGCGTGTCTGAGGTTGCGTGTCTGATCTTGCGTGTCTGATGTTGTGTGTCGCTGCTGTCTGAGATTGTGTGTCTGAGGTTGTGTGTCTGATGTTGCGTGTCTGATGTTGTATGTCTGAGGTTGCGTGTCTGATGTTGTGTGTCGCTGCTGTCTGAGATTGTGTGTCTGATGTTGCGTGTCTGATGTGTGTCGTTGCTGTCTGAGGTTGTGTGTCTGAGGTTGTGTGTCTGATGTTGCGTGTCTGATGTTGTGTGTCGCTGCTGTCTGAGGTTGCGTGTCTGAGGTTGCGTGTCTGAGGTTGCGTGTCTGAGGTTGCGTGTCTGAGGTTGCGTGTCTGAGGTTGCGTGTCTGAGGTTGCGTGTCTGAGGTTGTGTGTCTGATGTTGTGTGTCGCTGCTGTCTGATGTTGTGTGTCTGAGGTTGTGTCGCTGCTGTCTGATGTTGTGTGTCTGATGTTGTGTGTCTGATGTTGTGTGTCTGATGTTGCGTGTCTGATGTTGTGTCGCTGCTGTCTGATGTTGTGTGTCTGAGGTTGTGTGTCTGAGGTTGTGTGTCTGATGTTGTGTCTGATGTTGTGTCTGATGTTGTGTGTATGATGTGTGTATGAGGTTGTGTGTCTGATGTTGTGTGTCGCTGCTGTCTGATGTTGTGTGTCTGATGTTGTGTGTCGCTGCTGTCTGATGTTGTGTGTCTGATGTTGTGTGTCTGAGGCTGCTTGTCTGTTGCGTGTCTGATGTTGCGTGTCTGATGTTGCGTGTCTGATGTTGCGTGTCTGAGGTTGCGTGTCTGATGTTGTGTGTCGCTGCTGTCTGATGTTGTGTGTCTGATGTTGCGTGTCTGATGTTGCGTGTCTGATGTTGCGTGTCTGAGGTTGCGTGTCTGAGGTTGTGTGTATGAGGTTGTGTGTATGAGGTTGCGTGTCTGATGTTGTGTGTCTGAGGCTGCTTGTCTGATGTTGCGTGTCTGATGTTGCGTGTCTGATGTTGCGTGTCTGAGGTTGCGTGTCTGAGGTTGTGTGTCTGAGGTTGTGTGTATGAGGTTGTGTGTCTGAGGTTGTGTGTCTGATGTGTCGCTGCTGTCTGAGGTTGTGTGTCTGAGGTTGCGTGTCTGAGGTTGCGTGTCTGAGGTTGCGTGTCTGAGGTTGCGTGTCTGAGGTTGTGTGTCTGATGTTGTGTGTCTGATGTTGCGTGTCTGATGTTGTGTGTCGCTGCTGTCTGAGGTTGTGTGTCTGATGTTGTGTGTCGCTGCTGTCTCTCCTCAGCGCCGCTGACCTTCAGGAAATTACTTTTTCTTGAGGAAATGAGTTCAGAACGGGGAAGAACCTGCAGGCGTGTGTGATGCTCTCTCTCACACACACACACACACACACACACACACACACACAATAAAAAACTATAACTCAGGATTACTGAAGATCCCTGTCTATAGAGTTTTTGAAAACAGAGATTGTTTTATCATTCAGCTTTCATTTATTTGCATTCTCATCACACTGAGAGTCTCTGTCAGCGGAAGAAGTGAAGTTCACATGGTAACTTCAGGAGGAGCCCATCATTTAACCGCCAGAGTGTATAAGCAGCCGCTCACCTTGCTCTGGCATCAGCTTCTTTTACATCATCCAGTCGTTTCCGTTACCGAAACATGTCGGATCTCCCGGAGCTCCAGCATTTCCCGTCCCAGAGACGCCTGCTTTTCCTCCTCAACCTAGACCAGGTCTCTCCTCCTCGGACTGTGATCCACGGCTCGAGTGCGCTGGACGTCAGCTGTTCTCATGCTCCAGAAATCCTGCCACTGCTGAGACGCCTCATGTGGATATCCGCCTGTAACCGACTCAGTGTGAAAACTGAACATATTCCAAGCCATAAAAACCAAATCACTGGCACCCTTTCTCGTTTTCTTTTCCAGAAATTTGAAACATTGGCTTCAGAAGCAGACCCTAACCCGACACCAGTGCCTCCCTTTCCAGAGCTCATATTCCTGTAGACCCTCTCCGTCATATTCACACATTACATCTTCTCCATCTTACTGGACAGCTTTAGAAACTTCCACATAGTCTATATTATAGCTTTCCCAGATTTTTCCCTCCTCTCAATTACTTATTTTATTTCCCACCTGAAAAGTACAAAATCCATCCAGCCAGCATCCATTAAAGTCTACCTCAGTGGTTTACACTTCTTGTTTAAACTCATCCACGGCCACCAGTGCCCTGCTATCTCAAATCTCCAGACATCTCTTCGTATCAAACTCACTCTACCAAACCCGATACCAGGCAACCTAACTATCGACCTCCTAGTTAAATGTCTGACTACCCTCCGCTCTGGTCTCTTCTCTCCAAACACGACCAGACCTCTAGACGCTATGTTCAATTTAGCATTTTTTGGCTTCCTTCGAGTTTCAGAACTCACAATCAATTCCACTTTCAACCCAGCTATCCATCTAACCTTCTCAGATCTTCACATTTTAAACCATGACATGATTCGATTTTCAGACTTCATTTTCAATCTGCCAACACCCATCCAGCCTGACCAGTCCCTCGTCGCCTTCCTAACTCACAGATCAACACTCCTCTCGAACCCTCTGTGTGTTGACGAGAATAACTGCCCAGTGTCCAGACACTGGTTTCAGAAGAAACTAAAAAGCGTCCTCACCAGCTCAGGCATCCCCACCCAACAATTTTTAATCCCACTCTTTCCGCATAGGAGCAGCCACCACAGCTGCCCAGAAAGGCCTATCAGAAAATCAGATTAAAATGCTAGGATGGTGGACCTCCCACACCTTCAAAACCTACGTGAGATCAAACCTCTTCCACATCAGACAAGCCCACCAAACTCTCACATCCGGATGCAATGCGGGCTCTCCCATTCGAATCGCAGTGTGGGCCCTCCCCTTCGTCTAAAACGAGAGCTTTCATGTCTTTTTTCGTGGGGGGTCTACCATACTTAAAACTGAATCTTCCACTGGAACTACCGCCACCGGTTTGACCGTGTCTTTTCCAGCTTGCTGTCCTAATCTAATTTGCACTTTTTGGGGGGTATATCCCAGCTCGAGTTGAAGCTGCTTCCTCGAGCCCCTCCACTGCGTACAGCAAGATTATATGGGCAAAGGAACTCGTGAAATGATCTTTAATTGTGTTCTAATGTCTGTGATGCATAATCTGTATATAATGTAATTATCAAACCAGTCAGATGAAGCAAGATAAACACTGGTTGTTAAAAAACAACTGTGGAGACTGACGGACTGAAGAATAAGAGAGAACCGTAAACACTCAATATGCGGTTCAGATGGAAAGACTCGGGCTGTTTCTGTTGGGTTTCCATGAGAGCGTCTTCCATGATGCTTCATTAGTCTTTGGAGAAAGATAAATATTAACCATTAAAGTGAGGCAGGAATGTGTGTTTTTTTTATAATTATTTACTCCTTGTTACAGTATGCGTTTCTGAGTTCAGCTAAAGCCATAAAAAAATGTAAAAGTTACATTTGGGGTGTGGGTAATTATTATAAAAATTTTTTATTTGACATGGACATTACAATTACATTGGACTAACCATATGCATTTGCTTGGGTGTTTTAGCACACATGCTAACTTTCAACACCTGTCCACGGGAGGCTTTTAGAAAAGAATACAATAACAATACTGATAGCAAAGTAATAATAACAATACCAACAAAAAAGGATAAAGAAAATATTATAAGTTATAAAGCAAAGGCATCATAATCAGAAAATATCTCAATAGAAGGTTATTCATGCGAGCACTGTTGTTTTGTTTTTAGCCGTTGTTTAAGTCCTCTGTTAAAAGCATTGCCATCTGTCTCTAGTTTTACATTAGTAGGTAAAGCATTCCAGAGTTTTGGTCCCTTTGCAGAGAATGCAGACTGACCAAAAGAGGTCTTGTACTTTGGGACAAGACAGTCACCTCTGATAGAGGCTCGTGTGTTCACCCTATTATCTGTTCAGATTACAGACAAATAAATGGATTTGACTGGAATATGATTTTTGATGCCTGATACCGTCTTTAGTTACTCAGGGCTTTGCTTTGAGGCATGAGCTGAAAAACTGAAGCATTCAATCAAAGAGTATTTTCAGATCTATGTGATCTGAGAGTTCATTTTTCATTTACCCCACTTGCTCTAGGCACAGTTTATATAATGGGTCAAGAATATGGAGAACTCTTTGGCTTATTTACATTTCGTAACTAAAAGAAATAATTTATTCTGATGACAAACGATTATGTTTGCATGTTTAATGCATGTTAATAAACTTTATTTCCCCTCTGCTTGTGTTCTTTTGCCAGTCAATGGTAATGGGATTGTAGCAGAAGTCAGTGAGACCATCTCAGACCAGATGCAGTTGCCGGTTCAGAGCAGTGTTCTGGAGGAGATGAGCCCGGGACCGGCGGAGACGGAGAACCAGGACTGGAAACCCGAGCAGACAGCAGTCAGCAGCAGTGATGCTGCTCTGGAGGCCATAGAACCAGCAGATGTTCTTGCTGTCTTAGAACTCGTTGTCACTACAGCTACAGAAAGCAGTCTAGCTCTGGAACCAACATCAGATCTCACACCAGTTCAGTTCACTCCCACTCCAGAACCCAAGCCAGCTGAGCTAACATCAGCTCCAGAATTCCCATCAGACGTCCCAGTGGAACCAAGCCCTGCTCTAGAACCAACTCCAGCTCCAGAATCCACTCCAGTGGAACCTAGCCCTGCGCTAAAACCAACTCCAGCTCCAGAACCCACTCCAGTGGAACCAAGCCCTGCGCTAGAACCAACTCCAGCTCCAGAACCCACTCCAGTGGAACCAAGCCCTGCTCTAGAACCAACTCCAGCTCCAGAACCCGCACCGGTGGAACCAAGCCCAGCTCTAGAGCCAACTCCGGTGGAACAAAGCCCTGCGCTAGAATCAACTCCAGCTCCAGAACCCACTCCAGTGAAACCAAGCCCTGCTCTAGAACCAACTCCAGCTCCAGAACCCACTCCAGTGGAACCAAGCCCAGCTCTAGAACCAACTCTGGCTCCAGAACCCACTACAGTGGAACCAAGCCTAGCTCTAGAACCAACTCCAGAACCCACTCCAGTGGAACCAAGCCCTGCTCTAGACCCAATTCCAGCTCCAGAACCCACTTCAGTGGAACCAAGCCCAGCTCTAGAACCAACTCCAGCTCCAGAAGCAACTCTAGTGGAACCAAGCCCAGCTCCAGAACCAACTCCAGAACCCACTGCAGTGGAACCAAGCCCAGCTCTAGAACCAACTCCAGAGGAACCAACTCCAGAGGAACCAAGCCCAGCTCTAGAACCAACTCCAGCTCCAGCTCCAGAACCCGCTCCAGCTCTAGAACCAACCGCATCTCCAGAACCCGCTCTAGTGGAACCAAGCCCAGCTCTAGAACCCACTCCAGCTCCAGAACCCACTCCAGTGGAACCAAGCCCAGCTCTAGAACCAACTCCAGCTCCAGAACCAACTCCAGTGGAACCGAGTCCAGCCCCTGTGATGGAGGCAGTAGCTGCAGAGGGTAACGCATGGGATTATGGGGCAGTTAATGGGGTCACAGGGAAGGTCAAACTAATTCATCACACTGGCGACATCTGCAGCAGCAATCTGTACTTATACCTTTTAAAGTCCCCCTGTGGTGAAAATCCAGCTTTTAATGTTGTTTATGTGTCTGTGTGGTGTTTTTAATCTGCTTTAAGACAAACCATGTGTAAGTTCATAAGTCGACACCATTGCTGAGTATTTCCTCCTTAAAACTGCAGTGAACCAAAGACAGTCTCAAACACACGCTTTGAAATCGCTGGTGTTTCTGACGTCACAAACTACCTTGTAACCAATCAGAGCAACGTGTGATCGTCAACCAGTGGATCTCTGAGCTGAGTGAGTGAGTGAGTGGAGGTGGGGCTCATTTGCATATTCATAGAACCGCGCATACTAAATGAGACAAAGGTGTCGAGTTACATTCAAGATATTTTAAGGCATGAAAAATTTGTTTTCAAGGAGAAACCGTTTAAATATGTCATTTTGGTGATCAGAGATGAGTTTTAAGGGATATAGTTATTGACTACAGGGGGACTTTAAATGATGTTTCTGATTATTTCAGAACAAAGCATCAGATTTAAAACACACTACAGTAAAGCATACTGTATAAGGCAGTGCTGGACTAATGCTGGGGAACAGAACAGGGATTGTGTTGTGCAGTCTAGACAGAGACACACAGAACATGTCTTCTTCACGTCTACACAACAGCCTCTTGCTGACACATTCTCGCTCTTTGTGTCGAGCCAAAAATCACAATAATCTTGCGCTCTGTTGCCTCAGATTATGTAAGATTAAACACTGAACATGATGGCATCTGTTGGTGACGCCCGGCGCTGGCCGTGACACACTAACCTCTACACAACACTGAGGGATAGTCATCAATATCCTGATTCTGATGCAAACATTTATTTATAATATGAGCAAATGGATGTGCATGT
>NC_140230.1:37274647-37347147 GCF_951802725.1 Rutilus rutilus
GTTAAAGTAGGGCCGGTAGACTAAAAATACACAATGACTTACAAATATAGGCACATTTACATAGTACATATATAAACATGTAGCCTATGCAATAAATACATTCACACACATAAAAAAGCATTTGGTGGCAGACTGGCAGTTAAGACACTTCTTAAAGGATGTGTGTGTGCTGTTTTGGGTGGAGGAGTGTGTGAGTGTTCTCCACTAGCGCCTCTGCACATGATGAGTTGTGTAGTCTTTAGCAGTTTAATCATGCGTTTAGCATCGCTTTAACACCAGAGCCCCAGCACAGCACAGAACATGGCACTAGCGACAGCAGACCGATAGAACATGTGAAACATCTTATTGTGCATGTTGAAGCAGCTCTGTCCTTTACATCGCTTCTGTGTTTTTAGTCCAGCTGAGTTGGTCACACATATCTGTATATTCCGTCACGTCGCCTCGACTTTGCTTTTCAACCCGGAAGAACGAAATCGCACAGGAAAACGCAAAAGTAACCAATTTCCACTTATTGACAACATTTATGAGTTTCAGTGATGTGCAACCTGTGCATATATCTGTTCACATCTCAAACAATGTGTTTTGGGGTTTCATGACCCTTTAAAGGAGTCCACTATCTTCACATCACAGCCACACATGCAGACCACTCTTCTCGAAAGGATGTGTAAACGTTGAACGTGTATGTTTGTAAATGTAATAATTCAGATTCAAAGATTTTCCATGCTTTATGTATTTCTGTGTTGTTAAAAGTCAACTAAATGAACAGTACATGAGAAGCTGATGTAATGAGCAAGGCTGACATTTGTGTGTGTGTGTGTGTGTGTGTGTGTGTGTGTTGGTCAGCATGGAGGCTGTTGTTGAGTTCACATCTGGTGTTCTGTGTGATATGTAAGTCTCTCTCCTTCTCTTTTGTTAAGCAGTTCTTTGTGCCATGTGGACGGAACATGCATTGTGTATGTGTGACACTAATCGCAGCTCAGAAGTGACGATTGTTAGTGTGTAGTGTGTCTGTGTGTGTGGCAATGGTCAGTAGATGGCACAAACGTGTATCTCCCGCACACAGTGTCCTGTAGATTGTTCTGTGTTCTTCATTCTCAGTACATGAATGAAATACAGAGACATTATGTGCAATATAATTTTTGTTCTTGGTGAGCATAACCTATTTGTATGAGGCAGCAGAGCCTTCAGACACGTGTGCAGTCTATGTAGCCATATCACCCTGTAGCCCAAGACTGGTCTCCCACTGAAGCTCAGCATAAATTTTCTATATTTCTCAATTTTTTTTGCGTCGACATTTAGAAAAAATCGCAAAAGTTTTGCGCAAAAATTTAATGGAAACGCGCCTAGTGGCAAGGAACCAAAACTCCATCAGTGACAGAATGGAGAATAAACCTTGGGAGAACCCAGAATCAGTCACTCAGTTCTCCTCTGGCCAACCAGCGAACAGTGTGTGATTATGACCCAGGCAGCGTTACAGGTCAGAGGTCAGATCGGTCGTGTGGATGAGGCCTTCACAGGGCTGATGAGGCTGGCACTTCAGGATGCGTCATGGATGGGTCCAGGTGCAGGTCCACCATCTGGTCTGGATACGGCCGGGGTCCGGCTCACTTCAGGAAACGGAGAGTCTGGTTGACACTTCAGGTCTGCGTTGTCGTCGCGTCCAGGCGCTGGTCCTTCACAACATAGGCCTACACTGCACACAGATGGCTGGTTCCCACTCCTCTTTAGGCAAAAATGTGACCAAGGGGGTCCGTGTACTTTTTGATCATTTCATTTCCTGTTTGGGATGGAATAACGAGAAATGAAAACCAGCTCGTTTATTCGTTTTTTAGTTTAGTTTAAAAAACGAAAAATGAGATTTTGGCTCGATTTTTTTTTTTTCGTTAGTGTTTTACAAATCGGTTTATGGGTTCGATATTTCATTTGCACACGTGGGCGGCACTGAAACGCCCCTTTCATCTGATTGGTCGAGACGCTCCGCCTTCAGTAAGCTACGAGCTTCTCTTTCTGTCCGGCAGAATAAGAGTCAGTACGAGTGCGGCACCGACTAATGCACTAATGTCTGAAACCACCACTCACTGTTACAGTAACTACACACAATATCTGAAGCAGAAATATGATGCTGGTCACGTCATTCGTGCTGCTGAGACTTGCAAGCGACCCCAATAATGTGAGACACAGTATATGACAGATTATTTTAGCTTTCCCGTTGATAAATACAGTGCAAATAGTTAAAATATCTCTTTGGATAAAAGGGAAGTGGAAATAAAAGTCAATAATAGGCTGAACTGTACCGTGATAATATGTCCGTAACATTAGATGTGCGTAGATGACCCACCCATTAGAGTTAGGGGATCACACAGTTTGTACAGTATAAAAATCATGTCTAAAGTTCCCATTAAACATGAAATCCCAACAACCCAATGGGAATATATCTGTGTTGTGTAAAACATCCAGAGGTGGACAGTAACAAAGTACATTTACTGGAGTACTGTAGGCTACTTAAGTAAACTTCTTGAGTGTCTGTACTTTACTTGATTTTACTGAAGCCTAACTGGTTTTCATTTTCAGCGTTGGGTTTGGTCTTCTAAATGTGAATTTTGTCATTGTTTTGGAGCACACTAGCTTATAGATAACAGTAAGGCTGTAGCTTATAGATAACAGTAAGGCTAATATATTCACACTAAAAGCCCAAACACTTTAAATAGGGCACTATCTGAGGGAACAGCATTAGGGTGTCCGACACCATTGTGGACGTTATTGAGTGACTTGTTCAATCCCACATTCAATCCCACTGGAATTGTGTTCTAGAAATACATCTGATATTGATATGAGGGAAGGCACAGATTCAGAGTAAGGTACTGTAAGTATTACACACAACAATGCAACAATAATAAAACAATGCATTGACATTTACTTTTGATACTTAAGTACTTTTAAAAACAAGTACTTCTGTGCTTTTACTTCAGTAAAAATCGGTCTTTACAACTTTGACTTGTAACGGAGTAATATTTGACCAGTCTGTACTTTCACTGGAGTAAGGAAGTGTGTACTTTGTCCACCTCTGCTGGATTAAAATACACAGTAAAGAATTAAAAATGATTAAAGTTAATTATTTAGACACACTGAACCTGAACTATTGCAGACTTTCTGATAAACAGATGTAGTGTGATGCATCCTTACATACAGTTTATTATGGATTACAACAAATGCAGGATGGTTAAAATAATAATCATTATTATATTAGTCTCTTGATGCTGTTGCTGCTCAGATGAATGTGTTTCACTTCTGCTGTCTGTAAAACTCCTCTATACCTTCATCTTCTTCTTCTTTATTTGTTGGATACTGTGAATGTCTCATATTCAGTGTTTATTTTTAGTACATGTTTAATAAGATGCATTTATGATTTCAACAATCGATTAGTGTTAAAGGGATAGTTCATCTTGTTCCAAACCTGTATGAAGTTCTTTGTTCTGCTGAACACAAAGGAAGATGTTTTGAAGAATATGGGAAACTAAACAGTTGACAGAAATACTAAAAAAATATATAATAATAAACTATGGAAGTCAATGGGGTCCATCAATTGTTTAGTTACAAACAATCCTCAGAATATCTCCTTTTGTGTTCAACAGAACAAAGATCTTCATACAGGTTTGAAACAACTTTAGGAAGAGTAAATGATAACAGAATTTTCATTTTTGGGGGGGAACTATCCCTTTAACGTGTCTTTGTTCTGAAAGGACTACATTTCCCATCATCCTCTAAACCGGAAGTAAGCGCAGGGTGTGCACGTGGGCTGTCAGAGCGTGAGCTGCTGCTCGAACAGGAAACTTACACACAAACTGTTCAAACCGAATTAAACAGAGGAAAGTAATTGGCCCGATTCACTGCGCTTCAAGGTGAGTGTGTGTTATGAGTGTTATTCTGCTATAAACATCAGTTAGAGGAGGGTAACGCGCTGATCTAATCATCACGAACATGAAGATTTACTGGCAAAACCTGCAACAATTTAAGGAAACATTATTAAAAAAGTATAATTTCACGTCCGATTCTTTGTTCCATTTTGATGGATATTAAATAACAGGTTTACCTTTTTTTTAATTAAGTGTTTAAATACATTTTTACTACATTCAAATTGTGTGAAGGTTGTAAGGATAGAACTCTTATTACTGTGTACACACTACACTACACTTTACTACACACACTTCACTATACACACTACACTACACTTTACTATACACACTACACTACACTTTACTATACAAACTACACTACACTTTACTATTCACACTTCACTACACACTTCACTACACTACACTTTACTACACACACTACACTGCACTACACACTTCACTATACACACTACACTACACTTTACTATACACACTACACTACACTTTACTATACAAACTACACTACACTTTACTATACACACTACACTACACTTTACTATTCACACTTCACTACACACTTCACACTTCACTACACACTACATTACACACTTCACTACAGTTTACTATACACACTACACTATACACACTACACACACTACACTACATACTTCACTATACACACTACACTACACACTTCACTATACACACTACACTACACTTTACTATACACACTACACACTTCACACTTCACTACACACTTCACTATACACACTACACTATACACACTACACACTTCACTATACACACTACACTACACTTTACTATACACACTACACTACACTTTACTATACACACTACACACTTCACTATACACACTACACTACACTTTACTATACACACTACACTACACTACACTACACTTTCTTATACACACTACACACTTCACTACACTACACTTCACTATACACACTACACTACACTTTACTATACACACTACACACTTCACTATACACACTACACTACACTTTACTATACACACTACACACTTCACTACACTACACTTTACTATACACACTACACTTTACTATACACACTTCACTACACTACACTTTACTACACTACACTTTACTATACACACTACACTACACTTTACTATACACACTACACACTTCACTATACACACTACACTACACTTTACTATACACACTACACTACACTACACTACACTTTACTATACACACTACACACTTCACTACACTACACTTCACTATACACACTACACTACACTTCACTATACACACTTCGCTACACACTTCACTATACACACTTCACTATACACACTTCACTACACACTATACTATACACACTTCACTACACACTATACTATACACACTACACTACACTTTACACACTTCACTACACACTTCACTATACACACTTCACTACACTACACTTTACTATACACACTACACTACACTACACACACTACACTACACACACTATACACACTACACTACACACACTATACACACTACACTACACACACCACATTATACACACTACACTACACACACCACATTATACACACTACACTACACACACTATACACACTACACTACACACACCACACTACACACACTATACACACTACACTATACTATACACACTACACACACTATACACACTACACTACACTACACACTGCAGATGCTGGAGTGTGTGTGTGAGAGAGAGAGAGAGTGAGTGTGTGTGTGTGAGTGAGTGTGTGTTTGAGTGTGTGTTTGTGAGTGTGTGTGTTTGTGTGAGAGTGTGTGTTTGAGAGTGTGTGTGTTTGTGAGTGTGTGTGTTTGTGAGAGTGTGTGTGTTTGTGAGAGTGTGTGTGTTTGTGAGTGTGTGTGTTTGTGAGAGAGAGAGAGTGAGTGTGTGTGTTTGTGAGAGTGTGTGTGTGTGTGTTTGTGAGAGTGTGTGTGTGTGTGTGTTTGTGAGAGTGTGTGTGTGTGTGTGTGTTTGTGAGAGTGTGTGTGTGTGTTTGTGAGAGTGTGTGTGTGTGTTTGTGAGAGTGTGTGTGTTTGTGAGAGTGTGTGTTTGTGAGAGTGTGTGTGTGTGAGAGAGAGAGAGTGTGTGTGTTTGTGAGAGTGTGTGTATGTAAGAGTGTGTGTGTGTGTGAGAGAGAGTGTGTGTGTGTGTAAGCTTATTCTGCACATTGTGTGTAAGTGTTGTTCTGTCTGCAGTGTCGTGGACTCGGATCCGTCTCTTAAAGCTGCTCTAAGGGATGTTGGGTGACGTCACTTCTTTTGACGTTTAAAGTATTGTCAAACAAAATGGAGGCTAGCTCGACCCTCCCCCCTCCTCATCCGCGCACTAACCCCCCAAACCACACCCCCAAATCCTTCTTGTTGGTTATTGGCTGGAACAGTGTGTTGTGTGTCGTGGTGCGGGTGAGCCCAGTCTGTTTCCCTTGCCGTTAGGTGAGCCTGTGCTGTCTGCAGAGTGTGTTCAGGGCACAGGCAGCTAGCGGATGGGGAGGAGATGTTTGCTGGATGTGGCGAAAAATGTTTTGGCCTAAAAAACGCGTGACATTGCTTAGAGCACCTTTAATATTCAGTAATATTATTGATTTGACTGAACTGATGATGACATTGTTTTCTACAGAACTGCTTCATTTATTACTGGTAATCAAACTTGCACTGAATCGACAGTGAGTTGATCTGAACAGTGACTCTCTCTTCTTCTGTAGAGCGGCTTCACTCCTGAGTCTCTCTCATATCTGATGAAGTTTCATCAGCGATTCTCCTGTTTATTACAGTGAAGCTGCTCTGAGACGATCTGTACTGTATAAAGCTGAGCTGACGTATGCTGTGACAGATGTGTGTGTGTGTGTGTGTGTGTTCACTGGAGCTGATTGAGATGAATCTGTGTTTCAGATGCCGGGAGCAAAAGACCGAATGAGAGAAAAAAAGATGAAGAACCAGCCGAGGAACGTGACGTACACGAGCTCAGGTGATCGAGGCTCTTCAGCTGAAGTTATGATCATGTGTTATTTCTGTTTATTGACTGAATGCTCCTCTACAGGTCGTGGTGCCGGGAGAGGTCAGGGGTCACAGGTCTGGGTCAGAGGTCATCAGGCTGGGGGTCACAGTTACAGTCAAGATCTGCCCAAATACATCACAGGTGATCAAACACACGCATAATTATAGAACCACTATCCCTTTAATGTTAATAAAACAACAAAAAACAAAGAGAAAATCACTCACTCTTATAGAAGCTCAACTCAACTTTAATATTAGCTTCAATAAGAATCAATGTATAATTTATACAGTGAAGTCTGTGTAGTGTTTTTTTCTATATTTGTGTATTTAATTTCTTTCTTGAATGCTGCAGTTAAATACTCCTGTAGCTGAAAAAACTAAAGCACTGTTTATTATATTATGTTGTGTATGTGTGATGTGTATCTTTGTTCTTATTTTTTTATATAAAATAAAATAATGCCAAAGATTTTTATCTTGTCCACTTTGGCGTAAATATCTGCCATTCTTTTCTTTTGTATTTATTGTTAGCTTGTAAGACTTTGTTTTTAAAATAGGGACATTAGTGTGGCTGTAATGCTCAGTCACTTGCAAAATAGTGAAACCAACATGCTAAACAGAATCGTGATAAAATCTTGAATCGTGATTTTCTTGAAAAAAAATCGTGATATGATATTTTTGCCCCCCCCCCCCCCCCGTGTCGAGTTACATTCAAGATATTTTAAGGCACGAAGAATTTTTTCATAGTGGAAAAAAAATTTTATATGTGTAATTTTGGTGATCAAAGATGCGTTTTAAGGGATGAAATGATTGACTACGGGGGACTTTAATGAAAGTTGTTTGATTCTGTCTTACAGATTGATTCTGTCTTACTTTTTTTTGTCGTTGTTTTGGAACACACCTGCTTATTCATAACCTTAAGGCTAACATATTCATTCTAAACATATTCACTCTAAAATGTAACCTTAATTTTTGATTTCAGGGGGTCTTTAAGGCATGAAGACATTTTTTGTCTTTTGGTGATTAAAGATGAGTTTTAAAGGATAAAATGATTGACTACGGGGGACTTCAAACAAATAAAAAAACATAAAAAAAAAAAAGTGTAATAATTATAAAAGAATATTTATAGTATTGTTATAAAATAAATAATACTTTTATTTATCAAGGATGAATTAAATTGATCAAAAGTTACAGTAAGGGCATTTATAATATTACAAAAGATTCCATTTCAAATAAATGTTCTTTTGAACTTTCTATTCATCAAAGAATCCTGCAATAAAAATCTTTTCAACACTGATAATCATAAATGTTTCTTGAGCAGCAAATCATCATATTAGAATAACTGTCATTTTGGTGATGAAAGATGAGTTTTAAAGGATGAGATGATTGACGACGGGGGACTTTAATAGTGAAAGTTGTTTGTGTCTCGCAGCCTCGTACTTCGCTAGAGCTCGCGCGGCCGAAGTGAACGCCATGCTGAAGGCCGTCAGTAGACCTGCCGGCAGCTGCCATGTGTTCAACGCTCTGCCCAAACACATGCGCAGACGAGCCATGAGCCACGACACCAAGAGACTCCCGATACGCCTGCGTGAGGGCGCGCAACGTCTGGTACTGCACATTTGTATAGCGCTTTCACAATACACATCATTTCAAAGCAGCTTTATGGAGAATGAGAATGAGTCCACGTTATAGGGGTGTGATGAGATCTCCTGCACTTATTGTTTGCACTTATTAAGACTAAGAAAAAACTGCAATTTATTTTTGTTATTTATGCTGTTTTTATTTCTATGTTCAATTTGTGTAAAGGAGTTGAATTATAAGATCACACACAGCCTCAATAAGAAGTTCTGGAAGCTCATAGTTCATGCACAGTAAAGTCTGAAGAGACTCGTGTGAAGTCACACAGGAGAGAAGACAGTGTTGAGTTTGTGGCTAAACCTTTACAGTGCTTGTATATTATTGTCTTTCAGTGCATTTGATCATTCATACTCATAAAGTAGAGCTGAAATCACATTCATTACAAGATTATTAGTTAAAACATTTCAAAATGCTCCTGCAGACTATTTTTACAGTCATGAATTTTGTCATTGAGGATTTCCTTAAATTATTGTGCAAAGATCTCGTCTTGTCTCGTGAGATAAGTGTCTCGTCACTCCCAGCACATTACAGTGTACAGCGATCTGTTATCAGACACAACTTTGTTCAGTTTTATCTATTTGTTGTGATTGCTAATTTTTTATTTGTTCTTTTTTAATTACTGAGTGTTTAGTTTAATACTTGTCTTTAATAATGCTTGAAATTTATATTAGTTAGGCTAGTTGTTTTTCTATGGTATTTTTAGCCCCGAACATTATCAGGAACGCTATTCCAGAGTTTAGGAGCCGAATGTGAAAACGCTCTCCCTCCTTTAGTGGACTTAGATATTCTAGGTACTGCCAGAGCCCGTCTACGCAGAGCCTGGCCACTCCCTATTAAGTCCTATTGTACCAAATGTTGGTTGTAGTTCCACCAGAGCTCCACTGGGGGCGATCGCCCATGAGTGCAGAATGAATGGGAGTCTATGGCGCTAGACGGCTAAATTTGTCTCTTTCACCCGATTGCCATTGAGAAATCTCAGTTTCGATTGTAGTTTTTGCAAGTTCAACATGGGTTATAGGTCGAAAGTTGAATGAACTAGTACTTATGTCCTTTCGATTTCTTACAGGTTGAGTTGTTGTTGCCCATAACATGCTAGCATTCTGCTAATGAACGCTGATTGGTCAGTGAAGGACTGATTACGACCAGAGATACCGCTTGATGGTCTTTTAAAACAACAAAACAAAACCTCTTCTAGCACGTGTGTTTACTTGTGTCAGCTGTGTGTGTTTACCTGTGTCAGCTGTGTGTGTTTACCTGTGTCAGCTGTGTGTGTTTACCTGTGTCAGCTGTGTGTTTACCTGTCAGCTGTGTTGTGTGTTTGCCTGTGTCAGCTGTGTGTGTTTACCTGTGTCAGCTGTGTTGTGTGTTTGCCTGTGTCAGCTGTGTGTGTTTACCTGTGTCAGCTGTGTTGTGTGTTTGCCTGTGTCAGCTGTGGTGTGTTTGCCTGTGTCAGCTGGGTGTGTTTGCCTGTGTCAGTTGTGTTGTTTGCCTGTGTCAGCTGTGTGTTTACCTGTGTCAGCTGTGTGTGTTTACCTGTGTCAGCTGTGTGTGTTTACCTGTGTCAGCTGTGTTGTGTGTTTGCCTGTGTTGTGTGTTTGCCTGTGTCAGCTGTGTTGTGTGTTTGCCTGTGTCAGCTGTGTGTGTTTACCTTTGTCAGCTGTGTTGTGTTTGCCTGTGTCAGCTGTGTGTGTTTGCCTGTGTCAGCTGTGTGTGTTTACCTGTCAGTTGTGTGTGTTTACCTGTGTCAGCTGTGTGTGTTTACCTGTGTCAGCTGTGTTGTGTGTTTGCCTGTGTCAGCTGTGTTGTGTGTTTGCCTGTGTCAGCTGTGTGTTTTCCTGTGTCAGCTGTGTGTGTTTACCTGTGTCAGCTGTGTGTTTACCTGTGTCAGCTGTGTTGTGTGTTTACCTGTGTCAGCTGTGTTGTGTGTTTACCTGTGTCAGCTGTGTTGTGTGTTTGCCTGTGTCAGCTGTGTGTGTTTACCTGTGTCAGCTGTGTTGTTTACCTGTGTCAGCTGTGTTGTTTACCTGTGTCAGCTGTGCTGTGTTGTGTGTTTACCCGTGTCAGCTGTGTTGTGTGTTTGCCTGTGTCAGCTGTGTGTGTTTACCTGTGTCAGCTGTGTTGTTTACCTGTGTCAGCTGTGTGTTTACCTGTGTCAGCTGTGTTGTTTACCTGTGTCAGCTGTGTGTTTACCTGTGTCAGCTGTGTTGTGTGTTTTCCTGTGTCAGATGTGTTGTGTGTTTGCCTGTGTCAGCTGTGTGTGTTTGCCTGTGTCAGCTGTGTGTGTTTACCTGTGTCAGTTGTGTGTGTTTACCTGTGTCAGCTGTGTGTGTTTACCTGTGTCAGCTGTGTTGTTTACCTGTGTCAGCTGTGTTGTTTACCTGTGTCAGCTGTGTTGTTTACCTGTGTCAGCTGTGTGTTTACCTGTGTCAGCTGTGTTGTGTGTTTTCCTGTGTCAGATGTGTTGTGTGTTTGCCTGTGTCAGCTGTGTGTGTTTGCCTGTGTCAGCTGTGTGTGTTTACCTGTGTCAGTTGTGTGTGTTTACCTGTGTCAGCTGTGTGTGTTTACCTGTGTCAGCTGTGTTGTGTGTTTGCCTGTCAGCTGTGTTGTGTGTTTACCTGTGTCAGCTGTGTTGTGTGTTTACCTGTGTCAGCTGTGTTGTGTGTTTGCCTGTGTCAGCTGTGTGTGTTTACCTGTGTCAGCTGTGTTGTGTGTTTGCCTGTCAGCTGTGTTGTGTGTTTACCTGTGTCAGCTGTGTTGTGTGTTTGCCTGTGTCAGCTGTGTGTGTTTACCTGTGTCAGCTGTGTTGTGTGTTTGCCTGTCAGCTGTGTTGTGTGTTTACCTGTGTCAGCTGTGTTGTGTGTTTACCTGTGTCAGCTGTGTTGTGTGTTTGCCTGTGTCAGCTGTGTTGTGTGTTTGCCTGTGTCAGCTGTGTTGTGTGTTTGCCTGTGTCAGCTGTGTTGTGTGTTTGCCTGTGTCAGCTGTGTTGTGTGTTTGCCTGTGTCTGCTGTGTTGTGTGTTTACCTGTGTCAGTTGTGTGTGTTTACCTGTGTCAGCTGTGTTGTCGATGCCTCAAGAGAAAAGAGAGTGCAGAGCTGAAAGCACCAGAGGGACTGAAGGATTGCCGTAAAGCAGTATCTCTGGTCATTGACATTTTAAAAGACTTTTTAAAGCAAAGAAGTGACTCTAAATAAATCTAACACCCAGCAATGTGTAATTTCTTTGCATCTCCTTTCGAATACAACATTCAAATTACTAGACGACAAATTATATCCTGAAAAAAGTGGATTTTGAGGGGTATAGTGCCATAGACCTCCATTCATCCTGCACTCGTCCTGTGAGCGCCCTCATGTGGAGCCAGAGTGGAACTGCAACCAGTTCAGAAGCCGGAAGTTTACTGAGAGTGGAAGCTTTCCCCTTATTAGACATTCTCTGGTACTATCAGAAGCCCTCATTCAGATCTCTGCTGAGGTCACAGGTCACTCAGTGCTGTGAGTGTGTGTGTGTGTGTGTGTGTGCAGGCGGAGCGCAGTCAGCGCGCACCAGACCAGCAGAAGAAGCCGGTGCCGAAGAGCAGGAGCCGTCGAGCGCGCCGGAGACATGGGAACCTGTTGCTGGAGTTCAACCGCAGACAGAGGAAGAACCGCTGGCTGGAGACGCACATCTGGCACAGCAAACGCTTCCACATGCGGAAGAGCTGGAGCTTCTGTGTGCCGCTCACACCCACGGCCAAGAGCTTCAGAGCCAGCTACAGGGCCATGAACACACACGCTCTGCTGCAGGTGTGTGTCCCTCACTGTGTGCTCAACTCATGCTTATCTGTACAGCGCTTCACAACACACATCATTACAAAGCAGCTAGGGTTGGGCGGTATTACGGTAATATCGGATACCGCGGGATCTTAAAATAGCACCGGTATCAGTTTCAATACCGTCATTACCGGCACTTATATAGCCTATAATATATATAATTTATTTATTGCCTAAAAAATGCTTATGTGTGGTTGCAGTTTGGCAATATTTCTGGTTCCAACCGAATGAGAAGGGAGAGGCGGTAAATACTGACGAGGCAATTTGTAAATTGTGCAATAAAAAGGTGACCGCGAGAGATGTAAACACCTCTAACGTCGCATCTCGGAAAAAAACGCCCACTCACTGCTGCCAGGATACAAAAGCGCATTAAGTTTCGTATTTGTTAAAATATTATAATGTTATTTTTTCCATCTTTGTTGATTATGAAAAGTGAACAGCACAAATAAGATGGGATGCATCGGGAGTCAGACGATTTGACCACTTCAATAAATTTAGTTTTGTAAAAGGCCTCTTTAAAACGAATTTCGTTTTGTATAAATTGTATCTAAATTTTTATAAAATTTTCATCAACCAATATTGCCTGGATTTAATATAATCATGACATGATGGGCATGCCGCTGTCACTTGCATTGAAATCTCATAAAAAAGGCTATGCCTCACTGACATGACAAATAAATAAAGCTTGAAATTTCTTTAAACGACACAATTAAAAACGAAAGAAATAGGCAACTCACTGATTAGGCTAAGTAATCCATGATGTGCATTTCTCTCGTTCGATCGTCAATTTCATTAAACGAAACAATTCAAAACGAAAAGAAATATAGTCTGATTAATCAATGGTGTGCATTTCTCTCTATAGCGTTCACTATTGAGATGGCGATCGTCAATTTCTTTAAACGAAACAATTCAAAACGAAAGAAATAGGCTACTCACTGATTAGGCTATAGTAATCCACGATGTGCATTTCTCTCTAGGCGCGTTCATACAGAGATGCGATCGTCAATTTCAGTAAACGAAACCATTCAAAACGAAAAGAAATATAGTCTGATTAATCAATGGTGTGCATTTCTCTCTAGGCGCGTTCATACAGAGATGCGATCGTCAATTTCTTTAAATGTAACAATTCAAAACGAAAGAAATAGGCTAGCCTACTCACTGATTAGGCTAAGTAATCCACGATGTGCATTTCTCTCTAGGCGCGTTCATACGGAGATGCGATCGTCAATTTCAGTAAACGAAACCATTCAAAACGAAAATAAATAGACTAGCCTACTCTCTGTAATCCATGATGTGCATTTCTCTCTATAGCGTTCACTACGGAGATGCCGATCGTCAATTTCTTTAAACGAAACAATTCAAAACGAAAAGAAAAAGGCCACTCTCTGATTGTGTAATGATGTGCATTTCTCTCTATAGGCGCGTTCACTACAGAGATGGCGATCGTCAACTTCCATCTTTGCAGAAAAGTTTTATTAATAAAAATAAATGGACACGCGTCACCGGATTACAAAGGCACTTCTTGCTTGTTGCACGCACACAGATATTATGTTGAATAATGGTGGGCTCCGGCTCATAATAACAGTTAATGCCGTCGGCCTGACTCAGACACAACGTGCACGGGTTGGGCTTGATTTTTTTGTTGTTGTTTTTTTGCCCGATCTGGCATTCAGTTTCTGAACGGTGTAGGCACAAGCCAACAGTTTGGTGACGCCGTCTGAGCCCATTATGTCATAATTTTTAATTAGTCACGGTAATACCGTATACCCCGGTAAAATAGGGAGGCGGTTTGACGGTTTCAAAATTCGAATACCGCCCAAGCCTAAAAGCAGCTTTACTGAGAATGCATGAGTCCACGTTACAGTTTACAGTGATCTGTTATCAGAGGAAGTTATGTATTTCAGAAATGTTGCACAATCTCTGCCTCAGACTGAGAGGTTTTTGTCAACAGGAAGAACCTTTTCCCGCCAGTTTTCACATTAACAACTGCGCTGTACTGGATGAGCTAACAGAAACACACCGCGTCAGTGACATCATCGTGTCTCGCGCACCTCTGAAACACCAAAAAGTCGAATGTGCAGTTTTTGTTTTGTTTTTTATTCGACGAATTAGTGTTATAGTGTTCTAATCACAGCAACAGTTACACAGGGATTAACTCTACACACACCTGCATATCTATCAAAGCGAAAAAATAAGTGTGTGTGTGTCTCTCTCTCTCTCTCTCTCTCTCTCTCTCTCTCAGGATTTGTCATATTTCTGCTGCCTGGAGCTCCAGGGATCTGAAGATCAGATATTGAAAGCACTGGCTCGACTCACCAACAAACAAACAGGTGTGTGAGAGAGTGTGTGAGAGAGTGTGTGAGAGAGTGTGTGAGAGAGTGTGTGAGAGAGTGTGTGAGAGAGTGTGTGAGAGAGTGTATGAGAGAGTGTGTGAGAGTGTGTGTGCGTGTGTGTTGTGTAGTTCACTGGACAGTGTTGTGTTTTCCAGGCCGCACGTTTGCAGCGGTGTCGTGTCTCTCCGGAGCGCGGCAGGGAATCCTCCAGCTGTATAAAGCGGATCGGTTTCCTCAGGGCGCTCTGGGTCCAGCTGAGTTCCTGTGGAGGCCCCGGGCCCCTGACGCCTCACTCAGACAGCTGTGGATCTGGCTCCACCCGGCACTCAAACAGGTCAAACGTGCAACCCAGAAACACACTCCTAACCCTAACCCAGAAACACACTCCTCAGCGGTGCGGATGTGAAGGCTTGAGCAACATGTGACACGCGTGTGTTCGCACAGTCTAGAAGGACAGTGTTCACTCAGGGTCTAGGCTTGGGAATCGAAAATCAGTTCTGATTCTGGAATCGAATACTTGAGGTCAAGGATCGGATGCTTGTTATAAAATAAAAATATCGATTCCTTTGTGAGCATTTCAATATGACTTTAAACCGTTCAAGCACGAGAGACTCTAATATTCCTGCTCTATAATAACACTAATCAAACACTTTCCAAACACTCTTTAATCGGTAATATCCATGAAGACAATTCACCTTTATTTCTGTAGTGCTTTATCCAGTACAGATTATGGAATGATTATTAAATGAAAGATAAACATAAACAGACTGGCGGCAATTTGACAATTTAAGTGACACATGAAGATGATGATGATGATGATGATGATGATGATGATGATGATGATGATGATTTGTAGCTCAACATTCAGCACTCTCGACTAGGGGTGTATGATATATCGGCTGATATATGTTAATTTTTAATGTTATCGTATCGGCCCGATAAGAAGATTTGTCTGATATATTAAAGCCGATAAATAATGTATTTTCCTCCAGCTGAGACGCTTCAGATGCGACTGTTCAACATGATGTTTCTGAATTGCTTGAAATATGATTGGAATCACTTCAAAAAAGGAAAATAGAGTTCAGTGCAACATGTGCAGATCTGTCATATCAGCTACAGATCATTATAATGAGAACATCATCATAATTGTGTGATTGGGACGTGGCTTTTAATGGTGAGACTTTTGGTTTTGTAATCAGACTCTCAAAAAACAAAAACAAAAAAAAATTCACAGGGCGTCTAATATAATACATTTTAATTTGGATTGTTTACCGGCTTATATGTCGGTTATCGGCTTTCAAATATAAAGAATTATCAGCCAAAATTTGAAGAGGATGAAGAGAAAGGGCTGCACACAAACTCAAACTCTCTCATGTGACGCTTGTCTTCTGGGATCATGTGACAGGAAGTGCTGTCGGAGCTACTGCTGGTGTGTGGGTGTTCTCAGGCCGTGTCCGTGTGTGAGGATCTTCATCCCGAAGCGAATCCTGCAGGGAGGAAGAGGAAGAGGGATGAAGGCGACACCGGTCCTCCCTCCAAGAGGCTGCTGGGAGACGGGACTCGACCCGCTGGAGCTCCGGTGTGCTGGGAGTCCACCGACACACACATCACCGTCAGGTAGAGGATCACACACTCACACACACTCACACAAACTCAAACATTCACTCACTCACACACACACTCACTCGCTTCACACTCGGCTGCAAACTGTCCCAGTGAATGCTGAAGGTCCTGGTCTGATGGGGCCAGCACGACAACATCATCCGCAAAAAGCAGAGACGAAATCGTGTGGTCCCCAAACCTGACACCCTCCGGCCCCTGGCTGCGCCTAGAAATTCTGTCCATAAAAATTATGAACAGAACCGGCGACAAAGGGCAGCCCTGCCGGAGTCCAACACGCACCGGGAACAAGTCTGACTTACTGCCGGCAATGCAAACCAAGCTCCTGCTCCAGTCGTACAGGGACCGGATAGCCCTTAGCTAAGGGCCCCGGACCCCATACTCCCAGAGCACCCTCCACAGGATGCCACGAGGGACACAGTCGAATGCCTTCTCCAAATCCACAAAGCACATGTGGATTGGTTGGGCAAACTCCCATGAACCCTCTAGCACCCTGGAGAGGGTATAGAGCTGGGCCAGTGTTCCACGACCGGGACGAAAACCGCACTGTTCCTCCTTGATCCAAGGTTCTACTATTGGCCGTATTCTCCTCTCCAGTACCCTGGCATAAACTTTCCCGGGGAGGCTGAGAAGTGTGATCCCCCTGTAGTTGGAACACACCCTCCGGTCCCCCTTCTTAAAAAGAGGGACCACCACCCCGGTCTGCCAGCCCAGAGGTACTGTCCCCGACCGCCACGCGATGCTGCAGAGGAGTGTCAGCCAAGACAGCCCCACAACATCCAGAGACTTGAGGTACTCAGGGCGGATCTCATCCACCCCCGGTGCCTTGCCACCGAGGAGCTTCTTGACTCCCTCGGTGACTTCAGCTTGGGTGATGGACGAGTCCACCTCCGAGCCCTCAGCCTCTGCTTCCTCAATGGAAGACGTGACGGCGGGATTGAGGAGATCCTCGAAGTATTCCTTCCACCGTCCGATGTCGTCCCCAGTTGAGGTCAACAGCTGCCCACTTCCACTGTAAACTGTTGGTAGGGCACTGCTTCCCCCTCCTGAGGCGCCGGATGGTTTCCCAGAATCTCTTCGAGGCCGACCGGTAGTCCTTCTCCATGGCCTCACCGAACTCCTCCCAAGCCCGATTTATTTTTTTATTTTTTTTGCCTCCACAACAACCCGGGCTGCAGTCCGCTTGGCCTGCTGGTACCCGTCAGCTGCCTCAGGAGTCCCACAAGCCAACCAGGCCTGATAGGACTCCTTCTTCAGCTTGACGGCATCCCTTACTTCCGGTGTCCACCACCGGGTTCGGGGATTGCCGCCTCGACAGGCACCGGAGACCTTACGGCCACAGCTCTGAGTGGCCGCGTCGACAATAGAGGTGGAGAACATGGTCCACTCAGACTCAATATCTCAAGACTCCCTCTGGATCCGGTCGAAGCTCCGCCGGAGGTGGGAGTTGAAGATCTCTCTGACAGGGGACTCTGCCAAACGTTCCCAACAGACCATCACAGTACGTTTGGGTCTTCCGAGTC
The DNA here is from genome assembly GCF_951802725.1 of Rutilus rutilus. Taxonomy (NCBI): domain Eukaryota; kingdom Metazoa; phylum Chordata; class Actinopteri; order Cypriniformes; family Leuciscidae; genus Rutilus; species Rutilus rutilus. The sequence goes on from NC_140230.1 coordinate 37,292,487, forward strand.
TGTCCAGCTTCCTCCCCCGCCATCGGATCTAACTCACCACCAGGTGGTGATCAGTTGACAGCTCCGCCCCTCTCTTCACCCGAGTGTCCAAGACATACGGCCGGAGGTCAGATGAAACGACCATAAAGTCAATCATCGACCTCCGGCCTAGGGCGTCCTGGTGCCATGTGCACTGATGGACACCCTTATGCTTGTTTGTTATGGACAAGCTGTAACTAGCACAGAAATCCGATAACAAAACACCGCTCGGGTTCAGATCAGGGGGGCCGTTCCTCCCAATCAGGCCCCTCCAGGTGTCACTGTCGCTGCCCACGTCGGTGTTGAAGTCCCCCAGTAGAGCGACGGAGTCCCCAGTCGGAGCACTAACCCCTCCCAGAGACCCCAAGAGGGCCGGGTACTCTGTACTGCCGTTCAGCCTGTAGGCGCACACGACAGTGAGAGACCCGTCCCCGACCCGAAGGCACAGGGAAACGACCCTCTCGTTCACCGGGGTGAACTCCCAACACATGGCGGCTGAGCTGGGGGGCTATAAGCAAACCCACACCAGCCCGCCGCCTCTCACCATGGGCAACTCCAGAGTGGTAAAGAGTCCATCCTCTCTCTAGGAATGTGGTTCCGGAGCCCAAGCCGTGCGTGGAGGTGATCCCGACTATCAGGTGGTGATCCCGATTCATTCGCTTCTCTGTTCTGTAGCTTTCAGCAGTGTGTGAAAATACACCTCAGATTTCTTGTCAAATCTATTTGTACAGTCAGTCTCAAAGCTCTCTCCCGTTTGATGTGTTTTGTGTGTTTTTCACGGCATTCACACTGAAAACAAATACTGCCACTCAGTGTTTCTGCTACTCAGTGTGTGTGTGTGTGTGTGTAACCGCACAGATGGTGATGTCACACGCATACTCTCTATACATATCGTTTCAAAGCATCTTTACAGAAAATGTGTTTCTACATTAGAATTAAGAGTGATCTTTTTCCAGAGGTGTTTAATGTGATCGTTCATCATATCCTGTTTAGCGACCTCACCATGGAGATTGTGCGCTTTCGTCTGATTGGTCCGCTGGCTCACACGGTGCTCACAGACACACTCCGTCCAGCCAGTGAGGTGAGAGACTCTGATGACATCACACTCTTGTGCTGTGATTCTCTCATTGATTGGCTGATGATGATTCTCTCATTGATTGGCTGATGATTCTCTCTGGTTCCTGTAGATGTTGAGTGGCGAGAACGAAAGCCTCCATCAGCAACAGACACACACTTTCCAGCTGCTGAGAGGTGAACGAACACTGAGGTCACATGACTCTGTGATGTGGAGGCGCTGGATGTCTGATGGTGTGTGTGTGTGTGTGTGTGTGTGTGTGTGTGTGTGTTTTACAGGAGTGTGTTCCACAGCTGAGCTCCCAGCAGGCAGTGTGTTGGGACTGACTGTAGATGATCCCAGACTGACTTTACCTCAGAAACGTGGAAAAACTGTACCTGACCTACAGCCCAGCACAGGTGTGTGTGTGCGAGTGCGAGTGTGTGTGTGTATGTGTGTGTGCATGCGCGTGTGTGTGTGTATATATATATGACCCTGAGCTCCGGGAGCCTCTGCACCTCCATGCAGAGTAACCAGGTTCGAATCCTGGCAGGGCCTGAGATTCTCTCACACTCTTACACACACGCGCAGTAGCAGACGGTCATGAAGAATGTGTGTGCTGTCATGTCTCACACTCAAACAAACACACACACACACACACACACACACACAGCAGACTGTCATGATGAGTGTGTGTGTGTTTCTCCCACTAGAGGAGGATGGTGTGAGGGATCTGAGACTCAGAGGAGTGCCGGCTCACTGCAGTCAGAGCTCGCTGTGGGACGAGTCGATTCGAGAGTGTGTGACACGCGACCGACTGTCGGATCAGGTAAACACACGAGACACACACTGACCGGATCAGGTAAACACACAAGACACACACTGACCGGATCAGGTAAACACACGAGACACACACTGACCGGATCAGGTAAACACACGAGACACACACTGACTGTCGGATCAGGTAAACACACAAAACACACACTGACCGGATCAGGTAAACACACGAGACACACACTGACCGGATCAGGTAAACACACGAGACACACACTGACCGGATCAGGTAAACACACGAGACACACACTGACCGGATCAGGTAAACACACGAGACACACACTGACCGGATCAGGTAAACACACGAGACACACACTGACCGGATCAGGTAAACACACGAGACACACACTGACCGGATCAGGTAATAATAACATCCGATCGGATTCCAGTGATCCGGATCAAGAGTTTCTGGTGATCTACAAACATCAGCCTCATGACTGGAGCTCTAGAGCAGTTTCTCAAACCTGTCAATCATTAATACAGCGCTCTTACAGTACAGTGTTTCACAGCAGCTTTACAGAGATCACAGGGAAATAATGCAACAGAGTTTGTTTCCCGAAGAAAATAGCGTCTCAGTCCAGCTTAAGTAAGTTCAGTGAGGCTTCATTTCTGTTGTAAAAAATGTTTTAATTTAATTCATTTATATATATAGCGGCTCTGGAGAAAACCGTGATGTCATCGTCCAGCTCAGTTCAGTTCTCATATAATGGTGTCAGTGCAGGAGAGCAATAATAGTGTAGAATATTAAATTAAATGTCCCCTGTCCTGGAGGAGCACCAGCCCTGCACATCTGTGTGTGTGTGTGTGTGTGTGTGTGTGTGTGTGTGTGTGTGTGTGTGTGTGTGTGTGTGTGTGTGTGTGTGTGTGTGTGCCCCACACTGACAGCAGTTTCAGGTCCTGCAGTCTCTAGTGTCATGAGCTGATGAGTTCAGGTGTGTGTGTGTGTGTCTCTCTCTCTCTCTCTCTCTCTCTCTCTCTCTCTCTCTCTCTGTGTGTGTGTGTCACGAGCTGATGAGCTCAGGTGTGATAACGAGGGACACTTCAGGACAGGTGTGAGAACCTCTGCTCGAGGACAGAGAACATTTAAACGACACTCTCCGTGTGTGTGTGTGTGTGTGTGTGTGTGTGTGTGTCAGGAGCTGAACCGCAGGAGGAGTGATCTGCTGGTTCCCGGCTCCCGGCTCTCCTCTTCTTCTGCTGTGCCGGTTCTGCTGGTCCATCATGCGGGGCGTGTGTGTGGAGAGGAGCGTCGGCACTGGGGCTCCGGCTGGGATCTGCTGCTTCCCAAGGGATGGGGAATGGCCTTCTGGGTCCCGCTGGTGCGTCTCATCTCACGTCTCTCATGTTTCCTCTCAGACTTGTTTTCGTGAAACGAGCGTAAAGACGCAGGAGACGGTGTGGAATAGAGGTTTCATATGTTGTAAAATGGGGTCAGTACATCAGCGTAGTGTACATCAGCGTAGTGTACATCAGCGTAGTGTACATCAGTGTACATCAGTGTAGTGTACATCAGTGTAGTGTACACCAGTGCAGTGTACATCAGTGTAGTGTACACCAGTGCAGTGTACATCAGCGTAGTGTACATCAGCGTAGTGTACATCAGCGTAGTGTACATCAGCGTAGTGTACATCAGCGTAGTGTACATCAGCGTAGTGTACATCAGCGTAGTGTACATCAGCGTAGTGTACATCAGCGTAGTGTACATCAGCGTAGTGTACATCAGTGTACATCAGTGTAGTGTACACCAGTGCAGTGTACATCAGTGTAGTGTACACCAGTGCAGTGTACATCAGCGTAGTGTACATCAGCGTAGTGTACATCAGCGTAGTGTACATCAGCGTAGTGTACATCAGCGTAGTGTACATCAGCGTAGTGTACATCAGCGTACTGTACATCAGCGTAGTGTACATCAGTGTACATCAGTGCAGTGTACATCAGCGTAGTGTACATCAGCGTAGTGTACATCAGCGTAGTGTACATCAGTGTAGTGTACATCAGCGTAGTGTACATCAGTGTACATCAGTGTAGTGTACATCAGTGTAGTGTACATCAGCGTAGTGTACATCAGTGTACATCAGTGCAGTGTACATCAGCGTAGTGTACATCAGCGTAGTGTACATCAGCGTAGTGTACATCAGTGTAGTGTACATCAGCGTAGTGTACATCAGTGTACATCAGTGTAGTGTACATCAGTGTAGTGTACATCAGTGTAGTGTACACCAGTGCAGTGTACACCAGTGCAGTGTACACCAGTGCAGTGTACATCAGTGTAGTGTACATCAGTGTAGTGTACATCAGTGTAGTGTACATCAGTGCAGTGTACATCAGTGTACATCAGTGCAGTGTACATCAGTGTAGTGTACATCAGCGTAGTGTACATCAGTGTACATCAGTGCAGTGTACATCAGTGCAGTGTACATCAGTGCAGTGTACACCAGTGCAGTGTACATCAGTGCAGTGTACATCAGTGTAGTGTACATCAGTGCAGTGTACATCAGTGTACATCAGTGTAGTGTACATCAGTGTACATCAGTGCAGTGTACATCAGTGTAGTGTACATCAGTGCAGTGTACATCAGTGTAGTGTACATCAGTGTAGTGTACACCAGTGCAGTGTACACCAGTGCAGTGTACATCAGTGCAGTGTACATCAGTGTAGTGTACATCAGTGCAGTGTACATCAGTGTACATCAGTGCAGTGTACATCAGTGTAGTGTACATCAGCGTAGTGTACATCAGTGTACATCAGTGTAGTGTACATCAGTGCAGTGTACACCAGTGCAGTGTACATCAGTGCAGTGTACATCAGTGCAGTGTACATCAGTGTAGTGTACATCAGTGCAGTGTACATCAGTGTACATCAGTGTAGTGTACATCAGTGCAGTGTACATCAGTGTACATCAGTGCAGTGTACATCAGTGTAGTGTACATCAGTGCAGTGTACATCAGTGCAGTGTACATCAGTGCAGTGTACATCAGTGCAGTGTACATCAGTGCAGTGTACATCAGTGCAGTGTACATCAGTGTAGTGTACATCAGTGCAGTGTACATCAGTGCAGTGTACATCAGCGTAGTGTACATCAGTGCAGTGTACATCAGTGCAGTGTACATCAGTGCAGTGTACATCAGTGTAGTGTACATCAGTGCAGTGTACATCAGTGTAGTGTACATCAGTGCAGTGTACATCAGTGTACATCAGTGCAGTGTACATCAGTGCAGTGTACATCAGTGCAGTGTACATCAGTGCAGTGTACATCAGTGCAGTGTACATCAGTGTACATCAGTGTACATCAGTGTAGTGTACATCAGTGTAGTGTACATCAGTGTAGTGTACATCAGTGCAGTGTACATCAGTGTAGTGTACATCAGTGCAGTGTACATCAGTGTAGTGTACATCAGTGCAGTGTACATCAGTGTAGTGTACATCAGTGCAGTGTACATCAGTGTACATCAGTGTAGTGTACATCAGTGTACATCAGTGCAGTGTACATCAGTGCAGTGTACATCAGTGCAGTGTACATCAGTGCAGTGTACATCAGTGTAGTGTACATCAGTGCAGTGTACATCAGTGTAGTGTACATCAGTGCAGTGTACATCAGTGTACATCAGTGCAGTGTACATCAGTGCAGTGTACATCAGTGCAGTGTACATCAGCGTAGTGTACATCAGTGCAGTGTACATCAGTGTAGTGTACATCAGTGCAGTGTACATCAGTGTACATCAGTGCAGTGTACATCAGTGCAGTGTACATCAGCGTAGTGTACATCAGTGCAGTGTACATCAGTGCAGTGTACATCAGTGCAGTGTACATCAGTGCAGTGTACATCAGTGCAGTGTACATCAGTGCAGTGTACATCAGTGCAGTGTACATCAGTGTAGTGTACATCAGTGCAGTGTACATCAGTGTACATCAGTGTAGTGTACATCAGTGTACATCAGTGCAGTGTACATCAGTGTAGTGTACATCAGTGTACATCAGTGTAGTGTACATCAGTGTACATCAGTGTAGTGTACATCAGTGTACATCAGTGTAGTGTACATCAGTGTACATCAGTGCAGTGTACATCAGTGTAGTGTACATCAGTGCAGTGTACATCAGTGCAGTGTACATCAGTGCAGTGTACATCAGTGTAGTGTACATCAGTGCAGTGTACATCAGTGTAGTGTACATCAGTGCAGTGTACATCAGTGTACATCAGTGTAGTGTACATCAGTGTACATCAGTGTAGTGTACATCAGTGTAGTGTACATCAGTGCAGTGTACATCAGTGCAGTGTACATCAGTGCAGTGTACATCAGTGCAGTGTACATCAGTGCAGTGTACATCAGTGCAGTGTACATCAGTGTAGTGTACATCAGTGTACATCAGTGTAGTGTACATCAGTGTACATCAGTGCAGTGTACATCAGTGTAGTGTACATCAGTGCAGTGTACATCAGTGCAGTGTACATCAGTGCAGTGTACATCAGTGCAGTGTACATCAGTGCAGTGTACATCAGTGTAGTGTACATCAGTGTACATCAGTGTACATCAGTGTACATCAGTGTACATCAGTGCAGTGTACATCAGTGCAGTGTACATCAGTGCAGTGTACATCAGTGCAGTGTACATCAGTGTAGTGTACATCAGTGTACATCAGTGTACATCAGTGCAGTGTACATCAGTGCAGTGTACATCAGTGCAGTGTACATCAGTGTACATCAGTGTACATCAGTGTAGTGTACATCAGTGTAGTGTACATCGTCATGTTTATGCTCGTCAAAGAGGGTTTCGGTGTTTCTCAAGCAGGGGCTGATGACCACTAGGGGGCCGTGGAAACTTTCAACAGGGATATAATATAAGTCGTCAAATAAATTGTACAAAAATGTTTGAAATGTGAAAACTAAGGGACGTTGGTGGTTTATAAGTCGCTCTTTACAGTCGTCTGATCACTGCTGTCCTCACAGGGTGGAACAATATATCGCAATACAAAAATGCAACAATATATATCGTGGATAGAAATAAAAATTACTGTGTGAGGAAAAAAAAGTTTTTAGAGTTTAGTGTCAGTACTACATTAATGTATAATATAATATATATTACTATATATAATGTTGAATATAATGTATAATAATGCGATAATGCCAGATCTGAGTTACCAGTAAAAGTGTCCGACATTATTTTTTTAATACATCTAGTCAGTGACAGAGTTCATATTCATTTAAAATAATGCTGTATTTTCAGCTTCAGAATCATGAATATTGTTATTCTGGTCTCTATTGTTCATTGGGTTTCAGCACCAAGTCCAAGACTATTCATTTACACACACAGTGTAATACCAGATTTAGCATTTTAATCAACAGTGAATCTTTTGTTAACCTTTTACCATATGTCTTGGAGTATCGCTTTAATGTCGTTTAGTGAGTTCAGTTTCGTGATGTGTGTCGAATCGCAACATGAGGGCATCGTTACAGAGCCAATCACAGCCGGATCTGGAAGCTCAACGAATCGTGTTAAATCCTGTTTTCTCTCCGTACGACGTCTCCTCGCGCTCCGTCTACACCTCAGATGTCCACCGTGATCTCCTGCCAGCGTGTGTGACGTCTAATGACAGATGTGTGGTGTTTTCAGGTGTATCGTGGCGTTCGAGTCGGCGGCCTCCACATGAGTGTCAAACACTCCCAGTTCATGGGTCAGCCTCACTTCCCTCACGATTACCCAGACTGCCCTGCAGGAGAGCGCTTCCAGTCCGAGCAGGAGCAGGAGCTTCTGGAAAAGTTCAAAAGGTGGGATGGGAGATGTTGAGAAGTGTTGTTTCGTGTGTTTTGTGTGTCCATGATACAATAGAGAATCACTTTTGACTGTTTCAGACGTCCTCCATCAAAACGCACCAACTACATCAAACATGGCTGCTTGGCGCCGTTCCGTTGCCCCTGGCAACAGCTGACGGAGGAGTGGGAGGAGCTTGTGAGTCAGAGCGAAGAGACGGCCAGCAGCAGCAGAGACGAGACACCGTTCACTGTTCTGAGGTCAGTCAGTGTAATAAGTGTCATGACTGTATACCGTATCTCTTAAATGTCCGTCTAGTTTGAACTTGCCGGGGGATGTAACATTGCTTTTCATTTATTACTTAAAGGTCTAAGAAACTACATCAAAAACTACTAGCCTGACTGATAAAGTTCACACATTATTAAAAACAAGTGAACAGTCAGTAATAAAATAAGAACAAATTCACAAATTACAAGCAGAGATGAACACTAAATAACAAAGTTACGAAGTCTAACAGTATATTCAGGTACAGAAATGAATAATTAAGCCTAATTGTAAAAACACTTCGTGAGAGTGTATGTCGTAGAGGCAAGCTAGGCGGCTGTAGCAATGGGAACTACAAACCAAGATTGCCACCTGGTCCCGGACTACAGTTACCAGGTTCCTCAGCGGTGGGACAGCTGTTAATGAGCTGAGAACAGAGAGACTGCCTGTGTTTGTTAGAGAGCATAAAGAGTTGATTATTAAAAAGAAACCAGTGACTTGATCTCTGCCTGGACTCGATTTATGAAGCAAGCCACGCTTTGGTGATACCCTACCTCTCACGAGACCACAGTTCACTGTGAAAAAATAAATATAGTTTCATCTTTGTTAAAGCTGGATTTTGTTGTTTTATTAACATGAATGACACAGACAACACTGGGGATATTAGGCTGCTGTCACTTTAAGACCAAAATGCACTGGTATTTAGACATAATGTTGTGAGTGTGTGTGTCCATTTGAGCGCTCTCTGAAACACGCCTCTCTCTCTTCTTCTGCGTTTAAAATTGTTTGAATGTGTAAATTGGCAAGACAAAACACTCTTTCAAAAATAAACTTTCACTCTATGATGGTTAATTTTAGCAGTTAATCTGCGAATCACATGCGAGCCGATCCGTACGCATCACCTGCGATCCGGTGCGTCAGTGGAATAACACACACATGTTGAGGAGAGAGAGATTCGCTTTCATCTGGTTGTGTGTTGCAGGAGTCTGAAGGAGCTGCGGCTGCTGTCTGGTTGGATCCGGCGTCGACTGCGTCTGCGCATGACCCCTGACCCCCCGCTGACCCGGCTGCGTGTGACTCCTGACCCCCCTCTGACCCGGCTTGGCGTGACCCCTGACCCCCCTCTGACCCCTGCGGCGGCTACAGCTCTACAGCAGGAGTTCAGGCGTTCTCTCCTCTGGGTGCGTCTGCGTCTGCTGAGTAAAGGCCAGCCGGCGCTGCACGCCATGGTGTGTGTGCCCACAACCTCTGACCTCCAGCTGCTGCGCACAGATGGACACAGCAGCGGCCCACAGGAGCCCCGACACACAGATCACCCGAGGGACCAGAGTGACCCTGCGGATCCGGAGCGTCGGGAGCGTGTCTTGCGAGGGGTGTGTCCTGCTCCTCTTCCCAGGGTCGTGTCCCACTGCAGCCGGCAGACTCTGGGATGGGTCACGCAGGGCGACTTCTCTCTGACCTCTGGGTGTGGAGAGGCTCTGGCCTTCGTCAGCCTGACCGGCCTCACACACACACTCCTCACGCAGACACAGGACCAGCGCGGACTCGTGCTCCTGCGCAACCCCTCGTCCCTACAGTACCGCTTCGCCCAGATCAGCCTCGACACCTGAGCACACACACACACACACACACACACACACACACACCTCCTCCCTGCAGTACCGCTTCGCCCAGATCAGCCTCGACACCTGAGCACACACACACACACACACACACACCTCCTCCCTGCAGTACTGCTTCGCCCAGATCAGCCTCGACACCTGAGCACACACACACACACACACACACACCTCCTCCCTGCAGTACCGCTTCGCCCAGATCAGCCTTGACACCTGAGCACACACACACACACACACACACACCTCCTCCCTGCAGTACTGCTTCGCCCAGATCAGCCTCGACACCTGAGCACACACACACACACACACACACACACCTCGTCCCTGCAGTACCGCTTCGCCCAGATCAGCCTCGACACCTGAACGTCAGTCCGTCACATGACTGTGTTCCTCATGAGCTGCTGTTCTGTGATCTCCTCCATGCATGTCGAACTTCCAAGACCATGTGTTGAAATAGTTTTTTTTTTTTTTTTTATTGAGAGAAACTCTTCACATCATGAATTTGTGTTTTTCTTCTGCTGGGATTTGAGTGATATTTGATTTGCGAAGAAATTTTATTTTGTTTAAAGATACAATTTGTAAGATTTTTGTAATAAAATATTCAAAAACCACACACATTTCACAGAGTGATATATTTCATGCAGTTGTGTACTTGTATAACTTTGTTTTGCATTAAAAATACGAGACAGGCAGGAGTTCCCCACCTTGTAAAAATCTCCTCAACTTTGTGGTGCTTTGCCCGTCCTCAGTGGAAGAAGCTCCACTCACTTTGAACAGTAATCAAATACAACTAAGGGGCTGTTTACACCTGGCCACTTCATGCGTTTTCTCAGATCGGATAGCTATCCGATCGTGAAAAGACCAGGTGTAAATGCCCTCCGAAACGCTTTCGAGACGGATTTGAATCCGATCGCTCAAAACACTTCAGGAGGTGGTCTGGGCCTCATTCCTGACTAAACTGGACAAGTGTAAATGCATCTGGTTGTTGAAACCACATATGCAAATTGTACTCCTCCCAAAAATGTGACGTGCACTCCATCAAATCTGCATATAGTGCGGGAATTGAAGATCGGATCGCAAAAACACATTTATGTGACCAGGTGTAAATGGAATCGTTTTGATAAATCAGATAGCTATCCGATCTGAGAAAATGCATGAAGTGGGCAGGTGTAAACAGCCCCTAAAAGAAGCTCATTTTGTTTAGAGCTCTTGGGGAAAGGGCCCATCAAATCCACACTCAGCATGTACCCGGGTTCCACCACTGGTGTTGATTGCAAGTAACTTGACAGCTTTGAAAATTATGGTTTATACTTTTGATTATATGGTTTATAGTATTTCCATACGTCAGCTCTTAAAGGAACACTCCACCGTTTTTTCATATTAAACTATGTTATTCCCTTAACTAAGACGAGTTGATACATACCTCTCTCATCTCAGTGCGTGCAATCAATCGCTCTGGCGCGTGGCGACACTTTGATAGCACTTAGCTTAGCCCAGTTCATTCATTAGGATCCAAACAGAGATGAAGTTAGAAGCGACCACAACTCATGATGTAGTCAGCCGGATCCGGGCCGTACCCAGATCAGATGCAGGACCCGCGCCTAGACACGACCACAACTCATGATGTAGTCAGCCGGATCCGGGCCATATCCAGATCAGATGCAGGACCTGCGCCTAGACACGACCACAACTCATGATGTAGTCAGCCGGATCCGGGCCGTACCCAGATCAGATGCAGGACCCGCGCCTAGACACGACCACAACGCATGATGTAGTCAGCCGGATCCGGGCCGTATCCAGATCAGATGCAGGACCTGCGCCTAGACACGACCACAACTCATGATGTAGTCAGCCGGATCCGGGCCGTACCCAGATCAGATGCAGGACCCGCGCCTAGACACGACCACAACGCATGATGTAGTCAGCCGGATCCGGGCCGTATCCAGATCAGATGCAGGACCTGCGCCTAGACACGACCACAACTCATGATGTAGTCAGCCGGATCCGGGCCGTACCCAGATCAGATGCAGGACCCGCGCCTAGACACGACCACAACTCATGATGTAGTCAGCCGGATCCGGGCCGTACCCAGATCAGATGCAGGACCCGCGCCTAGACACGACCACAACTCATGATGTAGTCAGCCGGATCCGGGCCGTATCCAGATCAGATGGAGGACCCGCGCCTAGACACGACCACAACCCATGATGTAGTCAGCCGGATCCGGGCCGTATCCAGATCAGATTGAGGACCCGCGCCTAGACACGACCACAACTCATGATGTAGTCAGCCGGATCCGGGCCGTACCCAGATCAGATGCAGGACCCGTGCCTAGACACGACCACAACTCATGATGTAGTCAGCCGGATCCGGGCCATATCCAGATCAGATGCAGGACCCGCTCCTAGACACGACCACAACTCATGATGTAGTCAGCCGGATCCGGGCCGTATCCAGATCAGATGGAGGACCCGCGCCTAGACACGACCACAACTCATGATGTAGTCAGCCGGATCCGGGCCGTACCCAGATCAGATGCAGGACCCGCGCCTAGACACGACCACAACTCATGATGTAGTCAGCCGGATCCGGGCCGTATCCAGATCAGATGGAGGACCCGCGCCTAGACACGACCACAACACATGATGTAGTCAGCCGTATCCGGGCCGTACCCAGATCAGATGGAGGACCCGCGCCTAGACACGACCACAACACATGATGTAGTCAGCCGTATCCGGGCCGTATCCAGATCAGATGGAGGACCCGCGCCTAGACACGACCACAACTCATGATGTAGTCAGCCGGATCCGGGCCGTATCCAGATCAGATGGAAGACCCGCGCCTAGACACGACCACAACTCATGATGTAGTCAGCCGGATCCGGGCCGTATCCAGATCAGATGCAGGACACGCGCCTAGACACGACCACAACGCATGATGTAGTCAGCCGGATCCGGGCCGTATCCAGATCAGATGGAGGACCTGCGCCTAGACACGACCACAACGCATGATGTAGTCAGCCGTATCCGGGCCGTACCCAGATCAGATGCAGGACACGCGCCTAGACACGACCACAACACATGATGTAGTCAGCCGTATCCGGGCCGTACCCAGATCAGATGCAGGACCCGCGCCTAGACACGACCACAACTCATGATGTAGTCAGCCGTATCCGGGCCGTACCCAGATCAGATGCAGGACCCGCGCCTAGACACGACCACAACTCATGATGTAGTCAGCCGGATCCGGGCCGTATCCAGATCAGATGCAGGACCCGCGCCTAGACACGACCACAACACATGATGTAGTCAGCCGTATCCGGGCCGTACCCAGATCAGATGCAGGACCCGCGCCTAGACACGACCACAACTCATGATGTAGTCAGCCGTATCCGGGCCGTATCCAGATCAGATGCAGGACCCGCGCCTAGACACGACCACAACACATGATGTAGTCAGCCGTATCCGGGCCGTACCCAGATCAGATGGAGGACCCGCGCCTAGACACGACCACAACTCATGATGTAGTCAGCCGTTTCCGGGCCGTATCCAGATCAGATGGAGGACCCGCGCCTAGACACGACCACAACACATGATGTAGTCAGCCGTATCCGGGCCGTACCCAGATCAGATGGAGGACCCGCGCCTAGACACGACCACAACTCATGATGTAGTCAGCCGTATCCGGGCCGTATCCAGATCAGATGGAGGACCCGCGCCTAGACACGACCACAACTCATGATGTAGTCAGCCGTATCCGGGCCGTATCCAGATCAGATGGAGGACCCGCGCCTAGACACGACCACAACTCATGATGTAGTCAGCCGGATCCGGGCCGTATCCAGATCAGATGCAGGATCTGCGCCTAGACACGACCACAACTCATGATGTAGTCAGCCGGATCCGGGCCGTATCCAGATCAGATGGAGGACCCGCGCCTAGACACGACCACAACTCATGATGTAGTCAGCCGGATCCGGGCCGTATCCAGATCAGATGCAGGATCTGCGCCTAGACACGACCACAACTCATGATGTAGTCAGCCGGATCCGAGCAGTATCCAGATCAGATGGTGGACCTGCGCCTAGACACGACCACAACGCATGATGTAGTCAGCTGGATCCGAGCAGTATCCAGATCAGATGGTGGACCTGCGCCTAGACACGACCACAACTCATGATGTAGTCAGCCGGATCCGGGCCGTATCCAGATCAGATGGAGGATCTGCGCCTAGACACGCCTAGTGTGTGCCACACTAGGTAAAGTGTGTTGTGTGTTTTGATTAAGTGTTCAATTAAACCTCCTCTAGTTTCTGCTCAGGCAACATTAATGGTGCAGCATCCAGTGTTAGTCACACACTTTACCTTCATGAGATGTGTGTGTGTGTGTGTGTGTGTGTGTGTGTACCAAGTTTTTTATACAATACCAGTCATTTTGTCATGATTTTCCTTCAGGCAAAGTATCAAACTCGTTTTTTTCATGTTACAATGTTTATTTAAAAAAAAATCACAATACTCCCATAACACTTAGCAGTTATGCATTCAAAATGAACCCTTTTATAAACTCAGTTAGACACACACACACACACACACACACACACTTGCACACACTCAGATACACTCTCACTCGCGCACACAAACACTCACATATTCTCACATACACTCAGACACACACTGAGTGTTAGTGCTGTTCTCTGTTCCTCCTGTAGGCTCTCTCTCTCTCTGTCTGTCTCTCTCTCTCTCTCTCCCTCTCTCTCTCTCTCTCTCCCTCTCTCTCTCTCCCTCTCTCTCTCTCTCTCTCTCTCTCTCTCTCCCTCTCTCTCTCTCTCTCTCCCTCTCTCTCTCTCTCTCTCTCTCTCTCTCTCTCTCTCTCTCTATGGCTCGTCCTGTATTCCGCTGTTGCAGGTGAATTTAGACGCCAGCGCTCCGTATTTATTGTCGTCTGGCTGCGGCTGCACTTTGTCCGTACAACTTTTCCCTGAAAAACACAAACAAAATTATTATATTATAGTCACTTCCGGCTCGACCCCTGGATTATCAGGCGTTAGAGAGATACCTGGAATCTGGCCCATAGAAATGAACACGCTGTCCATCTTGATTCTGGGACGAGCTCGTGCGATCAGGAAAACTCCAGTGAATGCCAGAAGACACCTGAGACACACACACACACACACACACACACACACACACACACACACAGACACATCTTAAACCACAGAAACAAATATTGAAATATTGTTATAAATAAAAAGGTAAAAATGTTCAAGAAATGCTCACCCGACCACAAACATGATGCAGTATATCACAGATAAACCATAAAATTCTTCATAAAATAAAATGCCTAGAAATACAAATAGATTTTGTTAGTTATTTTTGGGATGAAACGCAACCGAACACATTTGAACTCGACTGACCGGCGACGATGGCGCTGGCGGTGAAGAACACGTAGTTGATGGGCACGATCTCAGTGGCGTCGAACAGCTTCATGGCCTGATTCAGAAACCTGAGGCGATCGAAGAGACCAGGGATTATTCCCAGCAAAATACTGAGAAGCGTGTGTGTGTGTGTGTGTGTGTGTGTGTGTCTAACCCTGAAGCGATCGAAGAGACCAGGGATTATTCCCAGCAAAATACTGAGAAGTGTGTGTGTGAGTGTGTGTGTGTGTGTCTAACCCTGAGGCGATCGAAGAGACCAGGGATTATTCCCAGCAAAATACTGAGAAGCGTGTGTGTGTGTGTGTGTGTGTGTGAGTGTGTGGGACGCACTTGATCTGGAAGGCGCAGAACACGATTATGATGATGAACATGATGTAGAAGATGGGATGTGAATGTGTGTGAGTGTGTGTGTGTGTGTGAGTGTGTGTGTGTGTGTGTGTGTGTGTGTGTGTGTGTGGGACGCACTTGATCTGGAAGGCGCAGGACACGATCATGATGACGAACATGATGTAGAAGATGGGATAGGTGAGCTGTAAGTGACTCCCTCGGATCGTCTCTGTGATCATACCTGAAACGGCCTTCACCGAGATCACTGTCACCGACGCTGCAACACACACACACACACACACACACACACACACCTCGTCACTGCTCTGCCCATCAGGATCAATCATTATCAAACTAGACTGAAGTGTTTCTATGCCAAAACTAGGAAATATTTAAGGAGAGGATTTGGATTTTTTGTTTTAAATGACAATATCTGGATCCTTCTCTGGTGCTGTTCGTGTGTCGGTCAAAAATTACCCTTTTTTTTTATTATTTCAATGAAATGAATGTACTATATTTTAGTTTAAGAATGTTTTTTATTTAATATTTTGTATTTTTAGGGGATTTTGTGGTACTAAATTATATTTACGCTGTATTTATAATCCATTTATTCACTTTTTGAGGATAGACCTGAAAATTGAATTGTGGTAAAACTTGAACGCTTTAGAGCGACAGACTGAAGTTTGATCTTTTCAAAGACGACACTCGGCAGATTATTGCTGAAGTGAAAAACGTTTTAAAAAGTGAACTTAAAAAAAGTTACAGAATTTTACGTTTATTGTTATAAACACGTTTTACTCTAAAACTGTGAGAAAATCAAAGCCATAAATCTAAACAAGTTGTGTTCCAAATGTGAGGTTGATATCTCAGTAAATGATCTTTCAGTGAATGTTGTTCGGCTGCAGTTCCAGACGCTTCCACTAGAGGAAACTCCTCTCATTCATTTCCAATGCGCTCATTTCTGACCGTGAGGAGCTCAAGTGACTATTGTTTACAGGACCATTTAACCCAGGGTTCTCAAGTCTCACGCATTGGCCATGAGACACACGCAATTCAACCAGTTCACACGCTCACACGCCACACCGTGTATTTCTCACGCTGAAAAGGCAATGCCAACCAAGTTGTCCTACAAGCTTTATATATAACGTTGTATATGAGGCGCGGGCACACAAAGTGAAGTTTCCTGCCGCCAGCACGTATTTCGGCCAGATTGAGTTCGTTAATAGGCAACATAGATGCGCGAACACACGGAAGTTGACGGAACATTCTCGGCCACCGTACGTTCGTTACTAGGTAACCAACAACATTGCGCGAACACACGTCGTGATGGAGAAGGTAAGTTGGAAGAAAGCTCGTCTAACATTTTAAGGCTAGAACATTTAATATATAGCCCATCGTATACATTATTATTGATGCAGTCAAAAACTCTTTGCAACCAGACCAGAAGCTTTGGCTCAGTTTGGCTAGCTTACGTTATCTGAAACTAAGGGAAATGTTAGTGGGTATGGGAAGGAATGAAGATGTATTTCTTCATTTTATTTTAAATAAATTTAAATGTATTTATTTTATTTTAAATTAAATTATATTATATATTATACTGTATTAATAGTATTTCTAGTTACATTAAGGCTACATACGTATTAAAGCAGAGTGCTCTGGGTAATATTTTATATCCTGTCAAAACATAACGTTACATTAATCATTGATTGCCATTGCATTTGTATTTTTCAAACACTTGCAACACAAAACACATTTCATGAACACATTACACACACACACAAACACACACACACATACCTTAATAATACTCTAATATGTCATTTGTTCTCAATGTCCCACCACACAATAAATCATTATACCATTTCGACTAGACACATTCAAAATGCAAAAATATTTGTTTTTCCAAACTGTTTGGAGCAATTTGTTATATTTTTGTCATTTTTGTAACTTAATTGTAATTTTGAAATATAACATTAAAGAGTATATTTGATGTGATTAATTGCTCTGTCATTGATCAGATTTACCAATTGTTATAATTTCAATTTGTGCTGGTTAATTATGAATGGGTAATTGGGGGGCGGGGCCAGGCGGGGGCGGGGCTCCATTAGGTCTCCTCCCCCAACCGCATGTGATCTCACTCCAAGATTTTGATAAAACTTGAGAACCCTGAACCTGTTCGAATCATGTCCATGATTTGTGTTCACATCGCAAGTGCCAAAACCTTAGCAAGTTTCGTACCATTCCGATGAAGTAAAAAATAAATAAATAAAATGTAACATTTTTCATTCAAAAATGATGAAGAGCACCAGCTAAACCAGCTTCTGTAGGATCTCAAGCCCTAATGAAAGGAACCAGACACTTTCTCATCATCTTCAGTCTCATACGTATATAACCAGAGCAGAATCTGTTCTCACCGAGTAACGCCACCATGACCATGATGATCACGATGTGCTTCATGTTCCTGCACTTGTACAGATACATCAGGACAGCGAAGAGAATCGCTTCGAACGACTGCAGAGAGACAGATGAAACACTCCTCAAGCACCACAGCATTTATATCACAGTCGTGTTTGTGTCACTTTTCCAATGGCTTCTTGATCGGATCGAAGATGAAACTCACGAAGTAGATGAGGAAGAGCCAGCTGACCAGCGAGCGCTCCACCATGTTGGCCGTCACATGAGGGGACGAATGAGGGGCAAAGGTCACCAGAAAGTAGGTGCCGGTCAGAGCTAAAGCGCCTCCTGTGAACAAAACGGCTTTATTACAAGACCATCAATCGCGTGTTCACGTTCACGTTCATGTTCATGTTACATTATGAATCCAGTGTTGGGTTTCATCAGGAGTTTGTGGAAGGCAGGTCTCGTTTCCTATTGATATTCTTGAGTGATCCTCAGATCAACTGAATTAACATCACACAGAACTGATTCAGTGTGTGTGTGTGTGTGTGTGTGTATTAGCAGTGATTGTTAGTGTCCAGCAGTCATGAGTTTGATTCCCAGAACAGGAATGAACTAATGTGATGTGAATAAACTCAATACTAATTGGTGGAATTGGCAATGTTGCAAACTCTCCCCAGTCTTACTTTATAATATAACTTTGAGTTTCATTATTTTACAGTATAACAACAGAAGAGAAGAACTTGAGGCGTGAATATGAATCTGATCTCACCGAGGATATCTGAAGCACGTAACGTTTCCTTGAGGAACACCACAGAAATAACAGCACTCGCTGAAAGAGAAGAACCAACGTTACAAGCTTTAAACACCATTAGAAGAGTAAAATACTGAGTGTGGTGCTTTACTGTGGTGCTTTACTGTCCCTGATGTGGTGTTTTACTGTGGTGTTTTACTGTCCCTGATGTGGTGTTTTACTGTGGTGTTTTACTGTGGTGTTTTACTGTGGTGCTTTACTGTCCCTGATGTGGTGTTTTACTGTGGTGTTTTACTGTCCCTGATGTGGTGTTTTACTGTGGTGCTTTACTGTGGTGCTTTACTGTCCCTGATGTGGTGTTTTACTGTGGTGTTTTACTGTCCCTGATGTGGTGCTTTACTGTGGTGTTTTACTGTGGTGCTTTACTGTCCCTGATGTGGTGTTTTACTGTGGTGTTTTACTGTCCCTGATGTGGTGCTTTACTGTGGTGTTTTACTGTGGTGCTTTACTGTCCTTGATGTGGTGTTTTACTGTCCCTGATGTGGTGCTTTACTGTAGTGTTTTACTGTGGTGCTTTACTGTCCCTGATGTGGTGTTTTACTGTGGTGCTTTACTGTGGTGTTTTACTGTCCCTGATGTGGTGTTTTACTGTGGTGTTTTACTGTCCCTGATGTGGTGTTTTACTGTAGTGTTTTACTGTGGTGCTTTACTGTCCCTGATGTGGTGTTTTACTGTGGTGCTTTACTGTGGTGTTTTACTGTGGTGCTTTACTGTGGTGTTTTACTGTGGTGCTTTACTGTGGTGTTTTACTGTGGTGCTTTACTGTCCTTGATGTGGTGTTTTACTGTCCCTGATGTGGTGTTTTACTGTAGTGTTTTACTGTGGTGCTTTACTGTCCCTGATGTGGTGTTTTACTGTGGTGCTTTACTGTGGTGTTTTACTGTCCCTGATGTGGTGTTTTACTGTAGTGTTTTACTGTAGTGTTTTACTGTGGTGCTTTACTGTCCCTGATGTGGTGTTTTACTGTGGTGCTTTACTGTGGTGTTTTACTGTGGTGCTTTACTGTGGTGTTTTACTGTGGTGTTTTACTGTCCCTGATGTGGTGTTTTACTGTGGTGTTTTACTGTCCCTGATGTGGTGTTTTACTGTGGTGTTTAACTGTGGTGTTTTACTGTCCCTGATGTGGTGTTTTACTGTGGTGTTTTACTGTCCCTGATGTGGTGCTTTACTGTGGTGTTTTACTGTCCCTGATGTGGTGTTTTACTGTGGTGCTTTACTGTGGTGTTTTACTGTGGTGTTTTACTGTGGTGCTTTACTGTGGTGTTTTACTGTGGTGCTTTACTCTGGTGTTTTACTGTGGTGCTTTACTGTGGTGTTTTACTGTCCATGATGTGGTGTTTTACTGTGGTGTTTTACTGTGGTGCTTCACTGTCCCTGATGTGGTGTTTTACTGTGGTGTTTTACTGTGGTGCTTCACTGTCCCTGATGTGGTGTTTTACTGTGGTGTTTTACTGTCCATGATGTGGTGTTTTACTGTGGTGTTTTACTGTCCCTGATGTGGTGCTTTACTGTGGTTTTTTACTGTGGTGTTTTACTGTCCCTGATGTGGTGCTTTACTGTGGTGTTTTACTGTGGTGTTTTACTGTCCCTGATGTGGTGTTTTACTGTGGTGTTTTACTGTCCCTGATGTGGTGCTTTACTGTGGTGTTTTACTGTCCCTGATGTGGTGCTTTACTGTGGTGCTTTACTGTCCCTGATGTGGTGTTTTACTGTGGTGCTTTACTGTGGTGTTTTACTGTGGTGTTTTACTGTGTTGTTTTACTGTGGTGCTTCACTGTCCCTGATGTGGTGTTTTACTGTGGTGTTTTACTGTCCCTGATGTGGTGTTTTACTGTGGTGTTTTACTGTCCCTGAT
Organism: Rutilus rutilus; assembly: GCF_951802725.1. Lineage (NCBI taxonomy): Eukaryota > Metazoa > Chordata > Actinopteri > Cypriniformes > Leuciscidae > Rutilus > Rutilus rutilus. The sequence continues at coordinate 37,312,849 of NC_140230.1, forward strand.
GTGGTGCTTTACTGTGGTGTTTTACTGTCCCTGATGTGGTGCTTTACTGTGGTGTTTTACTGTGGTGCTTTACTGTGGTGTTTTACTGTGGTGTTTTACTGTGGTGCTTTACTGTGGTGTTTTACTGTGTTGTTTTACTGTGGTGCTTCACTGTCCCTGATGTGGTGTTTTACTGTCCCTGATGTGGTGTTTTACTGTGGTGTTTTACTGTCCCTGATGTGGTGCTTTACTGTGGTGTTTTACTGTCCCTGATGTGGTGCTTTACTGTGGTGTTTTACTGTGGTGTTTTACTGTGGTGTTTTACTGTGGTGTTTTACTGTGGTGCTTCACTGTCCCTGATGTGGTGTTTTACTGTGGTGTTTTACTGTCCCTGATGTGGTGTTTTACTGTGGTGTTTTACTGTGGTGTTTTACTGTCCCTGATGTGGTGTTTTACTGTGGTGTTTTACTGTCCCTGATGTGGTGCTTTACTGTGGTGTTTTACTGTGGTGTTTTACTGTCCCTGATTTGGTGCTTTACTGTGTTGTTTTACTGTGGTGCTTTACTGTCCCTGATGTGGTGTTTTACTGTGGTGTTTTACTGTGGTGTTTTACTGTGGTGCTTTACTGTGGTGCTTTACTGTGGTGTTTTACTGTGGTGTTTTACTGTGGTGCTTCACTGTCCCTGATGTGGTGCTTTACTGTGGTGTTTTACTGTCCCTGATGTGGTGTTTTACTGTGGTGCTTTACTGTGGTGTTTTACTGTGGTGTTTTACTGTCCCTGATGTGGTGTTTTACTGTGGTGTTTTACTGTCCCTGATGTGGTGTTTTACTGTGGTGTTTAACTGTGGTGTTTTACTGTCCCTGATGTGGTGTTTTACTGTGGTGTTTTACTGTCCATGATGTGGTGCTTTACTGTGGTGTTTTACTGTGGTGTTTTACTGTGGTGCTTTACTGTGGTGTTTTACTGTGGTGTTTTACTGTGGTGCTTCACTGTCCCTGATGTGGTGTTTTACTGTGGTGTTTTACTGTCCCTGATGTGGTGTTTTACTGTGGTGTTTTACTGTGGTGTTTTACTGTCCCTGATGTGGTGTTTTACTGTCCCTGATGTGGTGCTTTACTGTGGTGTTTTACTGTGGTGTTTTACTGTCCCTGATTTGGTGCTTTACTGTGTTGTTTTACTGTGGTGCTTTACTGTCCCTGATGTGGTGTTTTACTGTGGTGTTTTACTGTGGTGTTTTACTGTGGTGCTTTACTGTGGTGTTTTACTGTGGTGTTTTACTGTGGTGCTTCACTGTCCCTGATGTGGTGCTTTACTGTGGTGTTTTACTGTCCCTGATGTGGTGTTTTACTGTGGTGCTTTACTGTGGTGTTTTACTGTGGTGTTTTACTGTCCCTGATGTGGTGTTTTACTGTGGTGTTTTACTGTCCCTGATGTGGTGTTTTACTGTGGTGTTTAACTGTGGTGTTTTACTGTCCCTGATGTGGTGTTTTACTGTGGTGTTTAACTGTCCATGATGTGGTGTTTTACTGTGGTGTTTTACTGTGGTGCTTCACTGTCCCTGATGTGGTGTTTTACTGTGGTGTTTTACTGTGGTGCTTCACTGTCCCTGATGTGGTGTTTTACTGTGGTGTTTTACTGTCCATGATGTGGTGTTTTACTGTGGTGTTTTACTGTCCCTGATGTGGTGCTTTACTGTGGTGTTTTACTGTGGTGTTTTACTGTCCCTGATGTGGTGCTTTACTGTGGTGTTTTACTGTGGTGTTTTACTGTCCCTGATGTGGTGTTTTACTGTGGTGTTTTACTGTCCCTGATGTGGTGCTTTACTGTGGTGTTTTACTGTCCCTGATGTGGTGCTTTACTGTGGTGTTTTACTGTCCCTGATGTGGTGCTTTACTGTCCCTGATGTGGTGTTTTACTGTGGTGCTTTACTGTGGTGTTTTACTGTGGTGTTTTACTGTGGTGCTTTACTGTGGTGTTTTACTGTGTTGTTTTACTGTGGTGCTTCACTGTCCCTGATGTGGTGTTTTACTGTGGTGTTTTACTGTCCCTGATGTGGTGTTTTACTGTGGTGTTTTACTGTCCCTGATGTGGTGCTTTACTGTGGTGTTTTACTGTCCCTGATGTGGTGCTTTACTGTGGTGTTTTACTGTGGTGTTTTACTGTGGTGCTTTACTGTGGTGTTTTACTGTGGTGTTTTACTGTGGTGCTTCACTGTCCCTGATGTGGTGTTTTACTGTGGTGTTTTACTGTCCCTGATGTGGTGCTTTACTGTGGTGTTTTACTGTCCCTGATGTGGTGTTTTACTGTGGTGTTTTACTGTCCCTGATGTGGTGCTTTACTGTGGTGTTTTACTGTCCCTGATGTGGTGCTTTACTGTGGTGTTTTACTGTCCCTGATGTGGTGCTTTACTGTGGTGTTTTACTGTCCCTGATGTGGTGTTTTACTGTGGTGTTTTACTGTGGTGTTTTACTGTCCCTGATGTGGTGTTTTACTGTGGTGTTTTACTGTCCCTGATGTGGTGCTTTACTGTGGTGTTTTACTGTGGTGTTTTACTGTCCCTGATTTGGTGCTTTACTGTGTTGTTTTACTGTGGTGCTTTACTGTCCCTGATGTGTTGTTTTACTGTGGTGTTTTACTGTGGTGTTTTACTGTGGTGTTTTACTGTGGTGTTTTACTGTGGTGCTTCACTGTCCCTGATGTGGTGCTTTACTGTGGTGTTTTACTGTCCCTGATGTGGTGTTTTACTGTGGTGTTTTACTGTGGTGTTTTACTGTCCCTGATGTGGTGCTTTACTGTGGTGTTTTACTGTGGTGTTTTACTGTCCCTGATGTGGTGTTTTACTGTGGTGTTTTACTGTGGTGTTTTACTGTCCCTGATGTGGTGCTTTACTGTGGTGTTTTACTGTGGTGTTTTACTGTCCCTGATTTGGTGCTTTACTGTGTTGTTTTACTGTGGTGTTTTACTGTGGTGTTTTACTGTGGTGCTTCACTGTCCCTGATGTGGTGCTTTACTGTGGTGTTTTACTGTCCCTGATGTGGTGCTTTACTGTGGTGTTTTACTGTGGTGTTTTACTGTCCCTGATGTGGTGCTTTACTGTGGTGTTTTACTGTCCCTGATGTGGTGTTTTACTGTGGTATTTTACTGTGGTGTTTTACTGTCCCTGATGTGGTGCTTTACTGTGGTGTTTTACTGTGGTGTTTTACTGTCCCTGATGTGGTGTTTTACTGTGGTGTTTTACTGTCCCTGATGTGGTGCTTTACTGTGGTGTTTTACTGTCCCTGATGTGGTGTTTTACTGTGGTGTTTTACTGTCCCTGATGTGGTGTTTTACTGTGGTGTTTTACTGTGGTGTTTTACTGTCCCTGATGTGGTGTTTTACTGTGGTGTTTTACTGTCCCTGATGTGGTGTTTTACTGTGGTGTTTTACTGTCCATGATGTGGTGTTTTACTGTGGTGTTTTACTGTCCCTGATGTGGTGTTTTACTGTGGTGTTTTACTGTCCCTGATGTGGTGTTTTACTGTGGTGTTTTACTGTCCCTGATGTGGTGTTTTACTGTGGTGTTTAACTGTCCATGATGTGGTGTTTTACTGTGGTGTTTTACTGTCCCTGATGTGGTGTTTTACTGTGGTGTTTTACTGTGGTGTTTACTGTATTGTTTTACTGTGGTGTTTTACTGTCCATGATGTGGTGTTTAACTGTGGTGTTTTACTGTCCCTGATGTGGTGTTTTACTGTGTTGTTTTACTGTGGTGTTTTACTGTCCCTGATGTGGTGTTTTACTGTGGTGTTTTACTGTCCCTGATGTGGTGTTTTACTGTGGTGTTTTACTGTCCCTGATGTGGTGTTTTACTGTGGTGTTTTACTGTCCCTGATGTGGTGTTTAACTGTGGTGTTTTACTGTCCCTGATGTGGTGTTTTACTGTGTTGTTTTACTGTGGTGTTTTACTGTCCCTGATGTGGTGTTTTACTGTGTTGTTTTACTGTCCCTGATGTGGTGTTTAACTGTGGTGTTTTACTGTCCCTGATGTGGTGTTTTACTGTGTTGTTTTACTGTGGTGTTTTACTGTCCCTGATGTGGTGTTTTACTGTGTTGTTTTACTGTGGTGTTTTACTGTCCCTGATGTGGTGTTTAACTGTGGTGTTTAACTGTCCCTGATGTGGTGTTTTACTGTGTTGTTTTACTGTCCCTGATGTGGTGTTTAACTGTGGTGTTTTACTGTCCCTGATGTGGTGTTTTACTGTGTTGTTTTACTGTGGTGTTTTACTGTCTCTGATGTGGTGTTTTACTGTGTTGTTTTACTGTGGTGTTTTACTGTCCCTGATGTGGTGTTTAACTGTGTTGTTTTACTGTCCCTGATGTGGTGTTTAACTGTGGTGTTTTACTGTCCCTGATGTGGTGTTTAACTGTGGTGTTTTACTGTCCCTGATGTGGTGTTTTACTGTGGTGTTTTACTGTCTCTGATGTGGTGTTTTACTGTGTTGTTTTACTGTGGTGTTTTACTGTCCCTGATGTGGTGTTTAACTGTGGTGTTTTACTGTCCCTGATGTGGTGTTTAACTGTGTTGTTTTACTGTCCCTGATGTGGTGTTTAACTGTGGTGTTTTACTGTCCCTGATGTGGTGTTTTACTGTGTTGTTTTACTGTGGTGTTTTACTGTCTCTGATGTGGTGTTTTACTGTGTTGTTTTACTGTGGTGTTTTACCGTCCCTGATGTGGTGTTTTACTGTGTTGTTTTACTGTGGTGTTTTACTGTCCCTGATGTGGTGTTTAACTGTGTTGTTTTACTGTCCCTGATGTGGTGTTTAACTGTGGTGTTTTACTGTCCCTGATGTGGTGTTTTACTGTGTTGTTTTACTGTGGTGTTTTACTGTCTCTGATGTGGTGTTTAACTGTGTTGTTTTACTGTCCCTGATGTGGTGTTTAACTGTGGTGTTTTACTGTCCCTGATGTGGTGTTTTACTGTGTTGTTTTACTGTGGTGTTTTACTGTCTCTGATGTGGTGTTTAACTGTGTTGTTTTACTGTCCCTGATGTGGTGTTTAACTGTGGTGTTTTACTGTCCCTGATGTGGTGTTTTACTGTGGTGTTTTACTGTCCCTGATGTGGTGTTTTACTGTGTTGTTTTACTGTGGTGTTTTACTGTCTCTGATGTGGTGTTTAACTGTGGTGTTTTACTGTCCCTGATGTGGTGTTTTACTGTGTTGTTTTACTGTGGTGTTTAACTGTGTTGTTTTACTGTCCCTGATGTGGTGTTTAACTGTGGTGTTTTACTGTCCCTGATGTGGTGTTTTACTGTGTTGTTTTACTGTGGTGTTTTACTGTCTCTGATGTGGTGTTTTACTGTGTTGTTTTACTGTGGTGTTTTACTGTCCCTGATGTGGTGTTTTACTGTGTTGTTTTACTGTGGTGTTTTACTGTCCCTGATGTGGTGTTTTAATGTGGTGTTTAACTGTGGTGTTTTACTGTCCCTGATGTGGTGTTTTACTGTGGTGTTTTACTGTGGTGTTTTACTGTGGTGTTTTACTGTGTTGTTTTACTGTGGTGTTTTACTGTCCCTGATGTGGTGTTTTACTGTGGTGTTTAACTGTGGTGTTTTACTGTCCCTGATGTGGTGTTTTACTGTGTTGTTTTACTGTGGTGCTTTACTGTCCCTGATGTGGTGTTTACTGTGGTGTTTTACTGTCCCTGATGTGGTGTTTTACTGTGGTGTTTTACTGTCCCTGATGTGGTGTTTTACTGTGGTGTTTACTGTGGTGTTTACTGTGTTGTTTTACTGAGGTGTTTTACTGTGGTGTTTTACTGTGTTGTTTTACTGTTGTTTTACTGTGTTGTTTTACTGTGGTGTTTTACTGTGGTGTTTTACTGTGTTGATACTGTGTTGTTTTACTGTGGTGTTTTACTGTGTTGTTTTACTGTTGTTTTACTGTGGTGTTTTACTGTGGTGTTTTACTGTGTTGATACTGTGTTGTTTTTACTGTGGTGTTTTACTGTGGTGCTTTACTGTCCCTGATGTGGTGTTTTACTGTGGTGCTTTACTGTGGTGTTTTACTGTGGTGTTTACTGTGGTGTTTTACTGTGGTGTTTTACTGTGGTGTTTTACTGTGTTGTTTTACTGTTGTTTTACTGTGGTGTTTTACTGTGGTGTTTTACTGTGTTGATACTGTGTTGTTTTACTGTGGTGTTTTACTGTGTTGTTTTACTGTGTTGATACTGTGGTGTTTTACTGTGGTGTTTTACTGTGTTGATACTGTGGTGTTTTACTGTGTTATTTTACTGTGTTGATACTGTGTTGTTTTACTGTGGTGTTTTACTGTGGTGTTTTACTGTGTTGATACTGTGGTGTTTTACTGTGGTGTTTTACTGTGTTGTTTTACTGTGTTGATACTGTGGTGTTTTACTGTGTTGTTTTACTGTGTTGATACTGTGTTGTTTTACTGTTGTTGATACTGTGTTGTTTTACTGTGTTGTTTTACTGTGTTGTTTTACTGTGTTGATACTGTGGTGTTTTACTGTGTTGATACTGTGTTGTTTTACTGTTGTTGTACTGTGGTTACCGATGACAGACACGCAGCCGAGAGGAGCGATGAGCGACGCCGGAGCAAATCCATATGCAGCGAAGTTTCCCAGTTCTCCCAATCCCATGAGCAAGATCCCACACCACCACAGACGACTGGTGTAGTACGGGCTTGTCCCGCGCTGAGATTGACGCATGTGTGTGTATTTCTGCAAAGCAAACACCAGCAGAGATCGAAACACTGAAACACTGAAGAGCAGATGTTTGTGAATGATTTCCATGCGACTGTTAATGAGTGTCGAGGTTCACCTGGATATTTAAGGAGATGCTGATGAGAAAGTTTCCACATACTGCAATGCAGATCCCCACGATATAAACCTGCGAACACAAAACATTATCTCACAGACCATAGAAACAAACGCGTGTTGATCCTGAAACAACATTCCTATCGAAGATAGTCAAAAACGTCTAAATTAATCCTAAAATTATAAGGAAACAATAGGCAGATAAATAATGTCGCTAGTGTAGGGAAAGATGGGACTAAGTACAGGAGTACTGAGTTTATTCTCAGATTAGAGGCTGTTTTAGCTGTAGTTTGAGTTTAATCTCAGGTTAGAGGGTGTAGTTTGAGTTTAATTTCAGATTGAGTTTAATCTCAGATAAAAGGCTGTATTTTGAGTTTAATCTCAGATTACATGCTGTTTTATCTGTAGTTTGAGTTTAATCTCAGATAAGAGGCTGTAGTTTGAGATTAATCTCAGATTACATGCTGTTTTATCTGTAGTTTGAGTTTAATCTCAGATAAGAGGCTGTAGTTTGAGTTTAATCTCAGATTACATGCTGTTTTAGCTGTAGTTTGAGTTTAATCTCATATTAAATGCTGTTTTATCTTAGTTTGAGTTTAATCTCATATTAGATGCTGTTTTATCTGTAGTTTGAGTTTAATCTCAGATAAGAGGCTGTAGTTTGAGATTAATCTCAGATTAGATGCTGTTTTAGCTGTAGTTTGAGTTTAATCTCAGATTAAATGCTGTTTTAGATGCTGTTTTAGCTTAGTTTGAGTTTAATCTCAGATTAGATGCTGCTTTAGCTGTAGTTTGAGTTTAATTTCAGATTAGATGCTGTTTTAGCTGTAGTTTGAGTTTAATGTCAGGTTAGATGGCATAGTTTGAGTTTAATCTCAGATAAAAGGCTGTAGTTTGAGATTAATCTCAGATTAGATGCTGTTTTAGCTGTAGTTTGAGTTTAATCTCAGATTAAATGCTGTTTTAGATGCTGTTTTAGCTTAGTTTGAGTTTAATCTCAGATTAGATGCTGCTTTAGCTGTAGTTTGAGTTCAATCTCAGGTTAGATGCTGTTTTAGCTGCAGTTTGAGTTTAATCTCAGATTAAATGCTGTTTTAGATGCTGTTTTAGCTTAGTTTGAGTTTAATCTCAGATTAGATGCTGCTTTAGCTGTAGTTTGAGTTTAATTTCAGATTAGATGCTGTTTTAGCTGTAGTTTGAGTTTAATGTCAGGTTAGATGGCATAGTTTGAGTTTAATTTCAGATTAGATGCTGTTTTAGCTGTAGTTTGCGTTTAATCTCAGATACACTGTTAATTTTGTACCTCCATCCTGGATCTTCACTTGTAGTTCCCACAAGGCATGTAAAGTGAGTGAATAACCACATTCACAAACACACTGCACAAGTGAAAAGAACAACAGACACAACTTCAACACAACTGTGTGCGTGTTCAGCTCTTTAAAGCTCTATGATCGGTCTGTTTTACAGAGGTGCATATATTCCTCATACAGATATCATATCTCATACATGATGTACAACCACATATCTCCCTGAGACAGAAAAAACAACAAAAACAATGTCAAATCCCATTCAGTGAATCAAAACCTTTGACTTCCAGAGAAAGAATGGAATTAACACTTTCATAAACTGAACATTACTTTCTAAACATACTTTGCTGATCTAATAAGATAACAACCTGACATCAAACATTAATAGTAGCTATTTGACAATAAGCAACCGCTCAACAGTGCATATAAATAACAAGACTAATAATAAAGATTGAATTAGAGGCTCAGTCCACACTTATTGTTTTGAAAACAGCAGTTATGAGCAGAAATACATACGGCTTCTCCGGTACAGGAACGAGAGGCAGTGCTGGGACTTTCTATGTGTGTGTGTGTGTGTGTGTGTGTGTGTGTGTGTGTGTGTGTGTGTGTGTGTGTGTTCATGCTTACAGGACTCTTTGTGCAGGCCAGGACAATAGTGTTCTGTGAGTGTGTGTGAGCTGTGCTGGATGGACAGTAGATCTATTATCTTACATTACAGCACATTCTTGCATGATGATAACACACTAAGAATGTGTGTTTAAATGTATTATTGTAAGGTTTAGACTAGAGTAACAGAAGTGGCCTTTGAAACAGTAACAAAAAATCTAACCAAAATGGCTCATTATCATCTTAAAGATAAAGATACGTTTTTTGTTTTTTTTTAAGATAGAGAGTATTATTTACAGAAAAACTTGGTCATCTCTCCTGATGTCCTGATAATATATAAATATTTATATGAATTCATTTTCCAGGTAATTTGATCCAGGCATTTTTTCGGAGATGTTCCCCTAATTATGATCATAAATAGCGAGAATGAGATGCAGGTTTGATAAAGACACTTGTTGTGTGTCAGAAGACACGCCCATCACGACACTGTAGGATTCTTAACAGAACTGAGTGAAAGTCATCAGCGCTTTATTATTTTAATCTGGCAGAATGTTTTTTTGTTTTTTGTTTTTTTTTTGTTGTCAGAATGTTTTTGTCTCCGTCATTTGCGGGATTCTGTGTCGTCACTGTCGTGCACGCGCCTGCAGCTGTGCACGTGTTGGGAAACGCTGGAATAGCTCGGTGAGTTTATGACGATAATAATCATCTCACATATTAATCATATCCGCAGAAACGACATGTGAATTAAACGCGCATTTAGAGCGGAATCGCCGGTTTCATCGCGAGATCGATCGAGCTGTTCGAGATTCATGTTCAGATCAAACCTTTCTGTGAGGAAATCTGCTTCGATGGAGATGAAATGGTGCTCAGTGTTGTGTGTGTGTGTGTGTGTGTGCGCGCGTGTGCGTGTGCGTGCGTGTGAGCGAGTGAGTGTGTGTGTGTGTGTGTGTGTGTGCGCGCGTGTGCGTGTGCGTGTGAGTGAGTGAGTGTGTGTGTGTGCAAGTGTGTGTGTGAGAATGTGTGAATTTAGAATTTGAATAGTTTGTGTGAATGTAGAATATCTGTAAATGGTTTTCTCATGTTTTGCTCCGTGTGTGTGTGTGTGTGTGTGTGTGTGTGAGTGAGTGAGTGTGTGTGTGTGTGTGTGTGTGTGTGTGTGTGTGTGTGTGTGTGTGTGTGTGAATGTGTTTGTGTGAATGTAGAATATCTGTAAATGGTTTTCTCATGCTTTGCTCTGTGTGTGTGTGTGTGTGTGTGTGTGTGTCTCCAGATCAGCGCTGGATCTCCCAGTGACTCCCGGTTTTCCTCAGTCATGCTCGGCTCGATCCGCATTAATGTGGGAGGATTTCGGCGCCGGCTTCTCTCCACTCGACTCTCCCGTTTCCCCGAGACCCGACTCGCTCGCTTGCTGAGCTGTCGATCCAGGGAGTCGATCCTCGAGCTGTGCGACGACTACGACGAGTCCGAGAGCGAGTTCTACTTCGACCGTAATCCCACGCTCTTCCCGTACGTCCTGCACTTCTACAACACGGGAAGACTTCACGTCATGGAGGAGCTCTGCATCTTCTCCTTCAGTCAGGAGATTGAGTACTGGGGCATCGACGAGCTGTTCCTTGACTCCTGCTGCAGGTTAGAGGCTGTTCGAGTTTAATCTCAGGTTAGATGTTGTAGTTTGAGTTTAATCTCAGATTAGATGCTGTTTTAGCTGTAGTTTGATTTTAATCTCAGGTTAGATGCTGTAATTTGAGTTTAATCTCAGGTTAGATTTTGTAAATTTGAGTTTAATCTCAGATTAGATGCTGTTTTAGCTGTAGTTTGAGTTTAATTTCAGGTTAGATACTGTAGTTTGAGTTTAATCTCAGATTAGATGCTGTTTTAGCTGTAGTTTGATTTTAATCTCAGGTTAGATGCTGTAATTTGAGTTTAATCTCAGGTTAGATTTTGTAAATTTGAGTTTAATCTCAGATTAGATGCTGTTTTAGCTGTAGTTTGAGTTTAATCTCAGGTTAGATGCTGTTTTAGCTGTAGTTTGAGTTTAATTTCAGGTTAGATACTGTAGTTTGATTTTAATTTCAGGTTAGATGTTGTAGTTTGAGTTTAATCTCAGGTTAGATTTTGTAGTTTGAGTTTAATCTCAGGTTAGATGCTGTTTTAGCTGTAGTTTGAGTTTAATCTCAGATTAGATGCTGTTTTAGCTGTAGTTTGAGTTTAATCTCAGGTTAGATGCTGTAATTTGAGTTTAATCTCAGGTTAGATTTTGTAAATTTGAGTTTAATCTCAGATTAGATGCTGTTTTAGCTGTAGTTTGATTTTAATCTCAGGTTAGATGCTGTAATTTGAGTTTAATCTCAGGTTAGATTTTGTAAATTTGAGTTTAATCTCAGATTAGATGCTGTTTTAGCTGTAGTTTGAGTTTAATCTCAGGTTAGATGCTGTAATTTGAGTTTAATCTCAGGTTAGATTTTGTAGTTTGAGCTTAATCTCAGATTAGATGCTGTTTTAGCTGTAGTTTGAGTTTAATTTCAGGTTAATTTCAGGTTAGATGTTGTAGTTTGAGTTTAATCTCAGGTTAGATTTTGTAGTTTGAGTTTAATCTCAGGTTAGATGCTGTTTTAGCTGTAGTTTGAGTTTAATTTCAGGTTAATTTCAGGTTAGATGTTGTAGTTTGAGTTTAATCTCAGGTTAGATTTTGTAGTTTGAGTTTAATCTCAGGTTAGATGCTGTTTTAGCTGTAGTTTGAGTTTAATTTCAGGTTAATTTCAGGTTAGATGTTGTAGTTTGAGTTTAATCTCAGGTTAGATGCTGTAGTTTGAGTTTAATTTCAGGTTAATTTCAGGTTAGATGTTGTAGTTTGAGTTTAATCTCAGGTTAGATTTTGTAGTTTGAGTTTAATCTCAGGTTAGATGCTGTTTTAGCTGTAGTTTGAGTTTAATTTCAGGTTAGATACTGTAGTTTGAGTTTAATTTCAGGTTAATTTCAGGTTAGATGTTGTAGTTTGAGTTTAATCTCAGGTTAGATTTTGTAGTTTGAGTTTAATCTCAGGTTAGATGCTGTTTTAGCTGTAGTTTGAGTTTAATTTCAGGTTAGATACTGTAGTTTGAGTTTAATTTCAGGTTAATTTCAGGTTAGATGTTGTAGTTTGAGTTTAATCTCAGATTAGATGCTGTTTTAGCTGTAGTTTGTTTAATCTCAAGTTAGACGCTGTAGTTAGAGTTTAATCTCAGGTTAGATGCTGTTTTAGCTGTAGTTTGAGTTTAATTTCAGGTTAGATGTTGTAGTTTGAGTTTAATTTCAGGTTAGATGCTGTAGTTTGAGTTTAATCTCAGGTTAGATGCTGTTTTAGCTGTAGTTTGAGTTTAATTTCAGGTTAGATGTTGTAGTTTGAGTTTAATTTCAGGTTAGATGCTGTAGTTTGAGTTTAATCTCAGGTTAGAGGCTGTTGTTTGACTTTAATCTCAGGTTAGATGCTGTTTTAGCTGTAGTTCGAGTTTAATCACAAATTAGATGCTGTTGTTTGAGTTTAATCTCAGATTAGATGCTGTTTTAGCTGTAGTTCGAGTTTAATCTCAGATTAGATGCTGTTTTAGCTGTAGTTCGAGTTTAATCTCAGATTAGATGCTGTTTTAGCTGAAGTTTGAGTTTAATCTCAGGTTAGAGGCTGTAGTTTGAGTTTAGGGTTAGGGTTAGATGCTGTGTGCTATGATCAGTCTATTATCATTTACATTTATGCATTTGGCAGACGCTTTTATCCAAAGCAACTTACATTGCATTTCAGGGTACACATTTACATTCTTATCAGTTCTTGCTTTCCCTGGGGTTTATCAGAGGTGCATATATTCCTCACACAGATATCACATCTCATACATGATGTACAACCACGTATCTCCCTGAGACAGAAAAACAACAACAATCCCATACGGGTAATCTAAACCTTCACACTGCTGAAAAGCCATAACAACAATACTTGTATCTGACTTGCAGGAGCAGCTTCCACTGCCGGAGGATGGATCCGGATCAAGACCGGGACGACGGGAGCTCAACCGGAAGCTCAACCTCATCGTTTGACGAGATCATGGAGTTCTACAGCGACGCCGGGAAATTCGACAAGCAGCTTCTAGGGAGCGTTCGCCGGAGAATCTGGTTAATGCTGGATAATCCTGGATATTCCCTTCCCAGTCGCCTCATCAGTATCTTCTCCATCCTGGTCCTGTTGGGCTCCATCGCCAGCATGTGCATGAACAGCATGAGCGAGTTCACTCGGGAAGATCCGCGCTTCCAGACCGTGGAGAATTTGGGAATAGCCTGGTTCACTTTCGAGCTTCTTGCTCGACTCTCCGTGGCTCCGGATCTCCTCCGATTCTTCGCACACCCGCTAAACCTGATCGATCTGGTGTCTATCCTACCCTTCTATCTGACGCTAGTGATCGATCTGGTTGCGGAGAGCAGTCCTGCGCTGGCTAATCTGGGAAGAGTCGCACAGGTGCTCCGGTTGACCAGGATCTTCCGGATCCTGAAGCTGGCTCGCCACTCCACGGGCCTTCGGTCTCTGGGAGCCACGCTCCGGAACAGCTATCGGGAGATCGGGCTTCTCCTGCTGTATCTCTCCGTCGGAGTCTCCTTCTTCTCCGTCATGGCCTACACCCTGGAGAAGGAGGAGAACGAGGGATTGAGCACCATCCCGGCCGGCTGGTGGTGGGCCACGGTTAGCATGACCACTGTGGGATACGGAGACGTCATTCCCGGATCCGTCGTGGGAAAGCTCACGGCGTCGGCCTGTATATTAGCGGGAATACTGGTCGTGGTGCTTCCCATCACGCTGATATTTAATAAGTTTTCCCTGTTTTATAAGAGGCAGAAGCAGCTGGAGATCATCATGAGGAGCTGCGAGTTCGACAGGGGAATGAAGGAGCCTCCGTCTGTCAATCTGAGGAATTATTACGCTCATAAAGTCAAGACGCTGATGGCCAGTCTGTCCAACATGAGCCGCAGTTCTCCCAGCGATCCCAGTCTGAGCGGCTCTCTGCGTTAGACTGTTTGCTTCATGTGTCCTTTAATAGCCAGTTAAAGTAACAGCGGCTACGTTTACATGCACAGACTGAATGCAGTCCGAGTGATGAGTCTGGATGTAGTGTTTACCTGAACGTGATCGGGTTGATGTGCGTGTTTTTATGTCACAAGCTTAAATATATATTCCGGATATATTCTTTGACATGCGCACACTGCATGAATATACAGAGTTTCCCGATGTTTGCGCATAATAACCGTTCTCCTACATTGGTTCTTTATTTGTTTTAAACAGCAGACTTGATATTTATGCATTTCTGGTCATAATTTGGAGATAATGATCATATGAGCCGTTGTGCCGCTGCTAATATTGATCACGCAGTAAAACTGCCCAAAACCAGTGGTGTGTGGATGAGTCTGAAGCAGCACTGGTGGGCCGTTGTCCTGCTCCACTTCACACACGCAGAAGAGGAGGATTATAGGAGGAAGAACAGCTCGTTCAGCGCATCATTACGCTATTTCTACATCATTGCACATGCTCAGTCCTTTCAGTTTCGGATTTCAATCCAATCAAGTGTTCACATGTTCTCTCGATTGGTTTAGAAAAGGAATAAACCCCTTTCAATCCCATCGAAATCTCATTCTGATCGAGCTCAATCGGATCGATTAAGGCGTTTGCATGAAGATTGAGCCGTCAATCCGATCACTAGTGGGTTATCTGGCATGTAAGCGTAGCCAGTGTGTGTTTATACGGGCTGGATGGGTTTCGTCCCGATGTCCGGCTTCATTTATGTCCAGTAGAGGAGAGCGGGGATCAACACTTTTGACTTTCTCAGTTTGTGTAAATCCACTTGGGGTTCAGTGAATTTATTTTTTCCCGCATTAATTTCACACACGTCTACTACAATTATGTGGTTATGTTTCATTAATAACAGTGTATACTTTTTGTGTACGATTTACCCCGAAAGAATGGAAGTGAAATGTGACAACATGTCTGATCTAATCAAAAAAATATACAAGACAAACAGAAATATTTTGTTTGGAAAATACAATGAATTTTTTCATATAAAATAATGGCATTTTTTAATAATAAAAAATTAACTAATTTTTTTGTTTGACAACAAACACCACAAAAACACAGCTATACAGCAGAGTTCAAAACATAATAATAATTAATAATTTCTGAACATTGACTCACTCTTCTTTATTCACCTTTTTCTCATGGTTTCTCAATAGAATTCATAAAAGTATAGAATAGAATATCATAGTTCTAATAGAACGCAGTGTGACAACATGCCCCGTCTGCACATCTGGGGTTTAAACCAGCGAGTGTTTCTGCTGTTAGATCAGCATTAAAGAACGATCTCAACTGTTAAATAACAGATATAAGATTAAAATAATATCAGATTTGTCTCATTTTAAATAATCACAAAAAATAGAGATGAAAAATTAACATAAGTAAATTACTTTTGCAATGGTTAAATGTTCAGTGATATCTTCCAAAGATCTTTTTCATTTTGGCTAAATTTCTTCTCTATATAGTGTTGATATGGTAAAGAGTAAATACACTAAGTTTCGTCATGCTGGCGTGTTTGGAAAGTTTTAATCGTGTGTGACAACTAGTCCCGTGTTATTGTGTGTCCCGAGCAGCCCTACACTGGTGTACGCTTTGGTTCTGTGTGTTCAGGAGTGTGTGGTTCTGTGTGTTCAGGAGTGTGTGGGTTCTGTGTGTACAGGAGTGTGTGGTTCTGTGTGTTCAGGAGTGTGTGGTTCTGTGTGTTCAGGAGTGTGTGGGTTCTGTGTGTACAGGAGTGTGTGGTTCTGTGTGTACAGGAGTGTGTGGGTTCTGTGTGTACAGGAGTGTGTGGTTCTGTGTGTTCAGGAGTGTGTGGTTCTGTGTGTTCAGGAGTGTGTGGGTTCTGTGTGTACAGGAGTGTGTGGTTCTGTGTGTTCAGGAGTGTGTGGTTCTGTGTGTTCAGGAGTGTGTGGTTCTGTGTGTTCAGGAGTGTGTGGGTTCTGTGTGTACAGGAGTGTGTGGTTCTGTGTGTTCAGGAGTGTGTGGTTCTGTGTGTTCAGGAGTGTGTGGGTTCTGTGTGTACAGGAGTGTGTGGTTCTGTGTGTACAGGAGTGTGTGGTTCTGTGTGTTCAGGAGTGTGTGGGTTCTGTGTGTACAGGAGTGTGTGGGTTCTGTGTGTTCAGGAGTGTGTGGTTCTGTGTGTTCAGGAGTGTGTGGTTCTGTTTGTTCAGGAGTGTGTGGTTCTGTTTGTTCAGGAGTGTGTGGGTTCTGTGTGTTCAGGAGTGTGTGGTTCTGTGTGTTCAGGAGTGTGTGGTTCTGTTTGTTCAGGAGTGTGTGGGTTCTGTGTGTTCAGGAGTGTGTGGTTCTGTGTGTTCAGGAGTGTGTGGTTCTGTTTGTTCAGGAGTGTGTGGGTTCTATGTGTACAGGAGTGTGTGGGTTCTGTGTGTACAGGAGTGTGTGGGTTCTGTGTGTACAGGAGTGTGTGGGTTCTGTGTGTACAGGAGTGTGTGGGTTCTGTGTGTTCAGGAGTGTGTGGTTCTGGGTGTTCAGGAGTGTGTGGGTTCCAGAATTATATGCACTGATAGTATTTTGAGAAGAATCTGTGAGTGTAAGTAACCCATCTCAAATGTGAAGAGCTGAAGTTTTTTTCAGTGAAGTTTTATTGCTTTTGAATGAGTTTTACACACCGATCTTTGTGTTTTAAGGCGATCAGAGATCAGATCAACATTGTTCTTTTGTTAATATTCTGTTGTTTAATATGAATTGTAAACACAGACGGGTGCTGCTTCAGAATGATGTTTGGGTCGCGTGTAAATGTCATATATACAGTATACTGTGTGTCGTGGTGATGTGTGGACAGAATCCCACGTATTACAGGATCTTCTCGTGCTCTTGTTCTGTGCCTTCCACAAACCCAGTGTCTGAATCCCGTATTAATGCACAGAAACGTGTTTGTTTACATGTGTGGATTTGTATCATATTTCTAGCTCATAATTTAATTTTCCCTTTTACTTAAAAAAAATGTATCCTGTTTCTAAGACTGTTAAGATTTTTTGCATTGTGTCATTATTACCATGATACCTTTACTCTGAGCAGGTGTGTGTGTGTGTGTGTGTGTGTGTGAGAGAGAGAGAGAGTTAGTTATGACGATGAGTGACAAACACACATTTGTTCATATTAAATCATATCTGTTCATAATTTTAGTGACTTAATATCACATTATGCTTTTATAATGAGCCATTTACTGTAAAATCTTCACGGCCCACTGATGAGGATGATGTGTCTGTGACTCTGAAGCTTTGAGAACCGAGGAACCCATGAACCGTTTCCTCTCACTGCAGTGCATGATGGGTAACTCTTCATTACTCTGATGAGACTGTGAACACCGCAGTCTCTCACCATCTCATATATCATCCTTCATCTTCATCTTCATCAGCTGGACTCTGTCTCCCTCTGCTGGACAGAAGATGCAGCGCAGGAACAGCAGAATAATGGAGTCTGTGAGTGTTTAACTGGAGTAGATGAGAGCAGACCACCAGCGGTGACTCATGGGAAAGAGAAGTGAGCTATTAGGTGTAGTGATGGGAAGTCTGGTTATTTTCCGCGAACCGGTTCTTTCGGACAGTTCGTTTCAATGAACCGGTTCACCAGTTCTTTTACGTCCTCGCGTAATGACGTCAATCCTATCATCCCGGCGGATAAAAATGCATTCAAATAAGGGAATTGCATTTGAAAATATTGCATATGTCCCACAAACTTGTTTATCTCAAAATTCACGCCTGTTGATAATTTTTGTAAGACAGAACAAGAATCGTTAACTCATCTCTTTTATGGTTGTTCATTTTGTATTACATTCTGGAAAAGTGTAAAATGATGTGGCATCCAAAACAAAACGTACAATAGAAGGGAAACAGATAATTGCATATTTTGATTGTAAAGATAGAAATTTATGTAATATTGTAAATCTCTTTATTTTACTAGGTAAGTTCCATATTCATGAAGCAAAATTTTCCAAATCAAGACCATGTTTTAAATTATTCCAAATTGAAACTGATATATATTTTAAATTCTTAAATTGGTAAAAAAAAAAAGAAAGCTATGGTAATAACTGATATACTCAAACCTTTTCAATTAAAAAAGGGAAAAGAAATCATTTTATCCTTATAATTAATGAAGTTTGTAAGTCTGTTGTTGTTGTTTTTGTTTTTTTTCTTATTCATTAATTTCATTCATGTTATTTATATTTTGCTACTTGTAATTAATTGATGTATAATCTTTGTTTATGGACTGTGATGACTGAATGTTTGTAAATTGATTTCTAAATAAAAAGGGGATAAAATACATTCAAATAAAGGCATTTGTAATCATAACTTAAGCTAAATAATAGTAATCATCGTCATAATCATCTTGGATAAGTTTCTTACATTTACATTATGCAAATGAACCCTGTATGTCTTCATCAATTTTATTTTATTTGTTATTAAATAAACGTACATTTCGCCGAATTCGCCCCTCATGCACGTCCTCGGTCCTCGGTCCGCCGTGCTCATGTAGCGGCTCATGTGTCCTGGGTCCTCGGTCCGCCGTGCTCATGTAGCGGCTCATGTGTCCTGGGTCCTCGGTCCGCCGTGCTCATGTAGCGGCTCATGTGTCCTCGGTCCTCGGTCCGCCGTGCTCATGTAGCGGCTCATGTGTCCTGGGTCCTCGGTCCGCCGTGCTCATGTAGCGGCTCATGTGTCCTGGGTCCTCGGTCCGCCGTGCTCATGTAGCGGCTCATGCGTCCTGGGTCCTCGGTCCGCCGTGCTCATGTAGCGGCTCATGTGTCCTGGGTCCTCGGTCCGCCGTGCTCATGTAGCGGCTCATGCGTCCTGGGTCCTCGGTCCGCCGTGCTCATGTAGCGGCTCATGTGTCCTCGGTCCTCGGTCCGCCGTGCTCATGTAGCGGCTCATGTGTCCTGGGTCCTCGGTCCGCCGTGCTCATGTAGCGGCTCATGTGTCCTGGGTCCTCGGTCCGCCGTGCTCATGTAGCGGCTCATGCGTCCTGGGTCCTCGGTCCGCCGTGCTCATGTAGCGGCTCATGCGTCCTGGGTCCTCGGTCCGCCGTGCTCATGTAGCGGCTCATGCGTCCTGGGTCCTCGGTCCGCCGTGCTCATGTAGCGGCTCATGCGTCCTGGGTCCTCGGTCCGCCGTGCTCATGTAGCGGCTCATGCGTCCTGGGTCCTCGGTCCGCCGTGCTCATGTAGCGGCTCATGTGTCCTCGGTCCTCGGTCCGCCGTGCTCATGTAGCGGCTCATGCGTCCTGGGTCCTCGGTCCGCCGTGCTCATGTAGCGGCTCATGTGTCCTGGGTCCTCGGTCCGCCGTGCTCATGTAGCGGCTCATGCGTCCTGGGTCCTCGGTCCGCCGTGCTCATGTAGCGGCTCATGTGTCCTGGGTCCTCGGTCCGCCGTGCTCATGTAGCGGCTCATGTATCCTGGGTCCTCGGTCCGCCGTGCTCATGTAGCGGCTCATGCGTCCTGGGTCCTCGGTCCGCCGTGCTCATGTAGCGGCTCATGCGTCCTGGGTCCTCGGTCCGCCGTGCTCATGTAGCGGCTCATGTGTCCTCGGTCCTCGGTCTGCCGTGCTCATGTAGCGGCTCATGTGTCCTGGGTCCTCGGTCCGCCGTGCTCATGTAGCGGCTCATGTGTCCTGGGTCCTCGGTCCGCCGTGCTCATGTAGCGGCTCATGCGTCCTGGGTCCTCGGTCCGCCGTGCTCATGTAGCGGCTCATGTGTCCTCGGTCCTCGGTCCGCCGTGCTCATGTAGCGGCTCATGTGTCCTGGGTCCTCGGTCCGCCGTGCTCATGTAGCGGCTCGTGTCCTCGGTCCTCGGTCCGCCGTGCTCATGTAGCGGCTCATGCGTCCTGGGTCCTCGGTCCGCCGTGCTCATGTAGCGGCTCATGTGTCCTCGGTCCTCGGTCCGCCGTGCTCATGTAGCGGCTCATGTGTCCTCGGTCCGCCGTGCTCATGTAGCGGCTCATGCACGTCCTGGGTCCTCGGTCCGCCGTGCTCATGTAGCGGCTCATGTGTCCTCGGTCCGCCGTGCTCATGTAGCGGCTCATGGGTCCTGGGTCCTCGGTCCGCCGTGCTCATGTAGCGGCTCATGTGTCCTGGGTCCTCGGTCCGCCGTGCTCATGTAGCGGCTCATGTGTCCTGGGTCCTCGGTCCGCCGTGCTCATGTAGCGGCTCATGTGTCCTGGGTCCTCGGTCCGCCGTGCTCATGTAGCGGCTCATGTGTCCTGGGTCCTCGGTCCGCCGTGCTCATGTAGCGGCTCATGTGTCCTGGGTCCTCGGTCCGCCGTGCTCATGTAGCTGCTCATGTGTCCTGGGTCCTCGGTCCGCCGTGCTCATGTAGCGGCTCATGCGTCCTGGGTCCTCGGTCCGCCGTGCTCATGTAGCGGCTCATGTGTCCTGGGTCCTCGGTCCGCCGTGCTCATGTAGCGGCTCATGTATCCTGGGTCCTCGGTCCGCCGTGCTCATGTAGCGGCTCATGCGTCCTGGGTCCTCGGTCCGCCGTGCTCATGTAGCGGCTCATGTGTCCTCGGTCCTCGGTCCGCCGTGCTCATGTAGCGGCTCATGTGTCCTCGGTCCTCGGTCCGCCGTGCTCATGTAGCGGCTCATGCGTCCTGGGTCCTCGGTCCGCCGTGCTCATGTAGCGGCTCATGTGTCCTCGGTCCTCAGTCCGCCGTGCTCATGTAGCGGCTCATGTGTCCTGGGTCCTCGGTCCGCCGTGCTCATGTAGCGGCTCGTGTCCTCGGTCCTCGGTCCGCCGTGCTCATGTAGCGGCTCATGCGTCCTGGGTCCTCGGTCCGCCGTGCTCATGTAGCGGCTCATGTGTCCTCGGTCCTCGGTCCGCCGTGCTCATGTAGCGGCTCATGTGTCCTCGGTCCGCCGTGCTCATGTAGCGGCTCATGCACGTCCTGGGTCCTCGGTCCGCCGTGCTCATGTAGCGGCTCATGTGTCCTCGGTCCGCCGTGCTCATGTAGCGGCTCATGTGTCCTGGGTCCTCGGTCCGCCGTGCTCATGTAGCGGCTCATGTGTCCTGGGTCCTCGGTCCGCCGTGCTCATGTAGCGGCTCATGTGTCCTGGGTCCTCGGTCCGCCGTGCTCATGTAGCGGCTCATGTGTCCTGGGTCCTCGGTCCGCCGTGCTCATGTAGCGGCTCATGTGTCCTGGGTCCTCGGTCCGCCGTGCTCATGTAGCGGCTCATGTGTCCTGGGTCCTCGGTCCGCCGTGCTCATGTAGCGGCTCATGTGTCCTGGGTCCTCGGTCCGCCGTGCTCATGTAGCGGCTCATGTGTCCTGGGTCCTCGGTCCGCCGTGCTCATGTAGCTGCTCATGTGTCCTGGGTCCTCGGTCCGCCGTGCTCATGTAGCGGCTCCTGGGTCCTCGGTCCGCCGTGCTCATGTAGCGGCTCATGTGTCCTGGGTCCTCAGTCCGCCGTGCTCATGTAGCGGCTCATGTGTCCTGGGTCCTCGGTCCGCCGTGCTCATGTAGCGGCTCATGTGTCCTGGGTCCTCGGTCCGCCGTGCTCATGTAGCGGTTCATGTGGAAGTAAAATAATGACAAAAGTTTTTGAAACAAAAAAGCTTGTTGAATTGCACTAGTTGAAAAAATATGCATTGCATAAACCCTGCTTGCATTTTAATGGGTAATCCAAGAAAGCCTTGGGTTTAGCCCAAATGAATTAGTGTTCGGACATGTAGTGCGAGGACCTACGGCTGTGTTAGCTGATGAGTGGCGAACGTCTAAACCTTCTGAAAACATTTCAGATTACGTGAGTGGATTCCGGCGTAGACTGTATGAGGCACGAGCTCTCGCTAAAAAGAAGTTGAGTAAATCTCAAATAAAATGCAACAACATTTTGATAGAAAAGCTAAGCTGAGAGAGTTTCAGGTGGGTATTGGTATTGGCTTTGTTGGCTTTGCTGCCTCTACCTGCTAACCCATTTCAGGCTAAATTTACAGGCCCCTACAGTGTAGCTAAACGTCTTTCGGATAATAATTATCTGTTGAATACTCCTGACCGGAGGAAAAAAGTACAAGTCTGTCACAGTAACTTGTTGAAATTGTATATAGCTCCTGTTCGTTCTGTTACTGTTAATGTGGTAAACTCTTGTGACTCTTTCAGAATCATCTCCTCTCTTTCGCAGCACGGGTGGGGATTCTTTAGAGAATGCTGATGAGGATGAGAGTTTCCTTTCTCGAGAAAAGGTCGACGGGCGACTTAAAAACTCTGAGATTCTTCTTAACCTGTCCTCTCATCTTTCTTATTTGACAGAGAAAGAGAGGAGTGATGTCACTGAGTTGGTGATGTCATTTCCTTCTCTTTTCCTTGATGTTCCCGGTCGCACTTCTGTCATCGAACATGATATCGACGTAGGAACCTCGAGTCCAGTTAAACAGAACGCCTATCGAGTCAATCCTTTGGTCAATCGGATGAGAAATCGAAATCAACGACTTATGCGATGGAGTCTCATTGTACAACCTTTCCATTTAGAAATCAAACACATTAGAGGAAAAGATAATGTTATAGCTGACACCCTTTCTAGAGCGTAAAATTGTGATCTCTGCGTTGCCTGTTCTTCTCTTTCTTTGCATCTCTAGGGCCCAGAGGTGTTGAAGAATGAAGAGGAGTAGAAGACGTTTCTTTGGATCACTAGAACTCTTTATTGTGTCCATTCTGGGTGGTGCTTGACTGTCTTTCCTTTGGTTTTTAGATTCGTTGCCGAATCTTTTTGAGGAGGGAGGTGTTACGACCCTGCGCTTTCTTTCCTCGCCTGCTGGTGGTGTTATGATTCGGGAGAGTGTGGGAGATTGTACACACCTGACACCGGTTCACTACTTGATTGTGGAGAGGATAAAACCTTGGCCTCCATCACTCTTCTTCACTTCGTCCAGGGGATTGACACCCTCTGGAGAAGTCACTTTTGGCGTGCCTTTGTTTATTTACAACCCATACCAACCTTTTCTCTTCCCCATTTGGATTATGATTTTTCCCCTTTGATTTTGAATCCTAGACTTTGTGATATTAATTTATCTGTATTTTGAAGAGTAATAAAAACTTGCAAGTCATTCAGTGTACTTGTATCCTTTATGTACGGTCGAAACGAGCTGGCCGTAACAATTGTATTTTTAGGGCTGAAATGGTTGTATATTTAAGCTGTGAATATTTCAATTCAAAACATTTCACACACGTTTTCATTATTAAACATTCAATAATCCATATTCGCCTTTCATATTTCAGTTCCAAAATGTTAATTCTGTTTAAAAATAATTTCCAGTCCATTTTATTTCGCTTTACAAAATCGCTTCCATAAATTCAGTGGTTCAAATATGACAGAAAATTCAACATTTGACATCCGGGAACGGCAGGAATATCAGTAGATTGCCGATTGGTGATCTCCATCGCTGTTAGTCGCCTCACCAGCAGGGGGCGCCAGCGGCTGTTGATGAACACTAGAGCAACGGGTGAGAGACTCATTCATTCATAAAAACGGATTTACAGGAATGGAGCAAGCGTGAGTATTAGTAGTGATGATCAGGGCCAGTATATATATGGAAAAGCTGATAAAGACACAAAAGCTGTGTTTATATTTAAATCTTCACTGTTACTTTTGTACATGTAAGCAGATTTCTCTTCTGTGAATGAGATTATAATGTTATCGATGCTGATGTGCAGATCAAACGTTAAATCTGAGGTAGTAGACATATATGTTTCGCTCGGTTGTTTAGTTTTCTTAACTTTATCACAGAGCTGCTGTAGTAATTCGCTCATTTAGGGGCCGTCTCTAAAGTTACATATACGACAACAGCATTAGAAGAGAGTTACTGGCAGTAACCGTCAAGAGCTGTAGGGGTCTGGCATGATGCACTCTTTCTAGATAGTTGATATTAAAATATATATGAGCTCATGCGGTACTGAAAAAACAGTAATGTACACATGAGACTTTTAAAGTTTATTTTATTGAATATCAAGGTGTGATGGTGGAGCAAGGTGTGCATCATGCCTGGTTTCTGACCTGAAAATGTACATGTATGTGCCTTCACCTCCATACTAAAGCAGCAGAAAACAGGGACGTGACATCATACTGTGATCTCTGACCTCTGACCCCCGAACACTCGCTCACACTCTCAGTGTTTTCCTCTAGATGCAGGACCTGATGGGTCCCCGATGCAGGACCTGATGGGCCCCCTGATGCAGGACCTGATGGGTCCCCTGATGCAGGACCTGATGGGTCCCCTGATGCAGGACCTGATGGGCCCCCTGATGCAGGACCTGATGGGCCCCCTGATGCAGCTCCGCCTGGAGGCCCTGCTGGGAGAACAGCCACAGCTGCTCGATGGAAAGCAGGTGTGTGTGTCTGTGTGTGTGTGTGTGTGTGTGTGTGTGTGTGTGTGTGTGTGTGTGTGTGTGAGACCAGCAAACTCAATTAGTGCTGAAAAATAGATGACCACATCACACACTCATCTGAACTTCTCGTCTGACCCGTCACGTCTGCGATTCAGGCACAGATGGAGTGTTTTCATGAACTGGAAGTGACAGTAGTGTGTGTGTGTGTGTGTGTGTGTGTGTGTGTGTGAGTGTGTGTGTGTGTGTGTGAGTGTGTGTGTGTGTGTGTGTGTGTGTGTGTGTGTGTGTGTGTGTGTGTGTGTGTGTGTGTGTGTGTGTGTGTGTGTGTGTGTGTGTGTTTGGGCTCTGATTTAGGGATCAGACTAGTTAATCTCAGAGCATGAGTGGAGTGAATGCAGCAGCTACACAAACACACACACACACACACACACACACAGCGCAGGAAATGATGCGTGTCTGGGAGCTTGTGCTCATACGGGAGCAAATAGGAGGAAGGATTATGTGTGTGTTGTCATTTATTGAGCTATAAATGATGATGATGATGATGATGAATGTGTGATGCTGAAGGACACGTGTGTGTGCGTGTAGTGTGTGTGTGTGTGTGTGTGTGTGTGTGTGTGTAGTGTGTATCTGAAGGTTTCAGACATGTGAATCCCTTCTGCAATCTGGAACATTCTCTCTGAGGGCCTGAAATAGCAGCGCAGACACTGACCGGTGTTAACTAATCAGTGCTCATTAACCCACCGTCACACACACACACACACACTCACACACACACACACACACACACACAGACACACACACACACGAGGCACCTTTTTTATGAAGTAAATCTTTACATATTGCTTGAAATAAAATCAAAGACCATTACTGTCGCTGGAGTGATTGGTTGTTAGCCAAACCGTTCGTCAGACGATCTGACCGTTTCTGCGACGGCGTAATAAAAAACCACATTTCTGAATGGGATTGAATTTAAGGTGAAGAGTTTCAGGACACTTGAATAAGGGTGTGTATCTGCTGTTGTTCTGAGTGTGTAAATGACACAAAGTACATTTACTTGAGTACACTTCTTGAGTGTCTGTACTTTACTTGAGTATTGTTTTTTACTTTAACTTCACTACATTTGAAAGACAAATATCATACTTTTTACTCCACTACATTTCTGTCAAGTTCCTCGAGTAGAAAGTAGTAACGTCAGTCAGGCGAGGATTTGGTTGCATTTTGCTTGGAAATGAGAGTCGGGTTGACGCCAGAACTCGACTGATGTTGGTTATTGACGTCAACCTGATTTTCATTTTCAACCACAATACGTCTGTCCAACGTTGGAGATTAATGTCAATCCGGCGTTGGATTCTGAAATCAACCTGATTTTCATTTTCAGCGTTGGGTTTGGTCTTCTAAATGCGAATTGTGTCATTGTTTTGGAGCACACTAGCTTATAGATAACAGTAAGGCTAATATATTCACACTAAAAGCCCAAACACTTTAAATAGGGCACTATCTGAGGGAACAGCATTAGGGTGTCCGACACCATTGTGGACGTTATTGAGTGACTTGTTCAATCCCACATTCAATCCCACTGGAATTGTGTTCTAGAAATACATCTGATATTGATATGAGGGAAGGCACAGATTCAGAGTAAGGTACTGTAAGTATTACACACAACAATTCAACAATAATAAAACAATGCATTGACATTTACTTTTGATACTTAAGTACTTTTAAAAACAAGTACTTCTGTGCTTTTACTTCAGTAAAAATCGGTCTTTACAACTTTTACTTGTAACGGAGTAATATTTGACCAGTCTGTACTTTCACTGGAGTAAGGAAGTGTGTACTTTGTCCACCTCTGGTAAATGATGATGTTTTAGTTTGTCCCGTCAGATTCACAGGCGACAATAACCGTTCCAGTCATTAGTTTATAACCTAAGATCATCAATCAAGCAACTCTGAGCAGAGAATCAACATTTGTGTTTGATTTCCAATGTCTGAGAACATGCGTTCACACGCCAGTAAGAGTCATTATAAACACTGTGGATCTCTGAGTTACGGCACGTTTAACCTTCATCTTTCCCTCGCGGGTCAAAACGACCCGAAGCCCTGAAATTTATACCTACATTTTTTTAAATTTCTTTTTGATAATATATATATATATGATTTTTTTTTTTTATGCAATTTTTGGGATTTATTTTTATTTTTATTTTTTATTTACCTTTAAATGACTAGATTTGAGCAATAAATAATGAATAAATAGTAATTTAAGCACATTCCTCACGTTCTTTCAATCTTTCAACTCAAATAACTCACTCATAATTTCATGCCTAAACATTTTAATTCAGCTCTAAATATCTTACATTGGGAGTCTTTGCCGACCTCTTGTTGAAAATATTAATATACCATGATATTTCACGACTCTAGATGGCCTTATATCTCTATATGGAGTACATGAGCTGTTCCTAAAGTCAGTTCAGTGTGCATTCAGATACACATGTAGACATTATGCAATCATTTTCTGGTAAAGTTTTAGCATTTTTAGTTTGAATTTTGAGCATTTTTAGGTTTTTCTATGTGAACTGAAGCATTCCTCGCAATCCATTCATTCCTAAGGGGATCAAATTGACCCGAAAATGAAGGATTTCTTACTTTTCTAAATTTCAACCACAAAACAATTACATTTTTGTGTGTGTATTCGTGGTTCAATGACCTATGACCACGTGAGTCTATGACCCCTCTGATGAACACTCAGTTTTTAACATAGTTTTGTAAATGAATTTGAGCCGAGGGAAGGATGAGGGTTAACCCGAGAGCGTGTGTTTGTGTCGCACTGCATTGTGGGAGTGTGTTAGCGGGACACGAGTGTGATTCTGTCCGTATCTCTTGAGCTGCGCCCGTCTGCTATCAGCAGATAATCCAGCGTTCGTGAAGAGTCTCTCTGACCCTGAGAACACACACCTAATGCCTTTATAATGCAACCTTTTACCAAAGCAGCCTTTGTCCTAAACACACACACACACACACACACACGAGTCAAGGGGACATGATATGATCCTCATTAGACGTCCACAGAGACATTAGCGCTCGTAATGCCTTCCTAACACACACTCGCGCTCGGAGCTCATTCTCCAAACTCCTATAGCAACATGAGTGTGTCTGCGCTAATCACACACACCTTCTGCCAGGGCCGTGTGTTTATGGCCAGCGGAGACAGACAGACACACAGACAGAGAGAGAGACGAGGCTCGGGCTCGGGCGAGCGAGGGCCGAATGGATGATTTAGCCATCGTGACGCCAGTGGAGTCGTAGATCTCAGCGATGGAGTGTGTGATACGAGTCGTTATCTTATCAGTGTCATCAGGAAGAACCCACAGGCGGACGATAACACGTGTTTTACTCTCCAGGACGAGTGAACACACTCGTGATGATGATGATGAAGACGTCCGAGCTCATAGAGGGCGCCAGACTCGTGTTTATCAAGTCCTAGTCTTCAGTGCTGAGAACTCAGGAGATTTACACCTACTTTCAAACTGAAGTATAAAAGCAAGTCATCAAAGTTGTTAAAGCTAAGAATCGCTCGTACTCCTCCAGTTATCTGAGACGCGAGTGTTGAGGAGACGAGGGAATCTTTCAGGAGAGGAAGAATGTTTATGAAATGTTTGACAATGAGCAGTTAAAAAAAAAAAACAATCTTTCTTTTTTATTGTGTACATATATATCGTATTTTTGTATAATATGTTTGTATTTTACAGAGTTGTCTACAAGTTCTAGATCTATTATTGTTGTTATTGTTTTACCCTCTTCTCTAGCGATGAAAACTAGCCTATCATTTGGGTATTTACATTCATGAAAGTTGATTAATGTTCACTGTTCCTTTTCTAAATAAATAAATAAATAAAATCAAACGGTATCGTGTGGACAGATCATCTTTCTCAGCGCTGGCTAATGTTGGCCTGACCCTTTAATAACATGTTTCCGCTGTTCCACTAATTTAGCATTAGCACTTTCTCCCGCCGGCTCGGTTTGGTGGACATGGTGGAAAACGTTTTTATCTTTCGTTTCCAGTGTGTATATCATAATGTATTCTCTTGAAAATGATTTATTGTCAAAAAGTAAACTCACCATTCAATGTGCATTTATCAGAGAATATTCAGTGATTGGTCCGTGCCTGTCGTCATCCAACAGCAAAGTGTCGAGAATCATCTCAAGATTTATTCCTACACTTCACTTACATTACGACCGATTACTTCTAGCCAAGAGTTTCTTTACTCTTCAGTCCACTCTTAGCCGTGTTCTTGAGAGTAATTCTCCGAGGTTTGATAAATACCCTGATCTCCGAACATCTCGAACTCCTCGACTGCCATGAGACTATAACATTTATAACTATAACAGTAAGATAAAGATCTGTAAAATCATTCTGAATGTAAAAGAATAGCAGAGTCACACCACAACTATAATGATAATCACACAGAGAAACAATATCATTGGAATCACGTTTGGAAGAATCTGATGATTGATGAAAACATTGACAGTCGATGCGAACCCATCCTGCTTTAGAGAGCTCGTTCAACAGTCTCCGCCACGTCATCCAAGATTCATGTCTTTATTTCTTCAGTCGAAAAGAAATGAAGGTTTTTGAGGAGAACGTGATCACGTAATGTGTGTCGCATCACAGCGAGTGCAAGTCCAGCATTAGTGGTTAAAAGTATATAAATGTGTTATAAAATGTCCGCTGGTTTGTCTAGATGAGACTCTTATTCCTCGGCTGGATCGTGTCGAGACTTTGAAGCTGCACTGAAACTCACATCTGGACCTTCGACCCGTTGGACCCCATTGAAGACACTATATGGAGGAACATCCTGGAATGTTTATTTATTTATTTATTTAAGCAGGAAAGTCCCGTTGAGATACAACATCTCTTCTACCAGTCCTGGTCAAGATAAGCAGCACAAGACAAAAACTACAAAGTAGTACATAACACAACATCATAAACAAACGCAAAATACCCATATCTAAAAGACAATACAAATCCTAATCAGCTGTTAAAACATTTACACCGTTCTATAAAACAGGCTTTCAAATGTTTTTAAGCAAAGCGAGAGATGGGACGTGTTTCCATGCGTACGAGCATAATTACAAAAAGCTGATCTACCGGTTTCTGTATGAAAAATTGGCATCTTGACTAAAAGTTTGTCTGTTGATCTAGTATTATAACAAACTAGATATATACTGTGGTAATTTACCCAGCAAAGCTTTTAAAATAAAAATTAACATATGATTTTTCCTTCTTGTGAACATCTTGGATGACGTGAGAGAGAGTAAATTATCAGGAGATTTTAATTGTGAAGTGAACTACTCCTTTAAAGTGACAGACGACAAAACTGCAGAGTTTAACCCTAACCCTAACCCTAAGGCTAAGGCTAAGCCTAAACTAGTGTGGACGCTTATATAGTTATCACTATAGTTATCGCACTTGGTAAGAACGGTAATTATAAGCATGCGTGTCTTTCTCAGAAGTGGACACTTGGCTGTGGCAGAACACAGAGTTTATTTAAAACAGCCTTTCTCTGATCGTGTGTGTGTGTGTGTGTGTGTGTTGTTCAGCATGAAGAGTCCTCTCAGGGGTTCAGCTCTTTTCTCCGGTCCCGGGATGAGCTGGGAATAAAGCACAGCTCCTCCCTGCCAGCTTTATTACGAGCAAAGGTCTACAGCAGCTGGCACTGCGAGGTCCACTATCTTATCTCCCATCGGCCATAAATCCTGCCGAGAACAGCAGCGAGAGACAGCGCAGGAGAACATCTTCTCTCTGACCTTCACACATTCTGGGACTCTGGGTGGAAACGGAGGAGTGAACGACAGGACAGTCCATTCTGCTTATCTGATCACATTCATGCAAAGTCATGCGTGCCTCAAATCAACTTACAATAACAACATTCCTGTTTGCTCTTCTTATATCTCAGGGTCACAAAACTGAATCCTTTACATGTTCATCAGTGGGCCGCGTGCTGATCTGCTGTGCAATCGAGCGTGACTCCGGAGCTGCCCGGATCTTAAATGTCTGAAATCTTTAATACTGTTCACTGGTAGCAGGAGTTTACTGGGCCATCTTGCCATTTAATCACCAATTAACTACTGTAAACTGTTATCTTTGGGGAAGACACACCTTTGAACGCTATCGTGGATCAGCAGCGAGTGACAAAAGGTGATAAAACCAGATCACCAGAACTCACTGTGACTCTCATTCATTCAGCAGTGCTGGCGAAGTTACTTTTAAAAGTAATGCATTACAATGTTGCGATACTCCTTAAAAAAGTAACTAACTAATTGCATAACTTGGTTACTTTTTATGGAAAGTAATACATTACATTACTTTTGCGTTACTTTTTCTCACCTGGGCTGGACTTGCTTGTTTTTAACCAAAAGGTGAACAGAATAAGCCTCAGGCTGAAAGAAATGCAAATTCACACCTGTGAGGTAGAGGGGGAAAAACCTTTTCAGTTGTTTAGCCATTCTGGATTAAAGAATATGACGCAGATGAAGAAACTTACAACACTTACTTCAGCAATAAAAAATGAAACACAAATGTGATGTTTATCTAAAGTCATGTTTGTTTATTGTTACGGTTGAAGTGGATCAGCGAAGGCATTGGTTTATAAAGTGATTAAATACATAAAGTATATTTGTGAAATTTTATATATTTCATTATTGCTGGTTTGTGTAGTATTCTGAGATTGTATTTCACTGTTTTTATTAATTATGAGTAAGACTAAATACATTTTTTTGCAAGTGAGATGGGTAAATGGCTGCTCACATTTATTCTAAAACTACAATAACCATCATGTTTACACAGCGAACACACACACACACACACACACACACACACACAATGCCTGTGAACTTACAATTTCTCTTACAATGCAATACAACACATTTAGAGCTTACGATGCGGACAGGAGAGCTGTCAGTCAATAAATGGGAAAACAAAGTAGCTTGTGTTACTTATGGGAAAAAGTAACTCGGATATTTAAAAGTAATGCGTTACTTTACTAGTTACTTGAAAAAAGTAATCTGATTATGTAACTGGAGTTACTTGTAATGCGTTCCCCCAACACTGGTTCTCCATCATCAGCTCGAGCACATTATAAACTCAGTATATGAGAGAATGTAAGTCTGGTTGTTGACCTGGGTGATATCGCTCACGGTGGAAGGCTAGTTGCACTGAACTGATATGATTTATTTTGAAGGTCTGATAAAAACATGATGACTCAACCATTGAGTTTATTATGCTGGGAATATTGTGTGCCGTCCTTCAGTTCAGGGCTGTGATTATATTGATGGGATTATGAATGATGTTGTGTTAAGGTTAGTTGTTTGAGTGTGTTTTTGAGTAAATGTGCGTTCTGTAACATACTGAGGCTGTTACGCAAACGGCATCATAAACTACTGTTTTACTGTCATAAAGCGAGGTGTGTTTATGGCCGTGTGTATCTGCATCTGTGCTCACACTCTTTTATAAGCAGCTTGTTAAAAATCAAATGCAAATGTTATTGAATTAAAGAGCAAACAGCCGCTGCTGGTCTTTACGGACGCGTGAATGAATGTGTGCGAACGCTGATTGTTGCTCAGATCTGATTTTTTGCAGGTTTGATGTTTGATGTTTGATGTCAGCAGTGAGGCGATGTGTGTTTATCTGCTGGCGAAAGGAGTTTGTGCTCATGTCACGTTCTGTCCGTCTCAAACTCTGACTCAAAGTCAGAAAACACTGTAGCAAGTCATGGTCATACACCTCTCAAAGTTCTCCTTTAGGTCCTGTAGGTCAGTCCATCTTAAATCGGCCAAAAAAGTGTGACCGTTGGTTGCTTGACCATTTTTAATTTTCCTATTTTCTCTTTGTGAGTGATTACTGCAAACATATTTAAAAAAAATAATATGAACATGAAACCTGGTCAAGCATCCACTACTGAGCCCCTGAGATGGACGAAGCCCTTTAAATGCAGCTCAAAGCCCTCGGACACATGGAGTGGTTTTGATTGGCAGAAACTAAAAGAGATGCTTGTCCAAAAGCAACAAGAAAAGTGTCTCGCTGCAGTTACAGCAGCGTTCAGTGTGTGTGTGTGAACATGAGCTCAGTGCGTGTGTGTGAACATGAGCTCAATGTGTGTGTGTGAACATGAGCAGCGCGTCTCGTAACAACAGCAACAGCAGTTTCTAGCACTACAGCGAGAGAACGGATTGGGCTTTAGGGACGAGTGCATGATCCTCTCATGATCCAGTTTCAGCTTTAGTCCGGTCACTGAGTCTCAGCAGGTCCGGATGACCCGATGACACACACTCGCACACGTGTGCAGCAGTGTGTGTGTGATTCTGCTTCATGTCACACGGACCTCATATGTCACGTCTCTTATTGCTGCATGAGCTCATATGATCTGAAACACACGGCAAGATGAGGATTACAAACACTTACGGTTCTGTATCAGTAAAACACAAGCATTTATTGACAGGCACTGCATGGCAAGCAAGAGTAAAACACTTCTAAAGCACATGATTTCACTGAGAACAGCATAAATGCACAGGATTAGATGCATTTCTGGGTTTGGAAGCAGAATGTGTTTCTGACAGACAGACACAGATGTAAGACAGGTGTGCATGTATTTGAGACAGGTCTACATGGATGTGAGACAGGTCTGCATGTGAGAAGTGTGTCTGGATGTGAGACAGGTCTGCATGGATGTGAGAGGTGTGTCTGGATGTGAGACAGGTCTGCATGGATGTGAGAGGTGTGTCTGGATGTGAGAGGTGTGTCTGGATGTGAGACAGGTCTGCATGGATGTGAGACAGGTGTGTATGGATGTGAGACAGGTCTGTATGGATGTGAGACAGGTCTGTCTGGATGTGAGACAGGTCTGTATGGATGTGAGACAGGTGTGTATTCCCCCACGGGGTAGTTTTTGTTTGAATTTTTTACCTAATAAATACCCATTGTCCTGCAATTGAGTCCTCGCTCCGTTCACCTACCCTAAACCCTGCCAGTTTGAGTAAGAGTTCCTCAGACTACGAGTGATTAATCAAAGCGGGAAAAGCCAACCATCAGCTGTGGCTGTTTTGCATTTCCTGCTCGGATTGGACATTATTAGCAGTTAATTGGAAAATTGGAACCTTGTTTGGCAAGAACGAGTCGGACAGAGAGAGAGAGTGTGTGTGTGTGTGTGTGTGTGTGTGTGTGTGTGTGTGTGTGTGTGTGTGTGTGTGTGTGTGTGTTCATCACTGCTGAATACTGGAGCTCAGCCTTTACTTTCAGTGTTCAACGGAGTGTGTGTCTGATTGTAGGAAATGCTGCTGTGTGTGTTTCTATATACGATACCAAGGTTGGACACATCCACTTTTCCAAATTGAGAGCAAACTAGAGTGCAAACATGTCAGCTGAGCATGAGTGTGTGTGTGTGTGTGTGTGTGTGTGTGTGTGTGTGTGTTTTGTGTGTGTGTGTGGTGATGGTTTCCTCAGGTCAGCTGGTCCAGAGGAGACGGTCAGTGTGTGTGTGTGTGTGTGTGTGAATGAGAGCTTGTCCATGCGTGTCTGCAGAACAAACCTCAGGGAGGAAATAGTAGTAAGACCTAAGAACACAGCGGAAAGGCTTGTGGGGTTTTTTATGGAAAAGAGAATTTAAACTTCAAGCATGCGATCACCACATTAAAGTGTGTGTTCTGGATCTGACCGCCGGCATGCGGTTCCTCTGCTTTTCATTAGACCTCACGATTTCTTCAGTTGATTTGGCAAATTAACTTACAAGAGGCAGAACACACCATTCAGACTGGAAACGAGCGTAGCAGCAAATTGCGTTTATCAAAAACACACTCAAGAAGTGTTTACCTTATGGGATCTGATGGAGGGAGGACTGAGGAAGAGCAGCGTAAACCTGTGAACCTGTGAACGGCGTCCTTCACTTTACTCCATCAGAGATCAGTCTGAGCGGCCAATGATATTCAAGGGGACACACACACACACACACACTCACACACACACACACTCGTAACACCGGCTCCTGCTGCTGGAAGCATATGATATTCACGAGAGGCTCATTGACACGAGCAAATCAGACACGTTTGAGTCACTCACAGTAATGCGTTTCTGAATATCCTACTCACAGTCTCAGGAAATGTTGTTTTTATTAATGTCTACTTACCTCTGAGA
>NC_140230.1:37359647-37394647 GCF_951802725.1 Rutilus rutilus
CTGTATTAAAAATATCTTCCTTTGCTCTTTTAAATTTTTTTTAAGAATAATATTTTATTTTTATATCATATTTTATTTCAATTTCTAATTCTAATTACATGTCCCGAGACTTGTAATGATTTCTAACATCAAATTAGTTATGAGATGATTCTTTAATTTTAATTGTTACAATAATTGTTATTAGAGCCTATTTAATAGTACATATATACACTAGAAAATGTAGCCTATGATTGTGTAAAAACTTTTCTTTTTTTTTCCATAATTGGATATCAATATTTTATTGTCTGAAATGTATTTGTTACTCACGTCACTGATATTGTAACATTGTGGGATTGAATGTGTTTTTGCTGCGCGTGAACGAGATGATTTCACAGATTAATCATAACTCAATCAGCGCGTCTTTAATCTCTAAAATAATGCACAGATCCACGGTTTCATATTTAAAACACGCGATATGAGTTAATAATAATTCTTATAAAATAAATAAGGTAGAAAGTAAAATTCACACATTTTAAAACCTTCATTTGACACACAGACGGAAACATTTGAAGAAATGAAATTAATATTGGAATTAATATGAATATTGACTGTGAATATTGGAAATCAACAATGACGCGCGTGAATTATGAGTCTGAAATTAAACTCGTAAAATAAATTTCTGATTAATTACTGAATGAGTTTTAATAGCCCTAATTTCGTACAAACGACGCGATTCATAAAGCTGTAAATCCCGCGAATAAAACAGAAGATGATCTGAAGCTGATAATGATTATTAGGCTGACCCTAACCCTATATTCAATATTCCGCAAATCACAAAAATTATGAATGGACTGACAGACGCTGATCTGCAATAACAGCTGCGGGAATATAAACACAAATCATGCATTAGTGATTCTCAGACTCAGCGCTGTTTGATTAAAACATGTGTGTGTGTTTATAATAATGATTAGGAGCGTTTTATCAAAAAAACTATTGTTAGTATTTTATAACGATTAATAGGCTATAGTCCGTGTTTAATAATAGCTTTTTATTGTAGGCTATAGGCTACAATACTACTAGCCTGCTAATAATAACTAGGCTATTGTCAGTGTCTAATATTAAATTATTAGACTGTGTTTAATATTGTATTATCAGTATATGATAGCCTTTATATTAATGTCGATTGAACTTCAATACATATCTGCTCCAGTCGAACTGTAGAGTTTATAATAGAGTTTATAGTCAGTCCTTCACTGCAGCTTCAGGAGTTATTTATCACAGACACGCGTCAATAAATCATTCCTGCATTATAAACACTGATTATTAGTATATCGGTGTTTAATAATAATGATTAGCGTAGGCCTACTGTCAGTATTAATGATTATTTGTGTATAATCCGTGTTTCAGTAGCTCTAGTGAATAATAAAAAGGCTTATTTTGACTTCTAGCGCAAATGAAAGAAATGAAAGAAAGTGATTGCGTCTTAAAACAGACTTTACTCTGCGATGACGCGCATCTGCTTTTGCGTCAGCTCTGTGCCGGAAGTGACGCGTCGAAGCAGGCAGTCACGTGGGGTTAGCGTATGCGGAAGTGATGGATGTGTTTGTATTTCTGTAGCAGCTGGACGCGTCGGATAAAGCTGTAAGTGTGTGTTTGTGTGTTTGTGACATTGAAGTGTTTCGGCTGATGTTGCGACTGACACCAGCTGCAGGTGTGTGAGGTGTGTTAGCTGTGTTCAGGTGTGTTAGGTGTGTGTGAGCTCGCTAGCTGTAAAACATCTGTCAGTCTGTTCATGTTCGTCTGTCAGTGAAGAAAGTACAACTCAAGGTCTGTTAATATTCATATTCTAGGACTATATCAGTGCAATAAAGGCCCACATGTTAATCACTTATTGAAGAACGCGTCTGTTTGTAATGACTTGTAATACATGTGGGCACAATTAGCCAAACACAGGTTTGTGTCTGGAATATAGATCTGTGATAGAAACATCTCTTCTGTTATTCTATCATGTTTAATGAAAAACAGCAACAGACAGAGTTTCTCTTTAACTCTCTGAGATCAGATCAGAATACACACACACACACACACACACACACACACACACACACACACACACACACACACACACACACACACACACACATAAACAACTCAGAGGATGATGTACTGAAAGGTCTTCATGTCACCAGGTTTATTAAGTTAATGCACACACTCTCTCTGAATCTTCTGCCTAATGCTGAATCTCTCCTCATGTTGACATTTAGAGATTACATGAATCACACTAATGATAAATATTTTCAATTCATGGCAAATCATTTTCAGTGGCAAACTGACAAAATAAAAAATGAGGATTTGGTTGTTCCTGAATATTAACATTTATGTTATAAAAAAAAGTTCTGAAATATTAGACTTTTACAGTTAAATCTGAAGTGTCAGATGATCGTTTTCATGTCAGACACCAGCTTATGATCTGACAGTGTGTGTGTGTGTGTGTGTGTGTGTGTGTGTGTCTCAGGCACCAGGGCTGGTCAGGATGCTGGAGTCGTATGTTTCTCCTCTCTTGATGAGTTATGTTAACCGCTACATAAAGAACCTGAAGCCGTCGGACCTGCAGCTGTCGTTATGGGGCGGAGACGTGGTTCTGAGCAAACTGGACCTGAGACTGGATGTGCTGGAGCAGGTGAGAGCGACCCGACACACACACTCACGGCCCGGCACACTCACGACACGACCCGGCACACTCACGACCCAACACACACACACACTCACTCACGACACGACCCGGCACACTCACGACACGACCCGACACACTCACGACCCAACACACACACTCACTCACGACCCGACACACACACTCACGGCCCGGCACACTCACGACACGGCCCGGCACACTCACGACACGACCCGACACACACACTCACGGCCCGGCACACTCACGACACGACCCGACACACACACTCACGGCCCGGCACACTCACGACACGACCCGACACACACACACTCACGACCCGACACACTCACGACCCAACACACACACACACTCACTCACGGCCCGACACACACACTCACGGCCCGGCACACTCACGACACGACCCGACACGACACACACACACTCATGACCCGACACACACACACTCACAACCCGACACACTCACGACCCGACACACACACACACTCACGACCCGACACACTCACGACCCAACACACACACACACTCACTCAAGGCCCGACACACACACTCACGGCCCGGCACACACACTCACGGCCCGGCACACTCACGACACGACCCGACACGACACACTCACGACCCAACACACACACACACACACTCACTCACGGCCCGACACACTCACGGCCCGACACACACACTCACGGCCCGACACACACACTCACGGCCTGCCACACTCACGACACGACCCGACACACACACACACACTCACGACCCGACACACACACTCACGGCCCGGCACACTCACGACACGACCCGACACACACACACACACACACTCACGGCCCGACACACACACTCACGGCCTGGCACACTCACGACACGACCCGACACACACACACACACTCACGACCCGACACACACACTCACGACACATACACTCACGACCCGACACACTCACAACCCGACACACACACACACACACACACTCACAACCCGACACACACACACACACACACACACACACACTCACGACCCAACACACACATACGGCCTGACACACACACTCATGGCCCGGCACACTCACGACCCGACCCGACACACTCACAACCCGACCCGACTCGACACACTCACGACCCGACAGACTCACAACTCGACACACACACTCACTCATGGCCCGACACACTCACGACCCGACCCGACACACACACTCACGACCCGACACACTCATGACCCAACCCGACACACTCACGACCCGACCCGACACACTCACGACCCGACCCGACCCGACACACTCACGACCCGACCCGACCCGACACACTCACGACCCGACCCGACTCGACACACTCACGACCCGACCCGACACACTCACGACCCGACAGACTCACAACTCGACACACACACTCACTCATGGCCCGACACACTCACGACCCGACCCGACACACACACTCACGAGGCCGTCAGGTTTTGATCTTTTATCGGTTGGTATTTGCTAGTGTCCATGATGCCGTGTATCTGAAGAAGAAGTCCAGGACCTCCAACAAAACAATAGGCCCAAAAATTAGAGATCCAGCGCCGTATTAACCGTGGCATGGGGAACTTTACATCCCATCTGGTGTGGTTGCTGTCCCGTTTGAAGACCCAGTCGTGTCTGACAGCTGAACACGCTGGAGTTTCTGGATGAGCGAGGAGGATGTTTCTTGAAACCCTCCCAAACAACATGTGCTGATGTAGGGTTTCTATGCTCTCTGACCCCGAGACTCACTAATCTCTGCGATTCTCCATCTGTGATCCTCGGAGAGACTTTGTTCACTCAAACTCTTGCATGAGGACGATATTAACACGTCCTCTTCCTGGCAGATTCACAACATCTTTAGTTGATTGGAACTCCTTAAGTGGATTATCTGTAATACTTTTAGATTTACAGGCACACAAACTTTGGAAGAACATGTATGGTACTCAGACAGGAAAGTTCCTGCAGTTGAGCTGATAGAAAAAAACAAAATACATTTCTAGTTTCAACATTAATTGTTTACTTTAAAACATTAACTTTTTAAATGGAAAACAGTATTAGCTGTGTGCTAAGTGACCCACGTTTGGTTTTTGACCACTGAAAATGTGTATTTACTCACGGGGCCACATTAAGATCTCCATATCTCTGGGGTTGAACCATTTAGAGCCTTTAAAATTAAAATATTAAAAGGAAAGTGTGTTAAGAACTAGAATTTAAAAGGACATTGAGATATATTTAATACTTGGGGCAAAAAAAAGTGCTTTTTCCAATTTTTGAACTTTCACTGTTGGCATATAATGAAGCAAAGATTGCTAAAGTCATCAGATTTGACTAATAGATCTACTAATATCTGTATAAAAATAAAATAATAATGCTGCCATCTTTCTGAAGTCATTTTTAACCCCCGCTGAAAACTCACGTGGAAACTGTCATTTTGACCCCCTCTACAAAACAGTGGATTACTCAGCAAATGTACATCCATGACATTTCATATTTTGCCTTTTTATCTCTATTGATGTTTGTCTTTCTATGAAAAAATATGACAAAAATATATTTTTTAATCTGGGTACTCTGGCTGATTTGACACGGAATGATGTTCTGATCCGTTTCCTTCGATGCGAGGCGTGAGGAGAATAATGTGCGACGCTTTAGAGAAGTTCCCTGGCAGTCGCTGTGTGTTTACAGAAGCTGCAGTTCTGCCTCCCTTCATTACTATTGATAGTTCAAACAAGCGTATGGAATGATTTTTATCTGTCAGGAAAGAAATCATAATCATAATTCAGTTTTCTATCCCTTTCTATCTATGTAATATAAATCTAGCTCACACCATGAGCATCATGAGCTTCAGAGACCTGAACACTGAGCAGCTTATGAAAATAACATGATATGACATAAGTGTCAGAGTTTGTTCAGAGCTTCCCTCTCGTCTGCTGACACTCGGATGCAGGAACACCAGATTTGCTTTGCTTTCTTATTTGGGCAACACTGAGCTTTTGCAGTTGTAATATCTGGAAGGGATCACTGTGTCATGTTGTGAGAATGTTTGGCTCTCAGACTTTGATGCAGGATATTATTAGAAGCAGCTTTCCTCGTCCCAAGCGGGAGTTAAACTTTCCTCAGAGATCTTCTGTGAAAGCGACTGGAATCCTGACAGACCAGCTCTGGAAGCGTTTGAAGCCTGTAAATTCGTTACTGTAACCAGGATTAGACATGAACACCCGCCAAATGCGGGTAAAAATCAACTGTGGCGAGTAACGCTGTCAAATCCGAGCCAATTTGGTGTGTTACTGATTATGTTTACTCACTTTGCTGGAGAAGTTTGTGTAAACCAAATCTGTGCAGATTTAGCACAAATACTCGTGAGTCATCATATATTAAATACAGCGTATTCCGCAGAATCTGCTCATAGCTGGCTTACCTGAACACACACAGGTGATGAGGATGAAAGAGGAAGGGAGGAGATGCTGGATAGTAGGATTTTTTTGTATAAAGAAATCCAAATTTTATATATATTTATATGTATTAAAGCTTTGACATAGTTAATCTGGTTCATTTCTTTCCTTTTTCTTTTTCTTTTTTTTTGGCTAGTAGAAGTTCTGATTTGCCGGTAACTTTAATTTTTTTTAGCCAAATTGGCCGGTGACTGAAAAAGTACATTTCAAACCCTGTTCTGTACGATCTGTTTGCGAAACGTTTGTTCTTCTCAGAGTTTGACTGACAGATGGTGTGTGTTTGCAGGAGCTCAAGCTGCCCTTCATGTTCCTGAGCGGCCACATCCACGAGCTGCGCATCCACGTGCCCTGGACCAAACTGAGCTCCGAGCCCGTGGTCATCACCATCAACACCATGGAGTGCATCCTCAAGCTTCGGGACGGAGCCGCGGTCAGTGTCTGAGATACACACGAGACACACATGAGATGCACACGAGACACACACGAGACACACATGAGATACACACGAGATAGACATGAGATAGACACGAGACACACATGAGACACACATGAGATACACACGAGACGCACACGAGACGCACACGAGACGCACACGAGATGCACACGAGACGCACACGAGACACACACGAGACACACATGAGATACACACGAGATAGACATGAGATAGACACGAGACACACATGAGACACACATGAGATACACACGAGATGCACACGAGACGCACACGAGACGCACACGAGATGCACACGAGACGCACACGAGACACACACGAGACACACACGAGACACACATGAGAGACACACACGAAATACACACGAGATGCACACGAGATGCACACGAGACACACATGAGAGACACACACGAAATACACACGAGATGCACACGAGATGCACACGAGACACACATGATACACATGAGATGCACACGAGATGCACATGAGATGCCAGCCCGTTCTCATCCCAAGGCGTCATATATTGACGCTTTTGACATTTCGTCTACATCCAACGCACATGGCACCCTTTAGCGTCAATATGAGACGCAGATAGATATGGGCCAGAAGGCGCCTCCTAGCGGTCTAACCCTAACCCTACCCCAGACCTAAACCTACCCATAACCAAACAAAGCTATCTGCGTCTCATATTGACGCTAAAGGGTGCCATGTGCGTTGGATGTAGACGAAATGTCAAAAGCGTCAGTATATGACGCCCTAGGATGAGAATGCGTTGGAGATGCACACTAGACGCACACGAGACGCACACGAGATGCACACGAGACACACGAGATGCACATGAGACACACATGAGATACACACGAGACACACATGAGATACACACGAGACACACGAGATACACACGAGACACACACGAGATACACTTGAGATACACACGAGGCACACATGAGATACACACGAGACACACATGAGATACACATGAGACACACATTAGATAGACATGAGACACACGAGATAGACATGAGACACACATGAGATAGACATGAGATAGACACGAGACACACATGAGATACACACGAGACACACATGAGATACACACAAGACACACACGAGACACACATGAGATACACACGAGACACATATGAGATACACACGAGACACACATGAGACACACATGAGATACACGAGACACATGAGATAGACATGAGATAGACATCAGATACATACGAGACACACATGAGACACACATGAGATACACACAAGACACACACGAGACACACATGAGATACACACGAGACACATATGAGATACACACGAGACACATATGAGATACACACGAGACACACATGAGACACACATGAGATACACGAGACACATGAGATAGACATGAGATAGACATCAGATACATACGAGACACACATGATACACACGAGACACACATGAGATACACACGAGACACACATGAGATAGACATGAGACACACACGAGACACACACAAGATAGACATGAGATAGACATGAGATAGACATGAGATACACATGAGATAGACACGAGACACACGAGACACACACGATACACACATGAGACACACACGAGACACATTAGATACACACGAGACACACATGAGATACACACGAGACACACATGAGATACACACGAGACACACATCAGATACACACGAGACACACATCAGATACACACGAGACACACACGAGATACACATGAGATAGACATGAGATAGACATCAGATACACACGAGACACACGAGACGCATGAGATAGACATCAGATACACACGAGACACACACGAGACGCATGAGATAGACATGAGATGTACACGAGATGCACACGAGATGCACGAACTTTCCATCGCACAAAAGGTTCTTTATAGTAGAAAAAGGATCTTTAGATTATTAAAATGTTCTTTACACCAAGAGATGATCACTGAAAGGAACCCAAAATAGTTATTCTATGGCATCGCTGCGAAAACAGCTTTTTGGAACCTTATTTGTAATAGTGTAGTGTGATGGAATCACTCACCAACCCTGACCACAGGTATATTCAGTCGCCCGTCGCGTAAATCTGCTGTTTTTCACGTGATGTTCGCACAGAAAGGGATGAGATGTGACCGTCTTCCTTTATCTAGAACAGTTGTGGCACCAGAAAAAGGCAAAAAGTGTGTTTTACTGTATGAAATCATTGACATATGCCAACAATACATTGTATGGGTCAAAATGATTTTTATTTTATGCCAAAAATCTTTACAAAAAAAGTAAAGATCCTGTTTCATATCTCCTACCGTAAATATATAAAACAATTATTTTTGTGCGTGCATGCAGCAAAATCGATGATGTATAAATCTCAATTTAAAAAATAGACCCTTGTGACTGGCTTTGTGGTCCAGGGTCACATGTTTATTTTTAGAGTGGCTTTACAGCAGAATCTGAATTTGTCTCGAATTTGATGAATTTTTTCAAAAGTGATTCTGTTATTTCCTGTTTATTTCTGTGAAGCTGCTGTGAAATATAAAGTGCTATAGAAATAAAGCTTGACATGGACGTTGGTAAAGATGTAGTGTTCTAACGGCCTGATGTTTGCATGCGCAGTCGTTCAGAGGAGGTCCAGATGGCCAGTTAGAAACACATTTAGGAGGGAAGTCAATTAGAGCTGATTATAGCGGCTTCTGCAGAATAGATCTGGACCATATGCGTGTTCCCCTGCACTAATGTCAGCTACTGCCGTCTGCGCGCTCCTGCCATGTGGGAACCGTGCCGTATATACACTGGGACATTCCCAAACAGGTATTCGTTGCAGATGTGTTTCACAGAGCCGTCCGGTTTAAGAAAGAACTTTTGGAAAATTGCAAATGACGTTGAGACAAATTATGCGCTGGTGAAGCTGAGGCCGGAGAGACCCGAAAGCAGACGCAGAACCACACGGCAGAACCACACGGCAGAACCGGTACGGCAGAACCACACGGCAGAACCGGTACGGCAGAACCACACGGCAGAACCGGTACGGCAGAACCACACGGCAGAACCACACGGCAGAACCGGTACGGCAGAACCACACGGCAGAACCGGTACGGCAGAACCACACGGCAGAACCACATGGCAGAACCGGTACGGCAGAACCACACGGCAGAACCACATGGCAGAACCGGTACGGCAGAACCACACGGCAGAACCACACGGCAGAACCGGTACGGCAGAACCACACGGCAGAACCGGTACGGCAGAACCACACGGCAGAACCACACGGCAGAACCACACGGCAGAACCCTGGCGATCGCGTCACTGATGCAGGCAAACATACTGATAAATCTATGCAGAATAAAGACAACACAGAAAAACACTCGTAGAAGAAAAGGTTCTATATGGGATCATTTTATGGATTCAGTTTTAATTTATCGATTTTGCTTTAATTCATCTTTAATTTAAATTTAATTTCATGAATGAAAGAAACAGCTAGTAAACATAGTAAGAACATTTAAATAAGCCATCAAACATGAGTTTTATGCAATTATTTAAGACATTTCTTCTTATATAGAACCTGTTTGTTATAAGAGTTCTTTGAAATTGAGTCAAGAACTGAATATGCTCACGGTCGACTGCAGCTGAGAGAGAGCGTGATGCTGAATGTGTTGTGTTTCAGGTGTGTGTGTGTGTGTGTGTTGTGTCTCAGGTGTGTGTGTGTGTGTGTCTCAGATGTATGTGTGTGTGTGTGTCTCAGATGTGTGTGTTGTGTCTCAGATGTGTGTGTGTTGTGTCGTGTGTGTGTGTGTGTGTGTGTGTGTTGTGTCTCAGATGTGTGTGTGTTGTGTCTTGTGTGTGTGTGTGTGTGTGTGTGTGTGTGTTTTGTCTCAGATGTGTGTGTGTGTGTGTTGTGTCTCAGATGTGTGTTTGTTGTGTCTC
Source organism: Rutilus rutilus (assembly GCF_951802725.1). Taxonomy (NCBI): domain Eukaryota; kingdom Metazoa; phylum Chordata; class Actinopteri; order Cypriniformes; family Leuciscidae; genus Rutilus; species Rutilus rutilus. Next base: position 37,370,124 of record NC_140230.1, read on the forward strand.
AGGTGTGTGTGTGTGTGTGTGTGTGTGTGTGTGTGTGTGTCTCAGATGTGTGTGTGTGTGTTGTGTCTCAGATGTGTGTGTGTCAGATGTGTGTGTGTGTGTGTGTGTGTTGTGTCTCAGATGTGTGTGTGTGTGTTGTATCTCAGATGTGTTGTGTCTCAGATGTGTGTGTGTTGTGTCTCAGATGTGTGTGTGTGTGTGTTGTGTCTCAGATGTGTGTGTGTGTTGTGTCTCAGGTGTGTGTGTGTGTGTGTGTGTTGTCTCAGATGTGTGTGTGTTGTGTCTCAGATGTGTGTGCTGAGTGTGTTGTGTCTCAGATGTGTGTGTGTTGTGTCTCAGGTGTGTGTGTGTGTTGTGTCTCAGATGTGTGTGTGTGTGTGTGTCTCTCAGATGTGTGTGTGTTGTGTCTTCAGATGTGTGTGTGTTGTGTCTCAGATGTGTGTGTGCTGAGTGTGTTGTGTCTCAGATGTGTGTGTGTTGTGTCTCAGATGTGTGTGTGTGTGTTGTGTCTCAGATGTGTGTGTGTTGTGTCTCAGATGTGTGTGTGTGTGTGTTGTGTCTCAGATGTGTGTGTGTGTGTGTTGTGTCTCAGATGTGTGTGTGTTGTGTCTCAGATGTGTGTGTGTGTGTGTGTGTTGTGTCTCAGATGTGTGTGTGTTGTGTCTCAGATGTGTGTGTGTGTGTCTCAGAAGTGTGTGTGCGAACAGAAGGAAGCTTTGAGTTGTTCTGATGATTAATGATCTAATGACTGTAGTTTGTTTTTACAGTTCCTCTGAGCAGCTGAATATGATCCTGCAGAAATATACGTTTCATGTTCACGATCTGCAGTGAAGCTGCGCTGTGTGTGTGTGTGTGTGTGTGTGTGTGTGTGTGTGTGCAGACGTGGAGGTGTGTGAGTGTCTTGAGTAACAAAGCAGCTCCTCCTCGTCTCTGAATGAAGTGTTAATCGCTCTTCTCCTGTGTGTGTGTTTATTATATCTGTGTGTGTGTGAGACGTCTTCAGTAACGCATCTGGAGCTGTGTGTGTGTGTGTGAGAGAGACGTCTTCAGTAACGCATCTGGAGCTGTGTGGTGTGTGGTGTGTGTGTGTGTGAGAAAGAGAGAGAGAGAGAGAGAGAGAGTGAGTGTGTGTGTGTGTGTGGAGTGGATGGTTAAGGGTTTTGTTGATGCTACGGAGGTTTACTGAGTGTGTTTAACTCAGGACCCATGTGATGTTGGTCTAAGGTCAAAGGTCGTGCTGTGGGGGTGTATGGGCCGTCACTGATGCAGTAAAGTGAATCTCTCCAGTAAATCAGTGTGTGTTATCAGTGACAGGCATTCTGGGACGTTTGTGTCTGACCTCGACATCCACTCGTCTGATTCTTTTAGACGCTTCTTCACTCTTTCATCGCAAACACGCCGCAATAAACCAGAAATAACCCTTTACTGCTGTTTATCCCAGAGCTCCCTCATTCCTGCAGACACACACACACACACACACACACACGAGTCAAGTCTCCTTCATTTATACAGCGCTTTAACAGTACAGATGTTTCACAGCAGCTTTACAGTGATAACAGGAGATTACAGTAACAGAGATTGTTTAGGCTTTACAGCAGATCTAGAATAAAGTTATTGTCCAGATAAAGTTAGTTTTGACTGATTCACTTCCGTTGTGAAGATCATTAGTTATTAACTTAGTGGCCGCTAACACACACCGCTCTCACAGGAAACTTTTAATGTGTTCTGGCCGTTCATTTACACGACAGCAGTGTTTGAGCTCGAGAACACAGGATCCAAGGTGCAAGCGCTTATATTTTTTATTTCTGACACACGCGCACACACACACACACACTCGCACACGCACACAACACACACACGCACACACACACTCACACACACACGCTCTTCCTCTTTCAGATGTGTGTAAGCTGGTGATTGTGTTGTTTCTGTGTGCAGGATGATAATGAGAGCTGTGGGTCCAGTTCCACCAATCGCAGCGCGTCTGAGAGCTCGAGGGCGTCGGCTAAACCTCGACGTGTGCAGCAGAACCCCAGCGACCCGGACCTGCCCCCAGGTGTGTGTGTGTGTGTGTGTGTGTGTGTGTGTGTGTTTGTGTGAGAGTGAGTGTGTGTGTGTGTGCGTGTGTGTGCGTTTGATTTATATTACATTGTGGGAACCAAATGTCCTCCATTGTGGGGACCAGCCAGCCAGCCAGCCAGCCAGCCAGCCAGCGGTCGCCATGAGGGGAATGGGTAAATAAACATACTAAATTGTATTTTTTTGAAAATGTAAAAATGCAGAAAGTTTTCTGTGATGGGTAGGTTTAGGGGTAGGGTTAGTGTGTGTGTGTGTGTGTGTGTGTGTGTGTGATGGGCAGGTTTAGGGGTAGGGTTAGTGTAAGGGGACAGAACATACAGTTTGTACTGTATAAAAACCATTAAGTCTATGGAGAGTCCCCACAAAGATAGTGAACCAGACATGCGTGAGTGTGTGTGTGTGTGTGTGTGTGTGTGTGTGTGTGTGTGTGAGTGAGTGAGTGTGTGTGTGTGTGAGTGAGTGAGTGATGCGTGAGGGCCACGGACCCTCCCTTAGAGACCCCCAGCAGCGCACTGTTTGTTTTCTTTCAAGCTCACGCGCACACACACACACACACACACACTCACACTTACACACACCATCTCACTTACACACACACATTTCTGTTTCACTCAGTAAGACATAAAAATAACTTTTTAGACATTTGTGGTATATTTTCTCATGTTATTACCACACATTTATTAATTTAGTAGATTTTTTTTGTCCAAGTGAGTTTGAAAATGTAAATTTCAGCAGCAGAAAATAAAAATCTCGCAGCTCGGCCTCGTCCTTATCATATGTTTTTGCGTAAAACTGTGTAAATCAGGGAAAACGAGTGAAACCCTTCTTTCACCACGCTGTCGTCAGGAATCTGCTCGTGAGAGAGAGTTACTCTCGGGATCAGAGAGGAAAACCTTCAGTCAGGTTGAAGAGGTTGAGCAGACTGAGACGAGACTGAGACGAGACTGAGACGAGACTGAGACGAGACTGAGACAGACTGAGACAGACTGAGACAGACTGAGACGAGACTGAGACAGACTGAGACGAGACTGAGACAGACTGAGACGAGACTGAGACTGAGACCCAGCGACGGACAGAATGTTTCTGTGCTCATTATCACACTGATTCCTTCACATGAGGGATTCAGTTACAGATGAAGAAGATTTGTTTTAGTTTGTTAAATTGAATTTGTTAAGCGCAGAGGAGGTTAGTGTTCATTTCTGATGAGATGTTTGAATGAATGTGTTTCTGTTTATGATGAGCTGAGTGTCTGTGAGTGTGTGTTAGTGCGTCTCCTGTGCATCAAAACATCTTAAAGGTGACATTATGCCCCTTTTCACAAGATGTAATATAAATCTGTGGTGTCCTCAGAGTGTCTCTGTGAAATTTCAGCTCAAAATACCAGATCATTTATTACAGCTTGTCAAATTTGCCCCTTTTTGGGTGTGAGCAAAAACGCGCCGTTTTAGTGTGTGTCCCTTTAAATGCAAATGAGCTTTAGCTCCGCCTCCGTTCAGAAGAGGGCGGAGTCTTTACACAAGTTTCAGAAACTCCGGCAATAACAAAACAGGCCAATCTCACTCATCCAGAATCCCAGAATAACCAGTAGCGAGTGCAGCCTTACGGAGAGACTCAGGAAGAGTTTCTGAATGTTAGTGGAGACATTTCTGTAGTTGTTGTGGAGTTACATTGATCATCTCATCATCATGTTGAACTTCTCCACAAGTGTCCACAGTTCCTGAGGTCTTTATAAGACAGCGGTGACATGTTCTGGTCAATAGTGTTCAGTGCTCAGTGTTTGTGCGCAGGAGAGAGTCTGAGAGTGTGTGTGAGTGCGCTGGAGTCAGAGTGTGTGTGAGTGCGCTGGAGTCTGAGAGTGTGTGTGAGTGTGTGTGTGTGTGAGTGCGCTGGAGTCTGAGAGTGTGTGTGAGTGAGTCTGAGAGTGTGTGTGTGCGCTGGAGTCTGAGAGTGTGTGTGAGTGAGTCTGAGAGTGTGTGTGTGCGCTGGAGTCTGAGAGTGTGTGAGTGAGTCTGAGAGTGTGTGTGTGAGTGCGCTGGAGTCTGAGAGTGTGTGTGAGTGAGTCTGAGAATGTGTGTGTGAGTGCGCTGGAGTCTGAGAGCGTGTGTGAGTGTGTGTGTGTGAGTGCGCTGGAGTCTGAGAGTGTGTGTGAGTGAGTCTGAGAGTGTGTGTGTGAGTGCGCTGGAGTCTGAGAGCATGTGTGAGTGTGTGTGTGAGTGCGCTGGAGTCTGAGAGTGTGTGTGAGTGAGTCTGAGAGTGTGTGTGTGAGTGCGCTGGAGTCTGAGAGCGTGTGTGAGTGTGTGTGTGTGAGTGCGCTGGAGTCTGAGAGTGTGTGTGAGTGAGTCTGAGAGCGACTCTTGGCTTGAGTAGCACATAAAGCTGTTGGTTTTTCCAGCTATTTTACGAGTGTAGTTGTGATCCCCACGGGCCGCAGGTGCAGCGGAGCTGAAGAGAGTTTATGGAGAAACGCAGGGAAAGTAAAGACTCCGCTGGATAAATTAGATCCAGAGAGCACTAACAGGGAATGAGTTTATGACTGTGAATGCAGGTGCTACACACACACACACAGACCCGCCGCTGACCCGCATGTTTAACACACACCCTCGACCGCACACACTGACGCTCGCGTGACCGACGCTCTCGGGAAATAACGCACCACTGCGGACGATACTGTAAAACACTCGTTTGTTCTTCACCTGATCCCGAGGCTTTGAGTTTGTGGGATTATGATCCAGAGCTCATTAATAAAACACACGCCACTCGCACAGGAAGACAAACATTTGAGTTGGACTACAAGGAAAAAGCATTAAAGTTTTATAAGTTGGAGTGGGACCGCGAGCGCTCAGCCTGAATAATGCCGTCGCTCCCGCGGTGATGACCGCTCCTTGCTGGATGTTTTAATATGTTATTGCTGAAACTCTGGTTTGTAATGTTTTCAGTATTTTGGTACTTTGTTGTGTAATGACCTTAGAGCATGAGCACTGTTCAGCTGGAGCTTCTGGTCTCACACACACACACACACACACACACACACACACACACACACACACACTGCACAATTAATAGATTAAATCAGTGAGATTGTGATATGGCTGCTGCAGTTAATCTAATCCTGAAAACTGTTTAGCGTTGTGTTTTTGCAGGTGAGAGAAGCAACAAATCTAGAACATCCCAGTGTAATTAACAGGGAGCCGGCGCTGTGTGAAAGAGTTACAGAGTGTTTGGAGAGCACAGGACTCACACTGAACTCAGGCACTATTATGGGATGTTGTAATCATGTCATGTTGATTGTTTTCTGTGTACAATTTATTAATTCACTCTTTAGAATAAGAGTTTTGTTATTCATGCTGCTGACCAAGTGGCGGCGATGCTTCGTTTTTTCAGGACCTTATGCTGCGTTTTTTTATTATGCAACAATCAATTCTTTCAAAAGTCTCCATCAGCTGTTTGTGAGAGTTTGAGTTTTCCTTCTGCTGTGTGTCTCTCTGCAGGGTACGTGCAGAGTCTGATTCGCCGAGTGGTGAATAATGTCAATATCGTGGTGAATAACCTGATCCTGAAGTATGTGGAGGATGACATTGTGCTGTCGGTAAACATCACGTCAGCGGAGTGTTACACAGTGGACGAGCTGTGGGACCGAGCCTTCATGGACATCATCTGTGAGTAAAACATGTTCACACGCGTGTTTAACAGCAATAACCGTATGATGAAAGAAAGGCTCTGATCACATTATGAAGGAACACTAGTGTCAGGGTCCAGGTCCAAGTTCAAGCATATACATGAGTGCAGAGTTAGTGTTGGGTGAGTGTTAGTTAATGCTGGTTGAGTTTGGGTGGTTGGTTAGTGCTGGGTGAGTTTGGGGGATTGGTTAATGCTGGTTGAGTTTGGGGGGTTGGTTAGTGCTGGGTGAGTTTGGGGGGTTGGTTAGTGCTGGGTGAGTTTGGGGGGTTGGTTAATGCTGGTTGAGTTTGGGGGGTTGGTTAGTGCTGGGTGAGTTTGGGGGGTTGGTTAGTGCTGGGTGAGTTTGGGGGATTGGTTAGTGCTGGTTGAATTTGGGGGATTGGTTAGTGCTGGGTGAGTTTGGGGGATTGGTTAGTGCTGGGTGAGTTTGGGGGGTTGGTTAATGCTGTTTGAGTTTGGGGGGTTGGTTAGTGCTGGGTGAGTTTGGGGGGTTGGTTAGTGCTGGGTGAGTTTGGGGGGTTGGTTAATGCTGGTTGAGTTTGGGGGGTTGGTTAGTGCTGGGTGAGTTTGGGGGGTTGGTTAATGCTGGTTGAGTTTGGGGGGTTGGTTAATGCTGGTTGAGTTTGGGGGGTTGGTTAGTGCTGGGTGAGTTTGGGGGATTGGTTAGTGCTGGGTGAGTTTGGGGGATTGGTTAATGCTGGTTGAGTTTGTGGGGTTGGTTAGTGCTGGGTGAGTTTGGGGGGTTGGTTAATGCTGGTTGATTTCGGGCTGTCGTTTAGTGCTGGTCGAGTTTGGGGGATTGGTTAGTGCTGGTTGAGTATGGGGGGTTGGTTAATGCTGGTTGAGTTCGGGCTGTCGGTTAGTGCTGGGTGAGTTTGGGGGGTTGGTTAATGCTGGTTGAGTTCGGGCTGTCGGTTAGTGCTGGGTGAGTTTGGGGGGTTGGTTAATGCTGGGTGAGTTCGGGCTGTCGTTTAGTGCTGGTCGAGTTGGGGGATTGGTTAGTGCTGGTTGAGTATGGGGGGTTGGTTAATGCTGGTTGAGTTCGGGCTGTCGGTTAGTGCTGGGTGAGTTTGGGGGGTTGGTTAATGCTGGGTGAGTTTGGGGGATTGGTTAATGCTGGGTGAGTTTGGGGGGTTGGTTAATGCTGGTTGAGTTTCGGGGGTTGGTTAATGCTGGTTGAGTTTGGGGGGTTGGTTAGTGCTGGGTGAGTTTGGGGGGTTGGTTAATGCTGGTTGAGTTTGGGGAGTTGGTTAATGCTGGTTGAGTTTGGGGGGTTGGTTAGTGCTGGGTGAGTTTGGGGGATTAGTTAGTGCTGGGTGAGTTTGGGGGATTGGTTAATGCTGGTTGAGTTTGGGGGGTTGGTTAGTGCTGGGTGAGTTTGGGGGATTGGTTAGTGCTGGGTGAGTTTGGGGGATTGGTTAATGCTGGTTGAGTTTGGGGGGTTGGTTAGTGCTGGGTGAGTTTGGGGGGTTGGTTAGTGCTGGGTGAGTTTGGGGGGTTGGTTAATGCTGGTTGAGTTTGGGGGGTTGGTTAGTGCTGGGTGAGTTTGGGGGGTTGGTTAATGCTGGTTGAGTTTGGGGGGTTGGTTAGTGCTGGGTGAGTTTGGGGGATTGGTTAGTGCTGGGTGAGTTTGGGGGATTGGTTAATGCTGGTTGAGTTTGGGGGGTTGGTTAGTGCTGGGTGAGTTCGGGCTGTCGGTTAGTGCTGGGTGAGTTTGGGGGGTTGGTTAATGCTGGGTGAGTTCGGGCTGTTGTTTAGTGCTGGGTGAGTTTGGGGGATTGGTTAGTGCTGGGTGAGTTTGGGGGATTGGTTAATGCTGGTTGAGTTTGGGGGGTTGGTTAGTGCTGGGTGAGTTTGGGGGGTTGGTTAATGCTGGTTGATTTCGGGCTGTCGTTTATTGCTGGTCGAGTTTGGGGGATTGGTTAGTGCTGGTTGAGTATGGGGGGTTGGTTAATGCTGGTTGAGTTCGGGCTGTCGGTTAATGCTGGGTGAGTTTGGGGGGTTGGTTAATGCTGGGTGAGTTTGGGGGATTGGTTAATGCAGGGTGAGTTTTGGGGGGTTGGTTAGTGCTGATTGAGTTTTGGGCTGTCGGTTAGTGCTGGTTGAGTTTTGGGCTGTCGGTTAGTGTTGGTTGAGTTCGGGCTGTCGGTTAGTGCTGGGTGAGTTCGGGGGGTTGGTTAGTGCTGGGTGAGTTTGGGGGGTTGGTTAGTGCTGGGTGAGTTTGGGGGGTTGGTTAGTGCTGGGTGAGTTTGGGGGGTTGGTTAGTGCTGGTTGAGTTCGGGGGGTTGGTTAGTGCTGGTTGAGTTCGTGGGATTGATTAATGCTGGGTGAGTTTGGCGGGTTGGTTAATGTGGGGTGAGTTTGGGGGGTTGGTTAGTGCTGGGTGAGTTTGGGGGGTTGGTTAGTGCTGGTTGAGTTCGGGCTTTCGTTTAGTGCTGGTCGAGTTTGGGGATTGGTTAGTGCTGGTTGAGTATGGGGGTTGGTTAATGCTGGTTGAGTTTGGGCTGTCGGTTAGTACTGGTTGAGTTTGGGGGGTTGGTTAGTGCTGGGTGAGTTTGGGGGGTTGGTTAATGCTGGGTGAGTTTAGGGGATTGGTTAATGCTGGGTGAGTTTGGGGGATCGGTTAATGCTGGGTGAGTTTGGGGGGTTGGTTAGTGTTTGGGTGAGTTTGGGGGGTTGGTTAGTGCTGGGTGAGTTTGGGGGGTTGGTTAGTGCTGGGTGAGTTTGGGGGGTTGGTTAGTGCTGGCTGAGCTTGGGGGGTTGGTTAGTGCTGGTTGAGTTCGGGGGGTTGGTTAGTGCTGGTTGAGTTCGTGGGATTGATTAATGCTGGGTGAGTTTGGCGGGTTGGTTAATGTGGGGTGAGTTTGGGGGGTTGGTTAGTGCTGGGTGAGTTTGGGGGGTTGGTTAGTGCTGGTTGAGTTCGGGCTGTCGGTTAGTGCTGGGTGAGTTTGGGGGGTTGGTTAGTGCTGGGTGAGTTTGGGGGGTTGGTTAGTGCTGGTTGAGTTCGGGCTTTCGTTTAGTGCTGGTCGAGTTTGGGGATTGGTTAGTGCTGGTTGAGTATGGGGGTTGGTTAATGCTGGTTGAGTTTGAGCTGTCGGTTAGTACTGGTTGAGTTTGGGGGGTTGGTTAGTGCTGGGTGAGTTTGGGGGGTTGGTTAATGCTGGGTGAGTTTAGGGGATTGGTTAATGCTGGGTGAGTTTGGGGGATTGGTTAATGCTGGGTGAGTTTGGGGGGTTGGTTAGTGCTGGGTGAGTTTGGGGGGTTGGTTAATGCTGGGTGAGTTCGGGCAGTCGTTTAGTGCTGGTCGAGTTTGGGCAGTCGTTTAGTGCTGGTCGAGTTTGGGGGATTGGTTAGTGCTGGTTGAGTATGGGGGGTTGGTTAATGCTGGTTGAGTTCGGGCTGTCGGTTAGTACTGGTTGAGTTTGGGGGGTTGGTTAGTGCTGGGTGAGTTTGGGGGGTTGGTTAGTGTTTGGGTGAGTTTGGGGGGTTGGTTAGTGCTGGGTAAGTTTGGGGGATTGGTTAATGCTGGGTGAGTTTGGGGGGTTCGTTAGTGTTTGGGTGAGTTTGGGGGATTTGTTAATGCTGGGTGAGTTCGGGCTGTCGTTTAGTGCTGGTTGAGTTTGGGGGATTGGTTAGTGCTGGTTGAGTTCGGGCTGTCGGTTAGTGCTGGGAGAGTTTGGGGGATTGGTTAGTGCTGGTTGAGTATGGGGGGTTGGTTAATGCTGGTTGAGTTCGGGCTGTCGGTTAGTGCTGGTTGAGTTTGGGCTGTTGGTTAGTGTTTGGGGTGTTTTAATGGGTTAGTGTTGGGCTGTTTGTGGTGTTGTAGGGCTGGTTGGGTCTGGATGGAATGGGATCAGGCATGCTGGGGGTTTTAGGATTTTAGGGCTTTAGTTTAGTTCTGCGTTATAAACTTTCCTTTGAATTCCAGAAATGAAATGCATGTGAAGGAATAATTTCAATTTCATTATTTCAACAAACTTTAATATTTAACATTCTCAAAACTCCTCTTAAACCTGATGAACTGCTGACACTCAACATTTACTGTCTTACTCTCTCTCTCTCTCTCTCTCTGTCTCTTTGTCTGTCTCTCTCTGTCTCTTTCCCTCTCTCTTTCCCTCTCTGTCTGTCTCTCTCTGTCTCTTTCTCTCTCTGTAGCTCCTGAACTGGTCCTGAGGAAGGTTATCAATTTTTCTGACTGCACCGTGTGTTTGGATAAACGTAATGCGAGTGGGAAGATCGAGTTTTATCAGGACCCTCTGCTCTACAAATGTTCCTTCAGAACTCGTCTGCATTTCACCTACGACAACATAAATGCCAAAATCCCTGCCGTCATTAAAGTAAGAGAGTGTATCTGTGGTGTGTCAGGATGGCGTTTGCGTTCACCTCGTGCGTCACTGTTGTTTCCGTGTGTGTGTTAAGGTTCACACGATGGTGGAGAGTCTGAAACTCTCTCTGACGGACCAGCAGCTGCCCATGTTCATCCGGCTGATGGAGTTGGGTGTTGCGCTGTATTACGGAGAGATGGGTGTCCATCGAGAGGGCGAGAGAGAAGAGAGTGGCTCACTTCGAGAAAGCGTCTCCGGTGAGTGAGACGAGCACTGCTCAGCATTTCTCATTCAGTTTGTGTTGGTGTGTTTCTGAGGCTATAGAAACACACAGATCAACTCAATCCAGTGCATCTCTTTGAATGACAACCTGTTCCACCTGTTCATATGAATGTGGGTTTGCATCATTGATTCTGTTATTTTCGTGTTTAGTACTGTGAAGCTGCTTTAAAACAAAACAAAGCGCTTCTTCTTTACAAAGCGCTGTATAAATAAAACTCACATGACTTGACTTTAGGTCTCAAAACACAGAGAAACAAAGACTGAGTGAGAGATTTAATTAAAGATGACATATTATGCCTCTTTTCACTGGTGTCCCCAGAATGTGTCTGTGAAATTTCAGCTCAAAATCCCCCCAGATCATTTATTATAGCTTGTCAAATTTGCCCATTTTTGGGTGCGAGCAGAAACGCAAATGAGCTTTAGCTCCGCCTCCGTTCAGAAGAGGGCGGAGTCTTTACACAAGCTTCAGAAACTCCGGCAATAACAAAACAGGCCAATCTCACTCATCCAGAATCCCAGAATAACCAGTAGCGAGTGCAGCCTTACGGAGAGACTCAGGAAGAGTTTCTGAATGTTAGTGGAGACATTTCTGTAGTTGTTGTGGAGTTACATTGATCATCTCATCATCATGTTGAACTTCTCCACAAGTGTCCACAGTTCCTGAGGTGTTTATAAGACAGCGGTGACATGTTCTGGTCAATAGTGTTCAGTGCTCGTCTGTGCTCAACCACAGAACAGTTTCAGGCTTTGCTGGATCTTTATCATTGTGTTAGAACTGGTCTCTGTTGTCGCTCATGGAACCAAATGTCGGCTGGTGTGTGTAAACGTGCAGATTAAGGGCCGGTAATATTATAATAAGATCCTCTTCATACGTCAGAAGGGGAGCCAAATCTGATCGGCTTATTTTTTTGACATGCTTGCAGAGAAAGGCTCACCAAAACAAAGTTACTGGGTTTCACTTTTCATGTTTTCTGGGTCGGTAGAAGCACCGGGGACCCGATTATAGCACTTACACACGGGAAAAGTCAGATTTTCATGATATGTCCCCTTTAAAACATGTCAGGAACTAAATTTTCACTGTCTCCTGCAGATCTGATGGACGCCTCCGAAGCGTCTCTGACGGGTCAGTACTATCAGGGCGAGGATGAAGATCAGGGCTGGATGTCGTGGGCCTGGTCCTTCGTCCCAGCCATCGTGAGCGCAGAGGATGAAGAGGGTGAGAGCGAGTCTGGCTTCTACACGGAGTCCACGGAGGCGGGTTCTGCCCGGCCCCTGCACAAGTCCCCCAGAGACCCTGTAGTGTCCGTCGGCTTCTACTGCACTAAAGCCTCACTCACCTTTAAGGTGAGAGAAACACTCAGAAATGACTCCGAAATAGCAGTAGTTCTCATGATAAAAGAAAGGATTCTTAAAGGAGTAGTTCAGTTTAAAATGAAAATTACCCCATGATTTACTCTCCCTCAAGCCATCCTAGGTGTATATGACTTTCTTCTTTCAGACGAAAGAAAGAGTTATGGTAAAAAATATCCTGGCTCTTTCAAGCTTTATAATGGCAGTGGATTGCAACCAACAGATGGAAGCTCAAAAAAGTGAATCCATGCATCATAAAAGTGCATCTGTCCATCATTAAAGTGCAGGGGAGAGTAAATCATGATTACTCCGCCCATCATCTTGAGGGAGAGTAAATCATGGGGTGATGTTCATTTTTAAGTGAACTACTCCTTTAAACCGTGTCTGGTTTTGTCTGTAGCTCACGGAGAGTTGCTCTGAGAGCAGTTACTACAGTCCGCAGAAGCTGAAGTCCCGGGAGGTTCTGAGTGTGGAGCAGGAGGGAATCACAGTGGAGGTGAGAGACACACACACACACACACACACACGAGCACATCGCCTGCTCCAGATCCCCTTATGCGCTCACTGAGTGTGTGTGTGTGTGTGTGTTTCAGGCTCTGATGATGGGCGAGCCGTTCTTCGACTGTCAGGTAGGAGTCGTGGGTTGTCGCGCCGTGTGTCTGAAGGGCATTATGGGCGTTCGTGATTTTGAAGAGAACATGAACAGAAAAGAGGAGGTTAGTCACACACACACACACACTCACACACAGCCTCAAACCTCCATCTGAATCATGGCGTGATGTTGAGTGTGTGATTGCTGCCGTGATGTTGAGTGTGTGATTGCGCCGTGATGAGTGTGTGTTTGCACCGTGATGTTTAGTGTGTGTTTGCACCGTGATAGTGAGTGTGTGTTTGCTCCGTGATGTTGAGTGTGTGTTTGCACCGTGATGTTGACTGTGTGTTTGCGCCGTGATGAGTGTGTGTTTGCGCCGTGATGTTGAGTGTGTGTTTGCGTCGTGATGTTGAGTGTGTGTTTGCGCCGTGATGTTTAGTGTGTGTTTGCACCGTGATAGTGAGTGTGTGTTTGCTCCGTGATGTTGAGTGTGTGTTTGCACCGTGATGAGTGTGTGTTTGCGTCGTGATGTTGAGTGTGTGTTTGCGCCGTGATGGTGAGTGTGTGTTTGCGTCGTGATGTTGAGTGTGTGTTTGCGCCGTGATGGTGAGTGTGTGTTTGCTCCGTGATGTTGAGTGTGTGTTTGCACCGTGATGAGTGTGTGTTTGCGTCGTGATGTTGAGTGTGTGTTTGCGCCGTGATGGTGAGTGTGTGTTTGCGCCGTGATGTTGAATGTGTGTTTGCGCCGTGATGTTTAGTGTGTGTTTGCACCGTGATGGTGAGTGTGTGTTTGCGCCGTGATGAGTGTGTGTTTGCGCCGTGATGGTGAGTGTGTGTTTGCGCCGTGATGTTGAATGTGTGTTTGCGCCGTGATGTTTAGTGTGTGTTTGCACCGTGATGTTGAGTGTGTGTTTGCACCGTGATGTTGAATATGTGTTTGCACCGTGATGAGTGTGTGTTTGCGCCGTGATGAGTGTGTGTTTGCGCCGTGATGTTGAGTGTGTGTTTGCACCGTGATGAGTGTGTGTTTGCGCCGTGATGAGTGTGTGTTTGCGCCGTGATGAGTGTGTGTTTGCGCCGTGATGTTGAGTGTGTGTTTGCGCCGTGATGGTGAGTGTGTGTTTGCACCGTGATGAGTGTGTGTTTGCGCCGTGATGTTGAGTGTGTGTTTGCGCCGTGATGGTGAGTGTGTGTTTGCGCCGTGATGTTTAGTGTGTGTTTGCACCGTGATAGTGAGTGTGTGTTTGCGCCGTGATGTTTAGTGTGTGTTTGCGCCGTGATGTTTAGTGTGTGTTTGCACCGTGATGGTGAGTGTGTGTTTGCACCAGAGCATGTGAGCGGAGTGGAGCGGTGAGAATCTCCGCTCATCGCTCACTGAACTGTTCACCCCTCCGCTCCCCCGCTCAAAGCTACATCAGGCCGCTCCGCTCATTTCCGCTCAGCGCTCAACGCAGTTTGCTTCGCGCTCCACTCAAATCACCCCCCGCTCGCTCCAAAAAAGGAAAAAAATCTACATGTTTATCACTTGTAGCGGTCCCCAACCTTTTTTGCGCCACGGACCGGTTTAAAATCAGACAATATCAGACACGGACCGGCCTTCAAGGTGTGTGGCGGATAAATACAACAAAAATGATTAAAATGATACGACTGGCATAAAAACTGGGGTATTTTTTTAAATAGCCTATAATAATAAACGTGAATCCAATGTGTAGGCCTATTCGCAACTTTATTAACAGCGTCCTCTAACATCGCGCAGGCAAATGAGAAAGTCTGAAAACAAACAAAATGCCCCCAAAAGAAAAAAAATCTCTATGTTTTCAGTGCTGATGCGTTCACGTAACATGTAAGGGCACCTAAAAGCTGTCACAACGAACCGGCAAAATGATTATGAATATGTAAAATATAGCAGAAGACATTTTAATTTTTTTTTATGTCTGTCGGCTGGAAAGATGCTGACTCGTGATCTTCGCAGTAGTGAACGCGCCTGAGAGAAATGCACATTTCATACGGGAGAGCAGTCTGTTTTCTTTCGTTTTGAATTGTTCTGTTTAAAAGTAGACATTTCAAGCTTTATATATATGTCTCAGGTGTGTGAGGCAAGTAGGCTATACGCTGAGTTTCGGTTCATTCATGAGACAAACTCCAGGTTCACGCCGGCGCCTTCGTATCGTGGTTATCTATTTTCTAATATATTTACTTCTTATTAAATCCAGACAATTGGTTGATGAAACCTTGATTAAAATTAAGATACAATTAATACAAAACGAAATTAAATTTAAAGACAGGCTTTGTGCTTTCTGTTTGAGGTCTGAGTGAAAGTTTTAAAGCAGTCTTAGTGCCGCTTTCAGAGCGCTCACGTCCGTAACGGAGAACTGTCCCGTCCATAACATTTTTTTTTTTTTTTTTTTTTTTTGTATACATTTCTAAATAAATGTGACTTATAGTCCAGTGCGAGGCTAGGCCTATGTTTTTTCTTCTTCATGGCGCATTTTTTGACTGATGCGCCTTATAGGCTACTCCGGACTCCGGAGCGACTTATATTGATAGGCTACACCTGTCTGAATTCTCATTTTACTTTTTGAACTCCATTATTGAGCCGAGTTTTGCCTGAAAATAGTCTACTGTTGATGACTGTGCAAGACAAATGGATTCAGGGTCAGGCTTGACTGAGCATGCTTCAGACTCGTGGTGTGAGCGGAGCGGAGCGAAATTGGAGCGGGAAATGCGACGCTCTGTCCTTTTGAAATTGCCGCTCTGCGCTCTGTCCAAGATCCGCCCGCTCACGCTCCCGCTCCACTCCGCTCACATGCTCTGGTTTGCACCGTGATGTTGAGTGTGTGTTTGCACCGTGATGTTGAGTGTGTGTTTGCACCGTGATGTTGAATGTGTGTTTGCGCCGTGATGTTGAGCGTGTGTTTGCGCCGTGATGAGTGTGTGTTTGCGCCGTGATGTTGAGTGTGTGTTTGCGCCGTGATGGTGAGTGTGTGTTTGTGCCGTGATGTTGAGTGTGTGTTTGCGCCGTGATGTTGAGTGTGTGTTTGTGCCGTGATGTTGAGTGTGTGTTTGCCGTAGGATGCCGTGATGTTGAGTGTGTGTTTGTGCCGTGATATTGAGTGTGTGTTTGTGCCGTAGGATGCCGTGTTCTTCCGCTGCGGCGACACGCTGAGCGCTAAAGGCATGACGTACCTCACCAACTCACTGTTCGACTACCGCAGCCCTGAGAACAACGGAGTCCGTGCAGAGTTCATACTGGATGGAAACCTTCACAGGGTACGGCTGTGTGTGTGTGTGTGTGTGTGTGTGTGTGTGTGAGTGGATAAAAGCTTCTGCCAAATAAATAAATAAATGTCAATGTAAATATATTCCATCAAAGCAGATCATGATGTTTCCGGTGTAATGGTGCAGATAATCTGTTGTTTCTAATCATAAACAGTTCCAGTACTGCTGTAAACACTGATAGAGTGTGTGGAGTTTGTGAAGTGAAGGTTCAGTGTGTGTCTGTTCGTAGGAGATGTTCACGGAGCAGGCGGGGCTTCAGCGATACGGGGCGTTCTACATGGATTACCTGTACACAATGGAGAACAGCAGCAGAGGTACCTCTCTCTCTCTCTCTCTCTCTCTCTCTCTCTCTCTCTCACACACACACACACACACACACACTCTCACTCTCACTCTCTCTCTCTCTCTCTCTCTCTCTCTCTCTCTCTCTCTCTCTCTCTCTCTCTCTCTCTCTCTCTCTCTCTCTCCCCTGTCTGTCAGCCTGAGGAGGCGTTTGATGGACACACTAATAACTGCTGTCCTCTCGCTCACCTTCACCTGTCAGCTGCTCTTCCTCTATAAGTTTTACTTCATTTGTTGTCAGTTTTATGGGTAAAGATTCAGAACCAAAATATGGTTAAGATCTATCCATCCATCTATCTATCTACATTATATTGCCAAAAGTATTGGGACACCCCTGCAAATCATTGAATTCAGGAGTTCCAATCACTTCCATGGCCACAGTTGTATAAAATCAAGCACTACCCACGCAGACGCTTCTACACACATCTTTGAAAGAATGGGTCACTCATTCAGGAGCTCAGTGAACTCAAGCGTGGTACCGTGATCGGTTGCCATCTGTGCAATAAGTCCATTCATGAAATTTCCTCACTATTAAATATTCCACAGTCAACTATTATTGGTATTATAACAAAGTGGAAGCAATTGGGAACAACAGCAACTCAGCCACATAAATCCCAGAGCGGGTCAGCGAATGCTGAGGAACACAGTGCGCAGAATTCGCCAACTTTCTGCAGAGTCAATAGCTACAGACCTCCAAACTTTGTGTGGCCTTCAGATTAGCTCAAGAACAGTGTGTAGAGCTTCATGGAATGGGTTTCCATGACCGAGCAGCTGCATCCAAGCCTTACATCACCAAGTGCAATGCAAAGCGTGGGATGCAGTGGTGTAAAGCATGGGATGCAGTGGAGTAAAGCGTAGGATGCAGTGGTGTAAAGCGTGGGATACAGTGGTGTAAAGCGTGGGATACAGTGTAAAGCGTGGGATGCAGTGGTGTAAAGCGTGGGATACAGTGGTGTAAAGCGTGGGATGCAGTGATGTAAAGCGTGGGATGCAGTGATGTAAAGCGTGGGATACAGTGGTGTAAAGCGTGGGATGCAGTGATGTAAAGCGTGGGATGCAGTGATGTAAAGCGGTGCTGTAAAGCGTGGGATGCAGTGGTGTAAAGCGTGGAATGCAGTGATGTAAAGCGTGGGATGCAGTGATGTAAAGCGTGGGATACAGTGGTGTAAAGCGTGGGATGCAGTGATGTAAAGCGTGGGATGCAGTGATGTAAAGCGGTGCTGTAAAGCGTGGGATGCAGTGGTGTAAAGCATGGGATGCAGTGGAGTAAAGCGTAGGATGCAGTGGTGTAAAGCGTGGGATACAGTGGTGTAAAGCGTGGGATACAGTGTAAAGCGTGGGATGCAGTGGTGTAAAGCGTGGGATACAGTGGTGTAAAGCGTGGGATGCAGTGATGTAAAGCGTGGGATGCAGTGATGTAAAGCGGTGCTGTAAAGCGTGGGATGCAGTGGTGTAAAGCGTGGAATGCAGTGATGTAAAGCGTGGGATGCAGTGATGTAAAGCGTGGAATGCAGTGATGTAAAGCGGTGCTGTAAAGCGTGGGATGCAGTGGTGTAAAGCGTGGGATTCAGTGTAAAGCGTGGAATGCAGTGATGTAAAGCGTGGGATGCAGTGATGTAAAGCGTAGTGATGTAAAGCAGTGCTGTAAAGCGTGGGATGCAGTTGTGTAAAGCGTGGGATGCAGTGATGTAAAGCATGGGATGCAGTGGTGTAAAGTGTGGGATGCGGTGGTGTAAAGCGTGGGATACAGTGTAAAGCGTGGGATGCAGTTGTGTAAAGCGTGGGATGCGGTGGTGTAAAGCGTGGGATGCAGTTGTGTAAAGCAGGATGCAGTGGAGTAAAGCGTGGGATGCAGTGGTGTGAAGCGTGGGATACAGTGTAAAGCGCGGGATGCGGTGGTGTAAAGCATGGGATACAGTGTAAAGCGTGGGATGCAGTTGTGTAAAGCGTGGGATGCGGTGGTGTAAAGCGTGGGATGCAGTGGTGTAAATTGTGGGATGTAGTGATGTAAAGCGTGGGATGCAGTGGTGTAAAGTGTGTGATGCAGTTGTGTAAAGCGTGGGATGCAGTGGAGTAAAGTGTGGGATGCAGTGGTGTAAAGCGTGGAATGCAGTGATGTAAAGCGTGGGATGTGGTGGTGTAAAGCATGGGGTGCAGTGGAGTAAAGCGTGGGATGCAGTGGTGTAAAGCGCGGGATGCAGTGGTGTAAAGTGTGAGATGCAGTGGAGTAAAGCGTGGGATTCAGTGTAAAGCGTGGGATGCAGTGGAGTAAAGCGTGAGATGCAGTGATGTAAAGCGTGGGATGTGGTGGTGTAAAGCATGGGGTGCAGTGGAGTAAAGCGTGGGATGCAGTGGTGTAAAGCGCGGGATGCAGTGGTGTAAAGTGTGAGATGCAGTGGAGTAAAGCGTGGGATTCAGTGTAAAGCGTGGGATGCAGTGATGTAAAGCGTGGGATGCAGTTGTGTAAAGCGCGGGATGCAGTGATGTAAAGCGTGGGATGTGGTGGTGTAAAGCATGGGGTGCAGTGGAGTAAAGCGTGGGATGCAGTGGTGTAAAGCGTGGGATGCAGTGGTGTAAAGCGTGGGATGCAGTTGAGTAAAGCGTGGGATGCAGTGGTGTGAAGCGTGGGATGCAGTGGTGTAAAGCGTGGGATGCAGTGTAAAGCGTGGGATGCAGTTGAGTAAAGCGTGGGATACAGTGTAAAGCGTGGGATGCAGTGGTGTAAAGGGTGGGATGCAGTGGTGTAAAGCGTGGGATGCAGTGGTGTAAAGCGTGGGATGCAGTGGTGTAAAGGGTGGGATGCAGTGGTGTAAAGCGTAGTGATGTAAAGCAGTGGTGTAAAGCGTGGGATGCAGTGGAGTAAAGCGTGGGATGCAGTGGTGTAAATTGTGGGATGCAGTGGTGTGTAAATTGTGGGATGCAGTGATGTAAAGCGTGGGATGCAGTGATGTAAAGCGTAGTGATGTAAAGCAGTGGTGTAAAGCGTGGGATGCAGTGGAGTAAAGCGTGGGATGCAGTGGTGTAAATTGTGGGATGCAGTGGTGTGTAAATTGTGGGATGCAGTGATGTAAAGCGTAGAATGCAGTGATGTAAAGCGTGGGATGCAGTGATGTAAAGCGTGGAATGCAGTGATGTAAAGCGTGGGATGCAGTGATGTAAAGCGTGGAATGCAGTGATGTAAAGCGTGGGATGCAGTGATGTAAAGCGTGGGATGCAGTGATGTAAAGCGTGGAATGCAGTGATGTAAAGCGTGGGATGCAGTGATGTAAAGCGTGGGATGCAGTGATGTAAAGCGTAGTGATGTAAAGCAGTGGTGTAAAGCGTGGGATGCAGTGGAGTAAAGCGTGGGATGCAGTGATGTAAAGCGTAGTGATGTAAAGCAGTGGTGTAAAGCGTGGGATGCAGTGGAGTAAAGCGTGGGATGCAGTGGTGTAAAGTGTGGGATGCAGTTGTGTAAAGCGTGGGATGCAGTGGAGTAAAGCGTAGTGATGTAAAGCAGTGATGTAAAGCGGGATGCAGTGATGCAGTGGGATGCAGTGGTGTAAATTGTGGGATGCAGTGATGTAAAGCGTGGGATGCAGTTGTGTAAAGTGCGGGATGCAGTGATGTAAAGCGTGGCAGTGATGTAAAGCGTGGGATGCAGTTGTGTAAAGCGTTGGGATGCAGTTGTGTAAAGCGTGGGATGCAGTGATGTAAAGCGTGGGATGCAGTGATGTAAAGCGTGGGATGCAGTTGTGTAAAGCGTTGGGATGCAGTGATGTAAAGCGTGGGATGCAGTGATGTAAAGCGTGGGATGCAGTTGTGTAAAGCGTTGGGATGCAGTTGTGTAAAGCGTGGGATGCAGTGATGTAAAGCGTGGGATGCAGTGATGTAAAGCGTGGGATGCAGTTGTGTAAAGCGTTGGGATGCAGTTGTGTAAAGCGTGGGATGCAGTGATGTAAAGCGTGGGATGCAGTGATGTAAAGCGTGGGATGCAGTGATGTAAAGCGTGGGATGCAGTTGTGTAAAGCGTTGGGATGCAGTTGTGTAAAGCGTGGGATGCAGTGATGTAAAGCGTGGGATGCAGTGATGTTAAGCGTGGGATGCAGTTGTGTAAAGCGTGGGATGCAGTTGTGTAAAGCGTGGGATGCAGTGATGTTAAGCGTGGGATGCAGTGGTGTAAAGCGTGGGATGCAGTGATGTTAAGCGTGGGATGCAGTGGTGTAAAGCGTGGGATGCAGTGGTGTAAAGCGTGGGATGCAGTGGTGTAAAGCGTGGGATGCAGTGATGTAAAGCGTGGGATGCAGTGATGTAAAGCTGTGTATGCAGTGATTGTGCCAAGTGTAAAGTTTGGTGGTGGTGGTGGTGGGGGAGTGGGGGGGTTATGGTGTGGGGTTGTTTTTCAGGGGTTGGCTCCTTAGTTCAACTTTGTGGGAAGAGTTTGGGGAGGTTCCAGTTCCAGCATGACTGCGCACCAGTGCACAAAGCAGGTCCATAAAGACATGGATGAGGAGTTTGGTGTGGAGTTTGAATTAGAGCGGAGACTGAGAGCCTTCTTGTCAAACATCAGTGTCTGACCTCACAAGTGCACTTCTAGAAGAATGGTCGAGCATTCCCATAAACACACTCCTAAACCTTGAGGAAAGCCTTCCCATTAGAGTTGTAGCTGTTATAGCTGCAAAGGGTGGAGCAACTCGATGTCATTAAAGTTCATGTGCATGTAAAGGCAGACGTCCCAAAACTATCTATCTATCCATCCATCCATCCATCTTCCATTCTCTGGATATTTTTGTATAAATAATAGGATGTTGTTGTTGTTGAATAAATAACAGTGTCTGTTGTTGTTTGCGAGAGAAGAATGACAAGAAAAAGCCACGACTATCAACAGAGGAAACATTACATTTCACTGACATATCTGAATACAGATTAATCAAATCAACTCCGCCCCTCCCTCCCTCCCTCCCTCTCTCTCTCTCTCCCTCCCTCCCTCTCTCCCTCTCTCTCTCTCCCTCCCTCTCTCTCTCTCTCTCTCTCTCTCTCTCTCTCTCTCCCTCCCTCTCTCTCTCTCTCTCTCTCTCTCTCTCTCTCTCTCTCCCTCCCTCCCTCTCTCTCTCTCTCTCTCCCTCTCTCCCTCCCTCCCTCTCTCTCTCTCTCTCTCCCTCCCTCCCTCCCCCCCCCCCTCAATTCTTTTTTTTGCATTTAAGTGAGCACTTTATTGGCATGACAAAATTGTACATTTGTAGTGCAGAAGCAGTGGCAGCTGGACTGCATTCCAAATGTGTTCAATATAAATAACAATAACATTAGTGCAAATACTTAAAGTTTACAAAAAAAAGTAGTGCAAAAGCAGTGTAAAATATTAAGAAATTGAAATAACAGAATAATAAATAATAACTAAATGTAGCTACATATGAGGGAAACCTCAGGCCATCGATCAATCACAACCTGTTATATTGTGTCACAGCAGTCCTCGTCTTCTAACACTGTTTGACAGAGTTTCAAATGTGTGATGTTTGCGCTTCATGTTTTTGATAGAACATTGTGTGAGTCTCTCCTGTTCTGTTCCGATAGCGATCTCAGCTAAAGCAAATACAGATCTCGTCAGCTTTGGCCTTCAGGCTGCTTTCTGAGGTGCGGATGAGTGTCGCTCCTCCAGCGAAGCCAGTGACGGTGTGTGTTAGGAATGTCGTGTGAGTCAGAGTGTGTGTGCCCTCGGAGACTCGACCCGCGACCCTCGTCCACATCAGAGCGCCAGCAAACGAAACCCTCGTCCACATCAGAGCGCTAGCGCTGAACTAGCGAAACTCAAACCGGTGCCGCGCTCCTCTCATAATAACTGCAGCGCTGAGGCGCGGATCTCCTCTAATGCTTTAAATCCGGCTAATTTCCCTCCCCGTGTCCTTCAGCAGCGCTGCGAGCTTCCAGATGTTTGATATTAGACTTAATCCAGCCCAGCCTAAATGGGAAGAGGAAGTGACATCGCTCGCTGCACTTTTAATCTCCACAAATCAGGAGGGAATTTGAGCAGCTCATGAACTCTTTTTCCCTCTCCTCCGTCCCTCCATCCGCAGTAACGGGACTCCCACGTTCCCTTCAGTGATCTGCTTTTATTACACACGCAGCTGTGTGTGTGTGTTTGGAACATTTGGAATAGTGATCTTTGATAGCTGTGTGTGTGAGCGGCTGTAAATCTGTCATCCTGTTAAAGGTGCGTTCGCTACGACAGCGATTTGCAGCAACAAAGTGACCTGGAGTCATTCATTTTCAGTGAGTGGATTAGTATTCGCTCTCACTGTATGTGTGTGTGTGTGTGTGTGTGTGTGTGTGTGTGTGTGTGTCTGTCTGTCTGTGTGTGTGTGTGTGTGTCTGTCTATGTGTCTGTCTGTGAGTGTGTGTGTGTGTGTGTGTGTGTAATTAAGTAAACAATGTAATAATTTCAGCCCTGTTCATGGAAAGCCAGTTCATTTGGAATTAACTGCCCAAAATACTGAAAATCTATTTTGATGCTTCTAACATGGAAAAAGTAATTATTTTAGCATCAAAAGCTTTCTGTGTCAACACAACGTTAGCTATGTTTTCATCCACCTATTTTTATGCGCATTGTGGGATATCGCATAAAAAATTAACTTGATGGAAACACCAAGATGCGCATAAATTCTAAGAATGCACATAAAAATGTATGCGCTCAATTGAGGCGGAAACATCTTTCAACTGATAAACTGATGGAAACACATTTACTGAATAAATCGCTCAACGAGCAACAAAACCCTCAGCGTCAGCTGTGATTGGATAACTGGAGTAACCAGCGGACCAATGGCGTCACAGCATCTCAAATGTTGGTTTGGTGTTTCTGAAACGCCGGAGTCGAAGTGTGTGATCAGAATGATTTGGTTCTGAATGAAGAAGCGTCTCACACAAGTGTGTTCCCGAACACCAGCATCTGAACGCAAGAGATCATGACAGCGTTTACTGTGTTTCATCTGACGCTCGAGACACACTCGTTTATGATGGAGGAGAAACAGCCGGATTGCAGAAACTTACAGTTTATTACTGATATTTGATGGAACTTATTGTTAGTGATGAAGTGTGTTGTGTTGTTCTGCAGTGTGTGTGGGGCTGCAGGAGTGTAAAGATGAAGTGTGTTGTGTTGTGTTGTTCTGCAGTGTGTGTGGGGCTGCAGGAGTGTAAAGATGAAGTGTGTTGTGTTGTTCTGCAGTGTGTGTGGGGCTGCAGGAGTGTAAAGATGAAGTGTGTTGTGTTGTTCTGCAGTGTGTGTGGGGCTGCAGGAGTGTAAAGATGAAGTGTGTTGTGTTGTGTTGTTCTGCAGTGTGTGTGGGGCTGCAGGAGTGTAAAGATGAAGTGTGTTGTGTTCTGCAGTGTGTGTGGGCTGCAGGAGTGTAAAGATGAAGTGTGTTGTGTTGTTCTGCAGTGTGTGTGGGGCTGCAGGAGTGTAAAGATGAAGTGTGTTGTGTTGTTCTGCAGTGTGTGTGGGGCTGCAGGAGTGTAAAGATGAAGTGTGTTGTGTTGTTCTGCAGTGTGTGTGGGGCTGCAGGAGTGTAAAGATGAAGTGTGTTGTGTTGTTCTGCAGTGTGTGTGGGGCTGCAGGAGTGTAAAGATGAAGTGTGTTGTGTTGTTCTGCAGTGTGTGTGGGGCTGCAGGAGTGTAAAGATGAAGTGTGTTGTGTTGTTCTGCAGTGTGTGTGGGGCTGCAGGAGTGTAAAGATGAAGTGTGTTGTGTTGTTCTGCAGTGTGTGTGGGGCTGCAGGAGTCTAAAGACGAGCCGCTGGTTCAGGAGACGTCAGTGAAGAGGATTGTAGTCGGTCCTCTAGACCTGCAGCTTCACAGCAGTGCTGTTCACCGGATCCTGAAGATGATCGCCTGCACACTGGACCACGAGTACCAGCCCTACTGCAAACCACAGCCCGGTAACAACACACACGCACGCCTGTCTCACTCCCTGCCTGTCTCACTCCCTGCCTGTCTCACTCCCTGCCTATCTCACTTCCTGCCTGTCTCACTCACTCCCTGCCTGTCTCACTCCCTGCCTGTCTCACTCCCTGCCTGTCTCACTCCCTGCCCGTCTCACTCCCTGCCTGTCTGACTCCCTGCCTATCTCGCTTCCTGCCTGTCTCACTCCCTGCCTATCTCGCTTCCTGCCTGTCTCACTCCCTGCCTGTCTCACTCACTCCCTGCCTGCCTCACTCCCTGCCCGTCTCACTCCCTGCCTGTCTGACTCCCTGCCTGTCTCACTCCCTGCCTATCTCGCTTCCTGCCTGTCTCACTCCCTGCCTGTCTCACTCCCTTCCCGTCTCACTCCCTGCCTGTCTGACTCCCTGCCTGTCTCACTCCCTGCCTATCTCGCTTCCTGCCTGTCTCACTCCCTGCCTGTCTCACTCCCTGCCTATCTCGCTTCCTGCCTGTCTCACTCCCTCCCTGCCTGTCTCACTCCCTGCCCGTCTCACTCCCTGCCTGTCTGACTCCCTGCCTGTCTCACTCCCTGCCTATCTTGCTTCCTGCCTGTCTCACTCCCTGCCCGTCTCACTCCCTGCCTATCTTGCTTCCTGCCTGTCTCACTCCTTGCCTGTCTCACTTCCTGCCTGTCTCACTCCCTGCCTGTCT
>NC_140230.1:37404647-37419647 GCF_951802725.1 Rutilus rutilus
TAAATCATCTAAATCAACATGTATGTTAGACCCTATACCGAGCTACTGAAAGAGATGCTCCCAGAGGTCATAGATCCTAACCCTTTTCACAGATGTAAAATAAATCTCTGATGTCCCCAGAGTGTGTGTGTGAAGTTTTAGCTTAAAATACCCCACAGATATTTTTTTATAAAACGGTTAGTTCCAATCCTTGATTCTGATTGGTCAATAGCTGTGCTTTATTCACAATAAAACACGGCTATGACCGCTTCACCCTACGGTTCTTACCACTGCGCCCTTAGCAACACCCTTAGCAACACCCTTAGCAACCACATGTATCATCATAAATAAAACACTGCTGACAGTGCTGAGCCCCAACTAAAGAGAACCCCGTTAAATATCACCACAGTGGAGCTGTGAATTTATGAAGCTTATGTGTAGTTATCTTCTAGTCATTGATTAGCATATTCTGTTATGATAATCTATCGCGTTCCCGGGGGCGGGGTTTATGTCAATTTTAGGGTTTGTTATGTCACTAACCAGGGAGGAATGTGGTGTAGTCTCTACCAGCCGTTTGTTGTAGTCGTTAAAAAATGATTTCTTTTAAAGTAAATATCTCCCTTTGCTCTGACCTTTGAGCGTCGTAACTTTGCAGATGTTGTTTATGCTCAAACAGTAACATTACACACTAACTAAAGTTAGAAAAGTCAAATCATAATCAACCACCCCTTTAATATCATTAATTCATCTTTGTCATTAGGATACATACCAAAAACTTTTAAGCTGGCTATGATTAAACCGCTTGTTATCATCCGATCGTGGTTGTATCTCTCTATTAGTGTTACTTGATCTTAGTGCTGCATTTGATACTATTGACCACAACATTCTTTTAAATAGACTTGAAAATTATGTTGGCATTAGTGGAATTACACTAGCATGGTTTAAATCATACTTATCTGACCGTTATCAGTTTGTAGCAGTAAATGAAGAGATGTCTTATTGATCACAAGTTCAGTATGGCGTACCACAAGGCTCAGTACTAGGACCGCTGCTGTTCACTCTGTACATGCTACCCTCACACACACTCACACACACTCTGTACATGCTACCCTTACACACCCTCACACACACTCTGTACATGCTACCCTCACACACACTCACACACACTCTGTACATGCTACCCTTACACACACTCAGTACATGTTACCCTTGGGAGATATCATTAGGAAGCATGGCATTGGTTTTCACTGTTGTGCTGATGATACTCAGCTCTATATTTCTTCACGCCCAGACGAAACTTACCAATTCACAAAATGAACGTAATGTATAGCTGATATAAAGACTTGGATGACTAGTAATTTCCTACTTCTAAATTCTGAAAAAACAGAGATTCTAATTATTGGACCAAAAACGTCCTCACGTAATAATCTAGAATACTGTCTAACACTTGATGGCTGCTCTGTTAAGTCTTCGTCGTCGGTTAGGAACCTGGGTGTGTGTGTGTGTGTGTGTGGGTGTGCTCTTTGATACCAATTTTTCATTTGAAAGTCACGTGTCTAGCATCTGTAAAACCGCATTTTTCCATCTTAAAAATATTTCTAAATTACGACAAATGCTTTCAATGACCAGAGCCATCGCACAGACTGTGCTAACTGTGCAACCGCACCGGGCCTCGCGCCAATAGGGGGCCTCGCAATCCTGCGGTTTTTTTTTCTTTTTTTTTTTCTTTTTTTCACCACTTTTTAAAACATCTCGTGGCACGAATGTAACAATTCTACAAATAAATAAAACATATCCAGTTAACTGGCAGAGCATTCATTTCATTCGTTTTTTTTAAATAAGAGAAGATCTAGCGCTGAAATGTGTTTTTTAAATCAAGTGAGCAAAGTGCTCGTTGCCGCTGCGATCAGTGGCGCGGATACAGTGTTTTCTCGTGTGGCTTGCGCACATGCTGCACTGTCTTCATTTGGACGCGCGCTTCAATCCGTTGTGGATACTCTAACATAATGCACACAAATGTGTCCCTGCTTGATATACAACCACTGATTAACATAATCGGTTTTGATGAGAAAAAAAAAACTAACGTTATACGAGAAAAATAAAACCACACGAGAGCGGATTCGAACCCAGACCCTCTGACACGCTTAGCGAAAGTTCTACCACTAGACCATTAAGATACACATTAGTTAAGTAGGCGGATTCTCTATGAAAATTCTCGAGCTGACTTGATGTAAAGCCACTGGTTGCACAGTTGATTTTTTTCCCCTCTGAAATAAATAGCAAAAAGTCATAGCTGAGACTATGTGCATGATTATGCTGTATTATTCTACTTGATAAAAACGTATTGCAACAAGATTATGCGTGCAAAAGAATTATAACAGCTACGTCCGTGTGACTGTAATTCATGCGCAATTGAGCATACACATCAAAGAGCAGGGCCTCGCATTTCAAGTTCGCACAGGGCCTCGCACCCCACCAGCGACGGCACTGTCAATGACAAATGCGGAACAGTTAGTTGATGGGTTCATGACCTCAAGGCTAGATTATTGTATTGATGGCTGTCGTGTTGATGAGGCCTTCACAGGGGAGAGTCTAGTAGACACAATCTCTGCTGACACTTCAGGGATGTGTTGTGGTCGTGTCTAGGTGCAGGTCCTCCATCTGATCTGGATACGGCCCGGATCCGGCTGACTACATCATGTGTATATGAACCGTTAATGCAGCGTAATGTTTTTATAATTTCACTTTGTATAGTGAATAATTGACTGGGGTTTGAGTCTTTCCGCCAGTATAACTCAAGAGCAAAGTTTGCTTGTGTGATATCCACTGGCTCACCTTCATGATTTAAAATGTAAATATTTCCAATATTGTGCGAAAATTTCCTTGATCAACAATTGCTCAAAAAATTATGTTCGTTGTACAAAATATGTTTAGACAGGGTTATTAATGTTTTACTGTGTGTGTGTGTGTGTGTGTGTGTGTGTGTGTGTGCAGGTGTGTGTGAAGGGCAGAAGGAGCAGCTGGTTCCGCTTGTTCAGGGTCCGTCTGACACCACAGATCTTCACACGAGACACTGGCTGATCGGGAGCCGTAAACCTGCATCTCTCCTGTCTCCTGATCTCCTCCAGATCTCACTACAGCTCCCTCAGCAGGAGCACTCACCCAACCCCGGTGAGACACACACACACACACACACACATACACACACACACACACACACACACACACACACACACACACAACACACACACACACACACACACACACACACACACAGACACACACAGACACACACACAGACACAGACACAGACACACACACACACACACACACACACACACACACACACACACACACCTGCATCTCTCCTGTCTCCTGATCTCCTCCAGATCTCACTACAGCTCCCTCAGCAGGAGCACTCACCCAACCCCGGTGAGACACACACACACACACACACACACACACACACACACACACACACACACACACACACACACACACACACACACACACACACACACACACACACACACACACACACACACACACACCTGCATCTCTCCTGTCTCCTGATCTCCTCCAGATCTCACTACAGCTCCCTCAGCAGGAGCACTCACCCAACCCCGGTGAGACACACACACACACACACACACACATACACACACACACACACACACACACACACACACACCTGCATCTCTCCTGTCTCCTGATCTCCTCCAGATCTCACTACAGCTCCCTCAGCAGGAGCACTCACCCAACCTCGGTGAGACACACACACACACACACACACACACACACACACACACACACACACACACACACACACACAGACACACACACAGACACAGACACAGACACACACACACACACACACACACACACACACACACCTGCATCTCTCCTGTCTCCTGATCTCCTCCAGATCTCACTACAGCTCCCTCAGCAGGAGCACTCACCCAACCCCGGTGAGACACACACACACACACACACACACACACACACACACAGATGAGACCTGATCATGATGGGGCAAGTGAGACGCCTATATACACTTGTGTGTGTGTGTGTGTTAGTGTGTTAGTGTGTGTGTGTGTGAGAGTGAATGTGTGTGTGTCAGTGTGTTGAACGTCTTTATACTAAATCCTCCATAAGATGTGAAGGTCGAGGAGACAGAATGCTTGAGAGGTTCCAGACTCGTCGTGTTCTGGCAGTAAATCAGCATTATTGAGCTGAATGGTGTGTGTGTGTGTGTGTGTATGTATGTAACACGGAGGCGCTCAGTCCTCCAGAGCTTTATTAACTCAGGGATTCGTTATATCCATCCACAGTGACTGTAAGGAGATGTAGAGCTGCGCTCAGAATATTGAATCAACCTTCATTCTGATAAACCGATATTGATTTTTAAATCTCAAAGAATCGATCTTTTAAGTCTTTGCTGTTTTCAGCTGAACATAATTACACTAAACATCATTATCTGGAGCTCCTGCCATCCCATAATCACAGTAATCTTTGTGCTTTGAAGGAATGTTGGAAGGAATGTTGGAATGTTGAGGAAGATTCAGAATGTTGGAATGTTGGAAAGGAATGTTGAAAGATTCAGAACAACTTCCTGAAATCAATCATGTCTGTAATCCATCAATCAGTGTTTCAACCGCCAATAAAACAGCAGTAATGTCACGTAGCGTCAGATCTTCCTCAGCCGGTGTGTGTTTAATCTGAAGTGTGTGTCTGTTCACTGGGGCACTCCAGTGATTTACTGTGTTTCAGGAGAGCAGGTGCTCATAAACATGAGACATACTTGAGATATTAAAGTCTGATTTGAACAGAATACAGAAGAATCATTACGGAGAGGTGGAAGAGATTCTTCCCAGAATCCCTCTGATCGCTTCTGTCCTCCATCACTCGTTCTGTCCCTCGTCTCACTCTCGTTCTGTCCCTCGTCTCACTCTCGTTCTGTCCCTCGTCTCACGCTCGTTCTGTCCCTCGTCTCACACTCGTTCAGTCCCTCGTCTCACACTCGTTCAGTCCCTCGCCTCACCCTCGTTCTGTCCCTCGTCTCACTCTCGTTCAGTCCCTCGTCTCACTCTCGTTCAGTCCCTCGTCTCACTCTCGTTCTGTCCCTCGTCTCACTCTCGTTCTGTCCCTCGTCTCACGCTCGTTCTGTCCCTCGTCTCACACTCGTTCAGTCCCTCGTCTCACACTCGTTCAGTCCCTCGTCTCACTCTCGTTCAGTCTCACGCTCGTTCTGTCCCTCGTCTCACTCTCGTTCTGTCCCTCGTCTCACTCTCGTTCTGTCCCTCGTCTCACGCTCGTTCTGTCCCTCGTCTCACACTCGTTCAGTCCCTCGCCTCACCCTCGTTCTGTCCCTCGTCTCACTCTCGTTCTGTCCCTCGTCTCGTCTCACGCTCGTTCTGTCCCTCGTCTCACACTCGTTCAGTCCCTCGTCTCACTCTCGTTCAGTCTCACGCTCGTTCTGTCCCTCGTCTCACTCTCGTTCTGTCCCTCGTCTCACTCTCGTTCTGTCCCTCGTCTCACGCTCGTTCTGTCCCTCGTCTCACACTCGTTCAGTCCCTCGCCTCACCCTCGTTCTGTCCCTCGTCTCACTCTCGTTCTGTCCCTCGTCTCGTCTCACGCTCGTTCTGTCCCTCGTCTCACACTCGTTCAGTCCCTCGTCTCACTCTCGTTCTGTCCCTCGTCTCACACTCGTTCTGTCCCTCGTCTCACTCTCTTTCTGTCCCTCGTCTCACTCTCTTTCTGTCCCTCGTCTCACTCTCGTTCAGTCCCTCGTCTCACTCTCGTTCTGTCCCTCGTCTCACACTCGTTCAGTCCCTCGCCTCACCCTCGTTCTGTCCCTCGCCTCACCCTCGTTCTGTCCCTCGTCTCACGCTCGTTCTGTCCCTCGTCTCACACTCGTTCAGTCCCTCGCCTCACCCTCGTTCTGTCCCTCGTCTCACTCTCGTTCTGTCCCTCGTCTCGTCTCACGCTCGTTCTGTCCCTCGTCTCACACTCGTTCAGTCCCTCGTCTCACTCTCGTTCTGTCCCTCGTCTCACACTCGTTCTGTCCCTCGTCTCACTCTCTTTCTGTCCCTCGTCTCACTCTCTTTCTGTCCCTCGTCTCACTCTCGTTCAGTCCCTCGTCTCACTCTCGTTCTGTCCCTCGTCTCACACTCGTTCAGTCCCTCGCCTCACCCTCATTCTGTCCCTCGCCTCACCCTCGTTCTGTCCCTCGTCTCACTCTCGTTCAGTCTCACGCTCGTTCTGTCCCTCGTCTCACACTCGTTCAGTCCCTCGTCTCACTCTCGTTCAGTCTCACCCTCGTTCTGTACCTCGTCTCACACTCGTTCAGTCCCTCGTCTCACTCTCGTTCTGTCCCTCGCCTCACCCTCGTTCTGTCCCTCGTCTCACTCTCGTTCTGTCCCTCGTCTCACACTCGTTCAGTCCCTCGTCTCACTCTCGTTCTGTCCCTCGTCTCACTCTCGTTCTGTCCCTCGTCTCACGCTCGTTCAGTCCCACGTCTCACGCTCGTTCAGTCCCTCGTCTCACTCTCGTTCTGTCTCTCGTCTCACGCTCGTTCTGTCCCTCGCCTCACCCTCGTTCTGTCCCTCGTCTCACTCTCGTTCTGTCCCTCGTCTCGTCTCACTCTCGTTCTGTCCCTCGTATCACGCTCGTTCTGTCCCTCGTCTCACTCTCGTTCAGTCCCTCGTCTCACTCTCGTTATGTCCCTCGTCTCACGCTCGTTCTGTCCCTCGTCTCACTCTCGTTCTGTCCCTCGTCTCGTCTCACTCTCGTTCTGTCCCTCGTATCACGCTCGTTCTGTCCCTCGTCTCACTCTCGTTCAGTCCCTCGTCTCACTCTCGTTATGTCCCTCGTCTCACGCTCGTTCTGTCCCTCGTCTCACTCTCGTTCTGTCCCTCGTCTCACTCTCGTTCTGTCCCTCGTCTCACGCTCTTTCTGTCCCCCGTCTCACGCTCGTTCTGTCCCACGTCTCACGCTCGTTCTGTCCCACGTCTCACGCTCGTTCAGTCCCTCGTCTCACTCTCGTTCTGTCTCTCGTCTCACTCTCGTTCTGTCCCTCGTCTCACACTCGTTCAGTCCCTCGCCTCACCCTCGTTCTGTCCCTCGTCTCACGCTCGTTCAGTCCCTCGTCTCACCCTCGTTCAGTCCCTTGTCTCACTCTCGTTCTGTCCCTCGTCTCACTCTCGTTCTGTCCCTCGTCTCACGCTCGTTCTGTCCCTCGTCTCACTCTCGTTCAGTCTCACACTCGTTCAGTCCCTCGTCTCACTCTCGTTCTGTCCCTCGTCTCACTCTCGTTCTGTCCCTCGTCTCACTCTCGTTCTGTCCCTCGTCTCACGCTCTTTCTGTCCCCCGTCTCACGCTCGTTCTGTCCCACGTCTCACGCTCGTTCAGTCCCTCGTCTCACTCTCGTTCTGTCTCTCGTCTCACTCTCGTTCTGTCCCTCGTCTCACACTCGTTCAGTCCCTCGCCTCACCCTCGTTCTGTCCCTCGTCTCACCCTCGTTCAGTCCCTCGTCTCACTCTCGTTCTGTCCCTCGTCTCACTCTCGTTCTGTCCCTCGTCTCACGCTCGTTCTGTCCCTCGTCTCACGCTCGTTCTGTCCCTCGTCTCACTCTCGTTCTGTCCCTCGTCTCACTCTCGTTCAGTCTCACGCTCGTTCTGTCCCTCGTCTCACACTCGTTCAGTCCCTCGTCTCACTCTCGTTCTGTCCCTCGTCTCACTCTCGTTCTGTCCCTCGTCTCACTCTCGTTCAGTCTCACGCTCGTTCTGTCCCTCGTCTCACTCTCGTTCTGTCCCTCGTCTCACTCTCGTTCTGTCCCTCGTCTCACTCTCGTTCAGTCTCACGCTCGTTCTGTCCCTCGTCTCACACTCGTTCAGTCCCTCGCCTCACCCTCGTTCTGTCCCTCGTCTCACTCTCGTTCTGTCCCTCGTCTCGTCTCACTCTCGTTCTGTCCCTCGTATCACGCTCGTTCTGTCCCTCGTCTCACTCTCGTTCAGTCCCTCGCCTCACCCTCGTTCTGTCCCTCGTCTCACTCTCGTTCAGTCTCACGCTCGTTCTGTCCCTCGTCTCACACTCGTTCAGTCCCTCGTCTCACTCTCGTTCTGTCCCTCGTCTCACTCTCGTTCTGTCCCTCGTCTCACTCTCGTTCTGTCCCTCGTCTCACGCTCGTTCTGCCCCTCGTCTCACACTCGTTCAGTCCCTCGCCTCACCCTCGTTCTGTCCCTCGTCTCACTCTCGTTCAGTCTCACGCTCGTTCTGTCCCTCGTCTCACACTCGTTCAGTCCCTCGTCTCACTCTCGTTCTGTCCCTCGTCTCACCCTCGTTCTGTCCCTCGTCTCACTCTCGTTCAGTCTCACGCTCGTTCTGTCCCTCGTCTCACACTCGTTCAGTCCCTCGTCTCACTCTCGTTCTGTCCCTCGTCTCACTCTCGTTCTGTCCCTCGTCTCACTCTCGTTCTGTCCCTCGTCTCACGCTCGTTCAGTCCCACGTCTCACGCTCGTTCAGTCCCTCGTCTCACTCTCGTTCAGTCCCTCGTCTCACGCTCGTTCTGTCCCTCGTCTCACTCTCGTTCTGTCCCTCGTCTCACGCTCGTTCTGTCCCTCGTCTCACTCTCGTTCTGTCCCTCGTCTCACTCTCGTTCAGTCTCACGTCTCACTCTCGTTCAGTCCCTCGTCTCACGCTCGTTCTGTCCCTCGTCTCACTCTCGTTCTGTCCCTCGTCTCACCCTCGTTCAGTCCCTCGTCTCACACTAGTTTAAGTGTCGCACGGTGGAGTAAAACCCTTGTCTGTCTCTCATGCACATTTACGCATTTTGCAGATGCTTTTATCCAAAGTGACTTCATTGGAGAATCTCTCATGGCTGAAGCTGCAGTAGATCTGTGTAAACGTGCCTCAATGGAATAGTGCTGCTTGCATCCAAAATAACCGCTTGTGTTTACGTATTATATGTGTGTGTACTGTGTTTAATTACTTTGTATATATAATACACAAACATGTATGTATATATTTAAGAAATATTTGCATGTGTATACTATATATATATATATTTATATATAATTTATATTATATAGAAATATAAATATTTGATAAATAAATAACACATTTTTCTTAAATTTACACATGCATGTGTGTGTATTATATATACAAAGTAATTATACACAGTACACACACATATATTACGTAAACACAAGCGGTTATTTTGGATGCGATTAATCGTTGCGCGGCACTAGAACGGACAGTTCATCCACAAGAGATCATTCTGTCAACATTCACTCTCCATCATGTGACTTTCTTTCTTCAGTCAAACACAAAGGAAGATATTCTGAGAAATGTCTTAGTGTTTGGTTCCCAACGTTCTTCAAAATATCTTCTTTTGTGTTCCACTGAAGACACGAGTTCGGAACAACATGAGAGAAAGAGTAAATGATGACAGAAAGGGTAAACATCGAATCACAGCTGAGCTCGACTCTGTCAGTGTGAGGAACTCGATGTTGTGCGTTTGTGTTTGACGTCATGGATCTTCACGTGTGTTTAGTGTCCGAAGCTGTGTCCGAAACCGCTCCCTATACACTATATAGTGCACTATATCGGTGTCGGCCATTTTGTAGTGAGTGAACGACATCATTCCCTACATTCGTTCACTACTTTTACCCACAATCCTCTCTGAATTCGAGTGTACATTCAATGTACTCTTGCTGAAGCGCTATTTCCCACAATCCAATGCGGAGAGGATTGAGCGCACGAGTTTAAACCAGAGATTACTTTACAGCGTTCTTATTTCTGCTTTAACATTTATTTCATGCTAGGTTTAGGTTGTTGTTTTTTTTTAACCTTTTTTATTAATCATTACTCGAATAAAACATTAAAATATAGAGACAATATTATATAGATGAATTTTAAATTTAAATGAAATCATATTAATAAGGTAAATTATATTATTTTTATTATTAAAATATATTATTTAGGCATTAGCTCAATTTAATGTGTTTTACTAACAGCCAGGTGTTTTAATAATTTGTGGCATTGTTGTTAACTCGCTAAACTGAACAGAAGAGATGATAATTTGATGGATGATTTAAAAATATTCGTTAATCATCTGTAGGTAGCGTATTCATTCGAATGTAATAATCATAACGCTCAACGACCACGTCATCTGTGAGCGTAAGAGTTTCTAACAATTTCAGTCGATGAAACTACAAAGCTGGCACAGAGGTATAAATAATTACAAAATGAAGTCATTATGATTGTTATTGTTGTTAATATTATTTTATAAAGTAAGTAACATGTAAGTTAAAATGAGTTTTATTACTACGTGTGACGAAGCCGCTTCTGCGACGCAGTGTAAACATCAGCGTCCGAGTTCACTGACTTCATTTCGTTCACTCCTTGCAGATATAATGCACTCAAATGCCATACACTATATAGGGATTAGTGAACGAGTGAGCAGTTTCGGACACAGCTAGACTGTCTCTCTATGAGAATGAAGCAGGGGATTCTGGGATATCTCAGATGTCCTCTGTTAGATGAGATGAGATGATACACTCTCTCTCTGAGGAACGTCTCTGTGTGTTTTCCTCCAAGTCTTCAAGCCATGCTTTATAACATTATATTGCAGCGTTCGCCTTTAATCTGCCCAGTAATATTTCTAACCCTTCGACATGTATTTTATGAATTCCATAATAATCTTTTTCTGGATCTCGCGCTGAACTGGAGAACGCAGTCCCGGAGACCCAGATGTGCTTGGAAGCGTTCCCGCTCTGTTCTTGCGTCTTTATCTCCCTTTACTCCTTTCCTGAGCGCTTGAACCTCAAAGCGTTCTTCAAAACTGTAACGTTTAATTACCTTGAAATGACATTTAAATAATTCCCAGGCCCATCTGCATCTCTGGCTCTGTTAGCTTGAAGACGGGCCTCGACTTCGCCGCGCTACATCTGCTTTCCATTCCATTGTTTACCAGTGAATTAAAAAGAAATTCCAATTTACTTAGAAAATGGGAGTTCTGTCCTTGTTAAACTCCCGTAGACGCAGACCAATATGTTTCTGTTTAATGAGCCTGAGGTTGGAACACACTAATAAATTAAAGGCAATTAAAGGCGTTGGATTTATCACAGAAGGATCCCGGCCGTGCGGCTTTGAACGCCTCTTTTATGGACATACAGTGATTTTACGCGGTGTTAACCCTTCGTTAACCCTTTGCTAATCCTTAGCTGTGTTACCCATTCGCTGTGTTAACCTTTCGCTGTTAACCCTTCGTTAACCCTTCGCTGTGTTAACCCTTCGCTAATCCTTAGCTGTGTTACCCATTCGCTGTGTTAACCTTTCGCTGTTAACCCTTCGTTAACCCTTCGCTGTGTTAACCCTTCGCTAATCCTTAGCTGTGTTAACCCTTCGCTAACACTTAGCTGTGTTAACCTTTCGCTGTATTAACCCTTCCTGTATTAACCCTTCGCTAACCTTTCGCTGTATTAACCCTACGCAGTATTAACCCTTCGCTGTGTTAACCTTCCGCTAACCCTTCGCTGTATTAACCCTTCGCTAACCCTTCGCTCTGTTAACCTTCCGCTGTATTAACCCTTCGCTAACCCTTCGCTGTATTAACCTTCCGTTGTATTAACCCTTCGCTAAATTAACCTTTCGCTAACCCTTCGCTGTATTAACCCTTCGCTGTATTAACCCTTCGCTGTATTAACCCTTCGCTGTATTAACCTCTCGCTAACCCTTCGTGGTATTAACCTTTCGCTGGATTAACCCTTTGCTGAATTAACCCTTCGCTGTATTAACTCTTCGCTGTGTTAACCTTCCGCTGTATTAACCTTTCGCTAACCCTTCGCTGTATTAACCTTTCGCTAACCCTTCGCTGTGTTAACCCTTTGCTGTACGCTCGTGCTCATCTGTTCTGATGTTACGAATGATGAACGCATGCAGTGATTGTCGTTTTCATGTTACTGTTCAGTCAGTGACGCAGCAGAAACGATGCATCAGTCGCATCAATGGAATAAAAAAAGATAACAGCGACTTTGTATGTCACCATTCTGACTTTTCGGTAACACTTTACAATAATGTTCATTAGTTAACATTAGTTAATGTATTAACTAACATAAACTAACCATGAGCAATCCATTTGTTACTGTATTTGTTAATCTTTGTTAATGTTAGTTAATAAAAATACAGCTGTTCATTGTTAGTTAATGTTAGTTCACAGTGCATTAATTAATGTTAAAAAGATTTTAATAAAGTATTAGTAAATGTTGAAATTAACATTAACAAAGATTAATAAATGCTGTGAAGTTCATTATTAGTTCAACTAATGTAGTTAACTAATGTTAACTAACAAACCTTATTGTAAAGTGTTACCGACTTTTCTCTTAGAATTGCAAGTTTATATCTCACAAATCAAAGAAAAAGTTGCAATTACCTTTTTTTTATTTTGTGGTGGAAACAAGCTACTATACACATGAACTTATTATTTTGCTTGTTTAATTCCCTCAGTGGCGTTCAGATATCATCTTGAAAACGCATGCGATTGTATTTTGTAATTTTTATTTATTTATTCTGTGATAAATCACATCTGTATCAGTGACTCTAGACTGAGGCAGTCAGGGCAATCTCAATATCCTTCTAGTGCACTGAAACATTCGCTCCCTAAAGAGTCCCACAATGCACTGTGAACACCAGGGATCACCGATGCGCACTATTGTTCCCTTAATGAAGTTCAGAAGCGCAAAACACATCAGTTCTGCCATTGTTCAAAAATACCAGTGATGTTGTGCAACGAAGACACTTTTTGATGATGAGATTTGAGATTGTCATGTTGGATAAACAGAGTCATCAGTGTCCCAGTGAGTGATCTTACCAGTGCCCTAACTAGTGATCTTACTAGTGCACACGATACACTGATGAGCTAGTGATCTTACTAGTGCACACGATACACTGATGAGCTAGTGATCTCGGGCCTTCTCTGCTGCAGAACCTAAACTTTGGAACAGTTTGCCCGTAATTGGGAGGTTTGCTAGCCAGTTTTAAATCGGCTCTTAAATCTTATTTATTTTGATTAAGATTAGTTTAAAGGGTTATGTTGAAGAATTCTGATTGTATTTTATGTAAAGTGTTTATCTTTTGTACGCTGCATGTTTTCCTTTAAAGCTTTCCTTATATATGCTCGACGTTTTGTTGCTTTTAAATGTGCTATAGAAATAAATTGTGACTCGACTCGGCTCGGCTGATTGAGACTCTAGTTAGCAACATTGTTGTCAGTCTGATCCATTTCACTTCCAGTTCTTTGTCACATTGCTTTGTGGGATACAGTATCCCAGTGCACATGAGCGGCGCACTGACGGTCCCGTCACACATCTGGCAGCAGGTGGTGTGTGTGGATTAGTGGCTCTCTTATGGGTGTGCAGGGCGAGCGAGCGCAGGCCCTTCAGGCTGCAGGTGTCTCTCTCTCTCTCTCTCTCTCTCTCTCTCTCTCTCTCTCTCTCTCTCTTCGCTCTCTCTCTCTCTCTCTTTCGCTCTCTCTCTCTTCTCTCTCTCTCTCTCTCTCTTTCTCTCTCTCTCTCTCTCTCTTTCTCTCTCTCTCTCTCTTTCTCTCTCTCTCTATCTATCTCTCTTTGTCTCTCTCTCTCTTTCGCTCTCTCTCTTCTCTCTCTCTTTGTCTCTCTCTCTCTTTCGCTCTCTCTCTCTTCTCTCTCTCTCTCTCTCTCTCTCTTTCGCTCTCTCTCTCTTCTCTCTCTCTTTGTCTCTCTCTCTCTTTCGCTCTCTCTCTCCTCTCTCTCTCTTTGTCTCTCTCTCTCTCTTTCGCTCTCTCTCTCCTCTCTCTCTTTGTCTCTCTCTCTCTCTCTCTCTCTCTCTCTCTCTCTCTCTTTCGCTCTCTGACTCTGTTCTCATCCCCTGGGAACCGCGAGGCGAGTCGAGCTTTATGGCGATAGAAACAGCGCAGCGGAGCATGTGTTCTCCTCAGGCACTCATGCAGCTGTGAGAGTTTGATTTATGTCTTTCTCAGAACTCTGGGATTTCAAAATGCTACATTTAATGAAACGCAGGGGTCGAACGCAGCGAGTGCAGAAGATGTTCGGTGTAGAGCTGCAGTTTGAGAACAAAGACGCCTTTAATGTTCAGTTCAACAGATCAAGATTGTGAACGCCACCAGCCATTGATGCTCGACGTGTTTCTCCCGTTAGCGGAGCTGCATCTTCTGCAGACACACAGCTTCATTAAAGGGGACATATGAAAATCTGACTTTTCCCGTGTGTAAGTGCTATAATCGGGTCCCCGGTGCTTCTACCGACCCAGAAAACCTGAAAAGTGAAACCCAGTAACTTTGTTTTGGTGAGCCTTTCTCTGCAAGCATATAAAAAAATAAGTCGATCAGATTTCGCTCCCCTTCTGACATATGAAGAGGATTTTATTATAATATTACCGGCCCTTAATCTGCACGTTTACACACACCAGCGACAACAGAGACCAGTTCTAACACAATGATAAAGATCCAGCAAAGCCTGAAACTGTTCTGTGGTTGAGCACAGACGAGCACTGAACACTATTGACCAGAACATGTCACCGCTGTCTTATAAACACCTCAGGAACTGTGGACACTTGTGGAGAAGTTCAACATGATGATGAGATGATCAATGTAACTCCACAACAACTACACAAATGTCTCCACTAACATTCAGAAACTCTTCCTGAGTCTCTCCGTAAGGCTGCACTCGCTACTGGTTATTCTGGGATTCTGGATGAGTGAGATTGGCCTGTTTTGTTATTGCCGGAGTTTCTGAAACTTGTGTAAAGACTCCGCCCTCTTCTGAACGGAGGCGGAGCTAAAGCTCATTTGCATTTAAAGGGACACACACTAAAACGGTGCGTTTTTGCTCATACCCAAAAACGGGCAAATTTGACAAGCTGTAATAAATGATCTGGTATTTTGAGCTGAAATTTCACACACACACTCTGGGGACACCATAGATTTATATTACATCTTGAGAAAAGGGGCATAATGTCACCTTT
>NC_140230.1:37424647-37427147 GCF_951802725.1 Rutilus rutilus
TTCACAGTCTAATGGTCATGCCTTAACTGCAATTTCTAGTATTGCATTTGAATTGCATTCTGAGTTAAATCTCTTTTTTGGCTTATTTTTAAATGTAAAAGAAAACGTGCCTAAAATCCTGCATACCTGAACATAAGGCGTTTTTCATTTCCAGCCTTCATGAACTATTATATATCACTTATAAATGATTAAATGCAAAATGAATAGTAGTTATTAAGATTAATGTGGTTTGGAATTGGCAAAATGTGCCTGGAAAGAAAATATGATCAGAAAATCAATGTGCCTGATAATTCTGCACACACTTTATTCTTCAAGCTTCGTTGATATATTTCCCCAGTGTTCTTTCGTCTGGTTTGTTAGCAGGGCTGTAGTTTGTGATTCTGGCTAACTGATAACCGTGGGTCACATGCGCTCAGGTAGTTTCTGCTGGCGGAACGAATGGAGTCTCCGTGGTCGAGTGAAGATGTCAAACACACGGCGTGTAGGAGGTTTGAGAACAGGCCCTTTCCCATGATCCCTCAGTGCGCTCCTGATCACTGAAGGTGAGCCGGCCTGGGTTTATTCCCTTCGGTCTGAGTTCTGAGGTGGGCAAGACTCTGACAGAAACAAGCGGTGGGTTAATCTGTCATTAATTAAGCTAATTACAGGCCTGTCGTTAGGCTCACAGTTCTGCTGGAGTGACGGTGTGTAATTAATGAAGTCAGCCAGTAGGAACACTGGGATGGAATGTGGAGTTTTCTGAGGCGAAGTTTCAGACGCAAAGATCTGACAGGATGTTCCCTTCAGGACCACTGACCCTTGACGTGTGTGTGTGTGTGTGTGTGTGTGTGTGTGTGTGTGTGTGTGTGTGTGTGTGTGTGTGTGTGTGTGTGTGTGTGATTTAGCAGACAGCTGTGTTTTGGATTCTTTGGATGTGTTTTTGTTATGTTGATCCATTATATCAGTGGTTTTCAATCCCGGTGAATCACTGCTCTGCACTGCACATGTCTCTCTTATCGAAACTCTTCGTTCAGTTCATGGCTCTCTCACCTAATGAGCTGATTATATGAGTCAGGTGTGTTAAATAAGGGAGACATAAAACATGTGCAGAGTGGTGAGTATCCAGGACCAGGATTGAAGACCACGGCATTATATCACTCAGATCTGACCACACCCCTACATCCAGACCACACTCATGACATCCAAACCACACCCACTACATTTAGACCACACCCACTACATCCAGACCTCACCACATCCAGACCACACCACACCCACTACATCCAAACCACACCCACTAGATCCAGACCACACCACACCCACTACATCCAGACCACACCCACTACATCCAAACCACACCCACTACATCCAGACCTCTCCCACTACATCCAGACCACACCACTACATCTAGACCACACCCACTACATCTAGACCACACCCACTACATCCAGACCTCTCCCACTACATCTAGACCACACCTACTACATCCAGACCACACCACATCCAGACCACACCACACCCACTACATCCAAACCACACCCACTACATCCAGACCACACCACACCCACTACATCCAGACCACACCACACCCACTACATCCAGACCACACCACATCCAGACCACACCACACCCACTACATCCAAACCACACCCACTACATCCAGACCACACCACATCCAGACCACACCCACTACATCCAAACCACACCCACTACATCCAGACCACACCACACCCACTACATCTAGACCACACCCACTACATCCAGACCACACCACACCCACTACATCCAGACCACACCACACCCACTACATCCAGACCACACCCACTACATCCAAACCACACCCACTACATCCAGACCTCTCCCACTACATCCAGACCACACCCACTACATCCAGACACACCCACTACATCCAGACCACACCTACTACATCTAAATCTCTCCCACTACATCCGAACCACACCCACTACATCCAGACCACACCCACTACATCCAAACCACACCCACTACATCCAGACCACACCCACTACATCCAGACCACACCCACTACACCCAAACCAGACCCACTACATCCAGACCACACCCACTACATTATACCACACCCACTACATTATACCACACCCACTACACCCACACCACACCCACTGTGTGCTGAAATGTAAGAAAGTATAAAGTTTTGTGTGAAAAAAAAACCAGCAGGAGGTAATGAACAGTCCTCATCATGACAAAACACGTGTGTGTGTGTTCTCTCACTCAGTTCCTCAGGGTTGTTGAGAGTCCTTCACTTTGTCCTGTGTCATGAGCTCAGGGTCTGTGTGAGTGTGTGTGTGCGTGTGTGTCTTGTGTGCTACTTTGGCTTTTTAAAGGTTAAAGTCTTGTTTCTATGATGTGACTTTTAACACTGTAGTCAAACTGTGTGTCTTTTGAGTTCTTGTGTAATGAATGTGTGTGTGAGCGGTTTGTGAGTTCTTATGAGTAATTATGGGTTCTGTTTGAAGCGGCCTGTAAAACAGCAGCTCCGGAG
>NC_140230.1:37432147-37434647 GCF_951802725.1 Rutilus rutilus
CCAGAACTTTTCTCAAACTCAACACTGATGAAACAGATCTACTTCTTATTGGTTCACCTCAAATTACATCCCGTTTCTGTGTTGATAATGTTAATATTGCTGGAGTTTTGGTTCAGCCTTCCACCTAAACACACTGTCAAAAACCTTGGTATAATCTTTGGTTCCTCTCTTTCCTTCCTTCCACACATCTCCTCGCTCACTCAATTTTGCCTTCTTTCACTTTCGTAATATCACGCGCTTACGTCCATTTCTGAATATCAGCGATGCTGAGACCCTAGTTCACGCTCTCATCACTTCACGGCTTGACTACTGCAATTCTCTTTTCTATGGCTTACCCAATTCATCAATAAATAAGATCCAATATATCCAGAACTCCGCAGCTAGGGTCCTCACTTACACACAAAGAAATCTTCCCACATTACTCCGATTTTACGCAGACTTCTTTGGCTACCCGTTCGCTTTCGCATTCAATGCAAGATACTCCTTATCACATTCAAAGCACTCCATGGTCCATATTTCTGATCTCATCCATACCTATTCCCCAGTTCGCACACTTAGATCTTCTGATACCGGCCTGTTGACGATCCGTAGGCACAAACTATCATCGTTTGGTGGAAGGGCTTTTTGTACCGCTGCCCCAACTCATCCCGCGATCATTACACGATTTCAAAACCCACCTTAAAACATATATTTTTGCTACTTGTTTCCCTGACCCCTGACCTCTATCTATTATGTTATCCATCTCAGTTTATTTGTATCGTTTCTATGTCATGTTTGTTTGTACTTTTTTGTAAAGAGACCTTGAGTTTTCTGAAAGGCGCTATATAAAATAAACATATTATTATTTTAACAATATACAGGTTGTTTCGAAGCAGCTTAACAGTGATAATAGGAGATTACAGTAACAGAGATTGTTTAGGCTTTACAACAGCTCTAGAATAAAGTTATTGTCCAGCTAAAGTTAGTTTTGATTGATTCACTTTCGTTGCAAAGATCATTAGTTATTAACTTAGGGGCCGCTAACACGACACCGTTTAACAGAAAACTTTTAATGTGTTCTGGCCGTTCATTTACACAACAGTGTTTGGAGCTTGATAACACAAACTTTGAAACAGGTTTCAAGGTTTTTTTTAAACGTTATCATCTCCATATTAACATGAATCTGTGGAAACGCTGATGGCGTGCACATGAATATTATGTGTTTAGTCTATAGATATGTGCGTTTGAATATATATGTGCGCAGGCGTGTAGTCTATCTTTACAAAGTGACATCGCCAAAATTACTTTTCTGACCTGCATAATACAGAATTTTTTAGTCGCTTAAATTGTATCTATGAATTTCGTACAATTTTCTTAAAAGAGGGTTTGTTTTTTAATGGATTTTTTTTTTTTTTTTTTCATCTCACCCCTTTTAAAGTTTAGCCAAAAATGATCTTTCTGTCATAATTTCATGTCGTTCCAAACCTGTACGGCAAAAAATTAAATTTGAAGAACCGAACAATACCGAACCTCATTGACTTTCTTAATACGGCCAGAAAAACACTGAAGAAAGAAACTCAAACAGGTTTGAAAGACATGATGGGAGGTAGCACTGACAGAATGATGATGTCCTTTAAATCTCTGCTGATTGGCTCTTGGTTAATGCTTGTGTTTGCCGTGAACAGGCCTTCAACTCTAAACCCTCAGTGTGTGTGTGTGTGCAGTCGCAGGTGTGTGACATTGACTTCAGAGCGCATGAATCTCCTCCGCTGCTTGTTTACAGACGACTCCTGAAATTACAGGCATTACTCTGACAGTTGATTGTCCTCGCTGGCTTCTCTCTCTCCGCACATCAAACACTCGTCCACCGTACGGCTGCGTGTTCAAGGGCCGCGGAGGCTTTGATGTGTGTGTGTGTTTATGATAGCGTAGCCGGAGCGCTGGGCCTGAGCCATGATGGGAAGAAGCTCTGGGATCGCAGGTGGCCTGGACGCTCTGTTTGTGTGTGTTTCTGTGCGTTATCTCACACACGGCCTCTTAAAAGCCATAAAGTTCTTTTAATAGAGCTCTTAAAGGAAGAGAAGGACTGCGGAACGCAGGATGTTGAGCATGAGCCTTTAATGCAGTCGCACACACACACACACACACACGAGCGCCTGCGGCCCGACACACACGATCCCGGACGCTTCTAAAGCCCTTCTGGAAGTGGTGGAGCTCATCAGCCTGCGCTCATATCGGTGATTGAAGCGTTCTGACTTACGCCAGAGAATTCCCGGTAAATCCCGCAGGAATGGGAGCCATTACATGACCTCAGTGCTGAACTCTGGGGGAAGAGGATCGGTTAACAACCAGAGGCTGAAGTTTCATGGACGTTTATTGAAGAAAAATGTTATTTTTGGCTGCATATCAGATGCTTTGTGCTTTTGTATGAAGTGATGGGCTGTGTGTGTGTGTGTGTGTGTGATGC
This sequence comes from Rutilus rutilus, assembly GCF_951802725.1. NCBI lineage: Eukaryota > Metazoa > Chordata > Actinopteri > Cypriniformes > Leuciscidae > Rutilus > Rutilus rutilus. The sequence goes on from NC_140230.1 coordinate 37,434,594, forward strand.
TGTAATACACACTAAAAAGCAGGTTGAGCTAATTGATGTTCTTCTCAGTGGAAA
>NC_140230.1:37444647-37464647 GCF_951802725.1 Rutilus rutilus
CCAGACCCGTGCTGGAGGAGGGTACGAGTGTGTGTGTGTGTGTGTGTGTGTGTGTGTGTGTGTGTGTGTGCCCAGACCCGTGCTGGAGGAGGGTACGAGTGTGTGTGTGTGTGTGTGTGCCCAGACCCGTGCTGGAGGAGGGTACGAGTGTGTGTGTGTGTGTGTGTGTGTGTGCCCAGACCCGTGCTGGAGGAGGGTATGAGTGTGTGTGTGTGTGTGCGTGTGTGTGTGTGCCCAGACCCGTGCTGGAGGAGGGTACGAGTGTGTGTGTGTGTGTGCCCAGACCCGTGCTGGAGGAGGGTACGAGTGTGTGTGTGTGTGTGTGTGCCCAGACCCGTGCTGGAGGAGGGTACGAGTGTGTGTGTGTGTGTGCCCAGACCCGTGCTGGAGGAGGGTACGAGTGTGTGTGTGTGTGTGTGTGTGTGTGTGTGTGTGTGCCCAGACCCGTGCTGGAGGAGGGTACGAGTGTGTGTGTGTGTGTGTGTGCCCAGACCCGTGCTGGAGGAGGGTACGAGTGTGTGTGTGTGTGTGTGTGTGTGTGCCCAGACCCGTGCTGGAGGAGGGTATGAGTGTGTGTGTGTGTGTGCGTGTGTGTGTGTGCCCAGACCCGTGCTGGAGGAGGGTACGAGTGTGTGTGTGTGTGTGCCCAGACCCGTGCTGGAGGAGGGTACGAGTGTGTGTGTGTGTGTGTGTGCCCAGACCCGTGCTGGAGGAGGGTACGAGTGTGTGTGTGTGTGTGTGTGCCCAGACCCGTGCTGGAGGAGGGTACGAGTGTGTGTGTGTGTGTGCCCAGACCCGTGCTGGAGGAGGGTACGAGTGTGTGTGTGTGTGTGTGTGTGTGTGTGCCCAGACCCGTGCTGGAGGAGGGTACGAGTGTGTGTGTGTGTGTGTGTGCCCAGACCCGTGCTGGAGGAGGGTACGAGTGTGTGTGTGTGTGTGTGTGTGTGTGCCCAGACCCGTGCTGGAGGAGGGTATGAGTGTGTGTGTGTGTGTGCGTGTGTGTGTGTGCCCAGACCCGTGCTGGAGGAGGGTACGAGTGTGTGTGTGTGTGTGCCCAGACCCGTGCTGGAGGAGGGTACGAGTGTGTGTGTGTGTGTGTGTGCCCAGACCCGTGCTGGAGGAGGGTACGAGTGTGTGTGTGTGTGTGCCCAGACCCGTGCTGGAGGAGGGTACGAGTGTGTGTGTGTGTGTGTGTGTGTGCCCAGTCCTGTGCTGGAGGAGGGTACGAGTGTGTGTGTGTGTGTGCCCAGACCCGTGCTGGAGGAGGGTACGAGTGTGTGTGTGTGTGTGCCCAGACCCGTGCTGGAGGAGGGTACGAGTGTGTGTGTGTGTGTGTGTGTGCCCAGACCCGTGCTGGAGGAGGGTACGAGTGTGTGTGTGTGTGTGTGTGCCCAGACCCGTGCTGGAGGAGGGTACGAGTGTGTGTGTGTGTGTGCCCAGACCCGTGCTGGAGGAGGGTACGAGTGTGTGTGTGTGTGTGTGTGCCCAGTCCTGTGCTGGAGGAGGGTACGAGTGTGTGTGTGTGTGTGCCCAGACCCGTGCTGGAGGAGGGTACGAGTGTGTGTGTGTGTGTGCCCAGACCCGTGCTGGAGGAGGGTACGAGTGTGTGTGTGTGTGCCCAGACCTGTGCTGGAGGAGGGGTATGAGTGTGTGTGTGTGTGTGTGTGTGTGTGCGCCCAGTCCTGTGCTGGAGGAGGGTACGAGTGTGTGTGTGTGTGCCCAGACCTGTGCTGGAGGAGGGGTATGAGTGTGTGTGTGTGTGTGTGTGTGTGTGTGTGTGTGTGTGTGCGCCCAGACCTGTGCTGGAGGAGGGGTATGAGTGTGTGTGTGTGTGTGTGTGTGTGTGTGTGTGTGTGCCCAGACCTGTGCTGGAGGAGGGGTATGAGTGTGTGTGTGTGTGTGTGCCCAGACCTGTGCTGGAGGAGGGTATGAGTGTGTGTGTGTGTGTGTGTGTGTGCCCAGACCTGTGCTGGAGGAGGGTACGAGTGTGTGTGTGTGTGTGTGTGTGTGCCCAGACCCGTGCTGGAGGAGGGTACGAGTGTGTGTGTGTGTGTGTGTGTGCCCAGACCCGTGCTGGAGGAGGGTATGAGTGTGTGTGTGTGTGTGCGTGTGTGTGTGTGCCCAGACCCGTGCTGGAGGAGGGTACGAGTGTGTGTGTGTGTGTGCCCAGACCCGTGCTGGAGGAGGGTACGAGTGTGTGTGTGTGTGTGTGTGTGTGCCCAGTCCTGTGCTGGAGGAGGGTACGAGTGTGTGTGTGTGTGTGCCCAGACCCGTGCTGGAGGAGGGTACGAGTGTGTGTGTGTGTGTGCCCAGACCCGTGCTGGAGGAGGGTACGAGTGTGTGTGTGTGTGTGTGTGTGCCCAGACCCGTGCTGGAGGAGGGTACGAGTGTGTGTGTGTGTGTGTGTGTGTGTGTGTGCCCAGACCCGTGCTGGAGGAGGGTACGAGTGTGTGTGTGTGTGTGTGTGTGCCCAGACCCGTGCTGGAGGAGGGTACGAGTGTGTGTGTGTGTGTGTGTGTGCCCAGACCCGTGCTGGAGGAGGGTACGAGTGTGTGTGTGTGTGTGTGTGCCCAGACCCGTGCTGGAGGAGGGTACGAGTGTGTGTGTGTGTGTGCCCAGACCCGTGCTGGAGGAGGGTACGAGTGTGTGTGTGTGTGTGTGTGCCCAGTCCTGTGCTGGAGGAGGGTACGAGTGTGTGTGTGTGTGTGCCCAGACCCGTGCTGGAGGAGGGTACGAGTGTGTGTGTGTGTGTGCCCAGACCCGTGCTGGAGGAGGGTACGAGTGTGTGTGTGTGTGCCCAGACCTGTGCTGGAGGAGGGGTATGAGTGTGTGTGTGTGTGTGTGTGTGTGTGCGCCCAGTCCTGTGCTGGAGGAGGGTACGAGTGTGTGTGTGTGTGCCCAGACCTGTGCTGGAGGAGGGGTATGAGTGTGTGTGTGTGTGTGTGTGTGTGTGTGTGTGTGTGTGTGTGTGCGCCCAGACCTGTGCTGGAGGAGGGGTATGAGTGTGTGTGTGTGTGTGTGTGTGTGTGTGTGTGTGTGCCCAGACCTGTGCTGGAGGAGGGGTATGAGTGTGTGTGTGTGTGTGTGCCCAGACCTGTGCTGGAGGAGGGTATGAGTGTGTGTGTGTGTGTGTGTGTGTGCCCAGACCTGTGCTGGAGGAGGGTACGAGTGTGTGTGTGTGTGTGTGTGTGCCCAGACCCGTGCTGGAGGAGGGTACGAGTGTGTGTGTGTGTGTGTGTGTGCCCAGACCCGTGCTGGAGGAGGGTACGAGTGTGTGTGTGTGTGCCCAGACCTGTGCTGGAGGAGGGTACGAGTGTGTGTGTGTGTGCCCAGACCTGTGCTGGAGGAGGGGTATGAGTGTGTGTGTGTGTGTGTGTGTGTGTGTGTGCCCAGACCTGTGCTGGAGGAGGGGTATGAGTGTGTGTGTGTGTGTGTGTGTGTGCCCAGTCCTGTGCTGGAGGAGGGTACGAGTGTGTGTGTGTGTGCCCAGACCTGTGCTGGAGGAGGGGTATGAGTGTGTGTGTGTGTGTGTGTGTGTGTGTGTGTGTGTGTGTGTGCGCCCAGACCTGTGCTGGAGGAGGGGTATGAGTGTGTGTGTGTGTGTGTGCCCAGACCTGTGCTGGAGGAGGGTACGAGTGTGTGTGTGTGTGCCCAGACCTGTGCTGGAGGAGGGTACGAGTGTGTGTGTGTGTGCCCAGACCTGTGCTGGAGGAGGGTATGAGTGTGTGTGTGTGTGTGTGTGTGTGTGTGTGTGTGCGCCCAGACCTGTGCTGGAGGAGGGGTATGAGTGTGTGTGTGTGTGCCCAGACCTGTGCTGGAGGAGGGTATGAGTGTGTGTGTGTGTGTGCCCAGACCTGTGCTGGAGGAGGGGTATGAGTGTGTGTGTGTGTGCCCAGACCTGTGCTGGAGGAGGGTATGAGTGTGTGTGTGTGTGTGCCCAGACCTGTGCTGGAGGAGGGTATGAGTGTGTGTGTGTGTGTGTGTGTGTGCCCAGACCTGTGCTGGAGGAGGGGTATGAGTGTGTGTGTGTGTGTGTGCCCAGACCTGTGCTGGAGGAGGGTACGAGTGTGTGTGTGTGTGTGCCCAGACCTGTGCTGGAGGAGGGTATGAGTGTGTGTGTGTGTGTGTGTGTGTGCCCAGACCTGTGCTGGAGGAGGGTACGAGTGTGTGTGTGTGTGTGTGTGTGTGTGTGTGTCTGTGCCCAGACCCGTGCTGGAGGAGGGTACGAGTGTGTGTGTGTGTGTGTGTGTGTGCCCAGACCCGTGCTGGAGGAGGGTACGAGTGTGTGTGTGTGTGTGTGTGTGCCCAGACCCGTGCTGGAGGAGGGTACGAGTGTGTGTGTGTGTGTGCCCAGACCCGTGCTGGAGGAGGGTACGAGTGTGTGTGTGTGTGTGCCCAGACCCGTGCTGGAGGAGGGTACGAGTGTGTGTGTGTGTGTGTGTGCCCAGACCCGTGCTGGAGGAGGGTACGAGTGTGTGTGTGTGTGTGCCCAGACCCGTGCTGGAGGAGGGTACGAGTGTGTGTGTGTGTGTGTGTGTGTGTGCCCAGACCCGTGCTGGAGGAGGGTACGAGTGTGTGTGTGTGTGTGCCCAGACCCGTGCTGGAGGAGGGTACGAGTGTGTGTGTGTGTGTGCCCAGACCCGTGCTGGAGGAGGGTACGAGTGTGTGTGTGTGTGTGTGTGCCCAGACCCGTGCTGGAGGAGGGTACGAGTGTGTGTGTGTGTGTGTGTGCCCAGACCCTGTGCTGGAGGAGGGTACGAGTGTGTGTGTGTGTGTGTGTGTGTGTGTGTGTGTGCCCAGACCCGTGCTGGAGGAGGGTACGAGTGTGTGTGTGTGTGTGTGTGCCCAGACCCGTGCTGGAGGAGGGTACGAGTGTGTGTGTGTGTGTGTGTGTGTGTGTGCCCAGACCTGTGCTGGAGGAGGGGTATGAGTGTGTGTGTGTGTGTGTGTGTGTGTGCCCAGACCTGTGCTGGAGGAGGGGTATGAGTGTGTGTGTGTGTGTGTGTGTGTGTGTGTGTGCCCAGTCCTGTGCTGGAGGAGGGTACGAGTGTGTGTGTGTGTGCCCAGACCTGTGCTGGAGGAGGGGTATGAGTGTGTGTGTGTGTGTGTGTGTGTGTGTGTGTGTGTGTGTGTGTGTGTGTGCGCCCAGACCTGTGCTGGAGGAGGGGTATGAGTGTGTGTGTGTGTGTGTGCCCAGACCTGTGCTGGAGGAGGGTATGAGTGTGTGTGTGTGTGTGTGTGTGCCCAGACCTGTGCTGGAGGAGGGTATGAGTGTGTGTGTGTGTGTGTGTGTGTGTGTGTGCCCAGACCTGTGCTGGAGGAGGGTATGAGTGTGTGTGTGTGTGTGTGCGTGTGTGTGTGTGCCCAGACCCGTGCTGGAGGAGGGTACGTGTGTGTGTGTGTGTGTGTGTGTGTGTGTGTGTGTGTGTCTGTGCCCAGACCTGTGCTGGAGGAGGGTATGAGTGTGTGTGTGTGTGTGTGTGTGTGCCCAGACCTGTGCTGGAGGAGGGTATGAGTGTGTGTGTGTGTGTGCGTGTGTGTGTGTGCCCAGACCCGTGCTGGAGGAGGGTACGAGTGTGTGTGTGTGTGTGTGTGTGCCCAGACCCGTGCTGGAGGAGGGTACGAGTGTGTGTGTGTGTGCCCAGACCTGTGCTGGAGGAGGGGTATGAGTGTGTGTGTGTGTGTGTGTGTGTGCCCAGTCCTGTGCTGGAGGAGGGTACAAGTGTGTGTGTGTGTGTGCCCAGACCTGTGCTGGAGGAGGGGTATGAGTGTGTGTGTGTGTGTGTGTGTGTGTGTGCCCAGACCTGTGCTGGAGGAGGGTACGAGTGTGTGTGTGTGTGTGTGTGTGTGTGTCTGCCCAGACCTGTGCTGGAAGAGGGTATGAGTGTGTGTGTGTGTGTGTGTGTGTGTGTGCCCAGACCTGTGCTGGAGGAGGGTATGAGTGTGTGTGTGTGTGTGTGTGTGTGTGTGCCCAGACCTGTGCTGGAGGAGGGTATGTGTGTGTGTGTGTGTGTGTGTGTGTGTGTGTGTGTGTGTGTGCCCAGACCTGTGCTGGAAGAGGGTATGAGTGTGTGTGTGTGTGTGTGTGTGTGTGTGTGTGTGTGTGCGTGTGTGTGTGTGCGTGCCCAGACCTGTGCTGGAGGAGGGTATGAGTGTGTGTGTGTGTGTGTGTGTGTGTGTGTGTGTGCCCAGACCTGTGCTGGAGGAGGGTACGAGTGTGTGTGTGTGTGTGTGTGTGCCCAGACCTGTGCTGGAGGAGGGTACGAGTGTGTGTGTGTGTGTGCCCAGACCTGTGCTGGAGGAGGGTACGAGTGTGTGTGTGTGTGTGTGTGTGTGTGTGTGCCCAGACCTGTGCTGGAGGAGGGTACGAGTGTGTGTGTGTGTGTGTGTGCCCAGACCTGTGCTGGAGGAGGGTACGAGTGTGTGTGTGTGTGTGCCCAGACCTGTGCTGGAGGAGGGTACGAGTGTGTGTGTGTGTGTTTGCCCAGACCTGTGCTGGAGGAGGGTACGAGTGTGTGTGTGTGTGTGTGTGTGCGCCCAGACCTGTGCTGGAGGAGGGTACGAGTGTGTGTGTGTGTGTGTGTGCCCAGACCTGTGCTGGAGGAGGGTACGAGTGTGTGTGTGTGTGTGTGCGCCCAGACCTGTGCTGGAGGAGGGTACGAGTGTGTGTGTGTGTGTGCCCAGACCTGTGCTGGAGGAGGGTACGAGTGTGTGTGTGTGTGTGTGTGTGTGTGTGTGCCCAGACCTGTGCTGGAGGAGGGTACGAGTGTGTGTGTGTGTGTGTGCGCCCAGACCTGTGCTGGAGGAGGGTACGAGTGTGTGTGTGTGTGTGCCCAGACCTGTGCTGGAGGAGGGTACGAGTGTGTGTGTGTGTGTGTGTGTGTGTGTGTGCCCAGACCTGTGCTGGAGGAGGGGTATGAGTGTGTGTGTGTGTGTGTGTGTGTGTGCCCAGTCCTGTGCTGGAGGAGGGTATGAGTGTGTGTGTGTGTGTGTGTGTGTGTGTGTGTGTGTGTGTGTGTGTGCCCAGACCTGTGCTGGAGGAGGGTATGAGTGTGTGTGTGTGTGTGCGTGTGTGTGTGTGCCCAGACCCGTGCTGGAGGAGGGTACGAGTGTGTGTGTGTGTGTGTGCCCAGACCCGTGCTGGAGGAGGGTACGAGTGTGTGTGTGTGTGCCCAGACCTGTGCTGGAGGAGGGGTATGAGTGTGTGTGTGTGTGTGTGTGCCCAGTCCTGTGCTGGAGGAGGGTACGAGTGTGTGTGTGTGTGTGCCCAGACCTGTGCTGGAGGAGGGTACGAGTGTGTGTGTGTGTGTGTGTGTGTGTGTGTGTGTGTGTGTGTGTGTGTGTGTGTGTGTGTGTGTGTGTGTCTGCCCAGACCTGTGCTGGAAGAGGGTATGAGTGTGTGTGTGTGTGTGTGTGTGTGTGTGTGTGTGTGTGTGTGTGTGCCCAGACCTGTGCTGGAGGAGGGTATGAGTGTGTGTGTGTGTGTGCCCAGACCTGTGCTGGAGGAGGGTATGTGTGTGTGTGTGTGTGTGTGTGTGTGTGTGTGTGTGTGTGTGTGTGCCCAGACCTGTGCTGGAAGAGGGTATGAGTGTGTGTGTGTGTGTGTGTGTGTGTGTGTGTGTGTGCGTGTGTGTGTGTGCGTGCCCAGACCTGTGCTGGAGGAGGGTATGAGTGTGTGTGTGTGTGTGTGTGTGTGTGTGTGTGTGTGTGTGTGTGTGTGTGTGTGTGTGTGTGTGTGTGCCCAGACCTGTGCTGGAGGAGGGTACGAGTGTGTGTGTGTGTGTGTGTGTGCCCAGACCTGTGCTGGAGGAGGGTACGAGTGTGTGTGTGTGTGTGCCCAGACCTGTGCTGGAGGAGGGTACGAGTGTGTGTGTGTGTGTGTGTGCCCAGACCTGTGCTGGAGGAGGGTACGAGTGTGTGTGTGTGTGTGTGTGTGTGCGCCCAGACCTGTGCTGGAGGAGGGTACGAGTGTGTGTGTGTGTGTGTGTGCCCAGACCTGTGCTGGAGGAGGGTACGAGTGTGTGTGTGTGTGTGTGTGTGCCCAGACCTGTGCTGGAGGAGGGTACGAGTGTGTGTGTGTGTGTGTGTGTGCCCAGACCTGTGCTGGAGGAGGGTACGAGTGTGTGTGTGTGTGTGCCCAGACCTGTGCTGGAGGAGGGTACGAGTGTGAGTGTGTGTGTGTGTGTGTGCCCAGACCTGTGCTGGAGGAGGGTACGAGTGTGTGTGTGTGTGTGTGTGCGCCCAGACCTGTGCTGGAGGAGGGTACGAGTGTGTGTGTGTGTGTGTGTGCCCAGACCTGTGCTGGAGGAGGGTACGAGTGTGTGTGTGTGTGTGCCCAGACCTGTGCTGGAGGAGGGTACGAGTGTGTGTGTGTGTGTGTGTGTGCCCAGACCTGTGCTGGAGGAGGGTACGAGTGTGTGTGTGTGTGTGTGCCCAGACCCGTGCTGGAGGAGGGTACAAGTGTGTGTTTGTGTGTGTGTGTGTGCCCAGACCCGTGCTGGAGGAGGGTACGAGTGTGTGTGTGTGTGTGTGTGTGTGTGTGCCCAGACCTGTGCTGGAGGAGGGTACGAGTGTGTGTGTGTGTGTGTGTGCCCAGACCTGTGCTGGAGGAGGGTACGAGCCTGTGTGTCTGTGAGCCTGAGACACGAGTGTGACGTCTCTGTGTGTGTGTGTGTGTGTGTTCACAGGCGATGCGTTCCCGTGGACAGTGTGTGTGAGTCAGCTGAGCGTGTACTCCCTCCTGGGACAGCAGCGTTCCCTCAGTGTTCTGGATCCGCTGGGCTTCACCTCCACGCTGGCCCTCACCGCCCCGAAGCTGCAGCCCGAGAGCAGAGACGCCTTCATCATGTGCCTGCATGTGGACCTGCAGCCGGTGCAGCTCCGGTGCTCCAACCCTCAGGTACTGCAGATCACAGGTGTACATGTGCTGAACACAGGTGTCCAGGTGTAGAACACAGGTGTACAGGTGCAGAACAAAGGTGTACAGGTGCAGAACACAGGTGTACAGGTGCAGAAGTGCAGAACACAGGTGAACATGTGCAGATCACAGGTGTACATGTGCAGAACACAGGTGTACATGTGCAGAACACAGGTGTCCAGGTGTAGAACACAGGTGTACAGGTGCAGAACACAGGTGTACAGGTGCAGAAGTGCAGAACACAGGTGCACAGGGGCAGAACACAGGTGTACAGGGGCAGAACACAGGTGTACAGGTGTAGAACACAGGTGTACAGGTGTTGAACACAGGTGTACAGGTGCAGAAGTGCAGAACACAGGTGCAGAAGTGCAGAACACAGGTGTACAGGGGCAGAACTCAGGTGTACAGGTGCAGAACACAGGTGTACAGGTGCAGAAGTGCAGAACACAGGTGTACATGTGCAGATCACAGGTGTACATGTGCAGAACACAGGTGTACATGTGCTGAACACAGGTGTACAGGTGCAGAACACAGGTGTACAGGTGCAGAAGTGCAGAACACAGGTGTACATGTGCAGAACACAGGTGTACAGGTGCAAAACACAGGTGTACATGTGCAGAACACAGGTGTACAGGTGTAGAACACAGGTGTACAGGTGCAGAACACAGGTGTACAGGTGCAAAACACAGGTGTACAGGGGCAGAACACAGGTGTACATGTGCAGAACACAGGTGTACAGGTGCAGAACACAGGTGTACAGGGGCAGAACACAGGTGTACAGGTGTAGAACACAGGTGTACAGGTGTAGAACACAGGTGTACAGGTGCAGAAGTGCAGAACACAGGTGCAGAAGTGCAGAACACAGGTGTACATGGGCAGAACACAGGTGTACAGGGGCAGAACACAGGTGTGCAGGGGCAGAACTCAGGTGTACAGGTGTACAGGTGCAGAACACAGGTGTACAGGTGTAGAACACAGGTGTACAGGTGTAGAACACAGGTGTACAGGTGCAGAACACAGGTGTACAGGTGCAGAAGTGCAGAACACAGGTGTACATGTGCAGAACACAGGTGTTCAGGTGCAAAACACAGGTGTACAGGGGCAGAACACAGGTGTACAGGTGCAAAACACAGGTGTACAGGTGCAGAACACAGGTGTACAAGTGCAGAACACAGGTGTACAGGGGCAGAACACAGGTGTACAGGGGCAGAACACAGGTGTACAGGTGCAGAACACAGGTGTACAGGTGCAAAACACAGGTGTACAGGTGTACAGGTGCAGAAGTGCAGAGCACAGGTGTACATGTGCAGATCACAGGTGTACATGTGCAGAACACAGGTGTTCAGGTGCAAAACACAGGTGTACAGGGGCAGAACACAGGTGTACAGGTGCAGAACACAGGTGTACAGGGGCAGAACACAGGTGTACAGGGGCAGAACACAGGTGTACAGGTGCGGAACACAGGTGTACAGGTGGGGAACACAGGTGTACAGGTGCAGAACACAGGTGCACATGTGCAGAACACAGGTGTACAGGTGCAGAACACAGGTGTACAGGTGGACAGGTTCAGAACACAGGTGTACAGGGGCAGAACACAGGTGTACAGGAGTAGAACACAGGTGTACATGTGCAGAACACAAGTGTACAGGTGCAGATCACAGGTGTACAGGTGCAGAACACAGGTGTACATGTGCAGAACACAGGTGTACAGGTGCAGATCACAGGTGTACAGGGGCAGAACACAGGTGTATAGGTGCAGAACACAGGTGTACAGGGGCAGAACACAGGTGTACAGGTGCAGAACACAGGTCTACAGGTGCTGATCACAGGTGTACAGGTGCAGAACACAGGTGTACAGGTGCTGATCACAGGTGTACAGGTGCAGAACACAGGTGTACAGGGGCAGAACACAGGTGTACAGGTGCAAAACACAGGTGTACAGGTGCAGAAGTGCAGAGCACAGGTGTACATGTGCAGATCACAGGTGTACATGTGCAGAACACAGGTGTTCAGGTGCAAAACACAGGTGTACAGGGGCAGAACACAGGTGTACAGGTGCAGAACACAGGTGTACAGGTGCAGAACACAGGTGTACAGGGGCAGAACACAGGTGTACAGGTGCAGAACACAGGTGTACAGGTGGGGAACACAGGTGTACAGGTGCAGAACACAGGTGTACATGTGCAGAACACAGGTGTACAGGTGCAGAACACAGGTGTACAGGTGCAGAACACGTGTACAGGTGGACAGGTTCAGAACACAGGTGTACAGGGGCAGAACACAGGTGTACAGGAGTAGAACACAGGTGTACAGGTGCAGATCACAGGTGTACATGTGCAGAACACAGGTGTACAGGTGCAGATCACAGGTGTACAGGTGCAGAACACAGGTGTACATGTGCAGAACACAGGTGTACAGGTGCAGATAACAGGTGTACAGGGGCAGAACACAGGTGTATAGGTGCAGAACACAGGTGTACAGGGGCAGAACACAGGTGTACAGGTGCAGAACACAGGTGTACAGGTGCAGAACACAGGTGTACAGGTGCTGATCACAGGTGTACAGGTGCAGAACACAGGTGTACAGGTGCAGAACACAGATCACAGGTGTACAGGTGCAAAACACAGGTGTATAGGTGCAGAACACAGGTGTACATGTGCAGAACACAGGTGTACAGGGGCAGATCACAGGTGTACAGGTGCAAAACACAGGTGTACAGGTGCAGAACACAGGTGTACAGGGGCAGAACACAGGTGTACAGGTGCAGAAGTGCAGAACACAGGTGTACATGGGGAGATCACAGGTGTACAGGGGCAGAACACAGGTGTACAGGTGTATAGGTGCAGAACACAGGTGTACATGTGCAGAACACAGGTGTACATGTGCAGAACACAGGTGTACAGGTGCAAAACACAGGTGTACAGGGGCAGAAGTGCAGAGCACAGGTGTACATGTGCAGATCACAGGTGTACATGTGCAGAACACAGGTGTTCAGGTGCAAAACACAGGTGTACAGGGGCAGAACACAGGTGTACAGGTGCAGAACACAGGTGTACAGGTGCAGAACACAGGTGTACAGGGGCAGAACACAGGTGTACAGGTGCAGAACACAGGTGTACAGGTGGGGAACACAGGTGTACAGGTGCAGAACACAGGTGTACATGTGCAGAACACAGGTGTACAGGTGCAGAACACAGGTGTACAGGTGCAGAACACGTGTACAGGTGGACAGGTTCAGAACACAGGTGTACAGGGGCAGAACACAGGTGTACAGGAGTAGAACACAGGTGTACAGGTGCAGATCACAGGTGTACATGTGCAGAACACAGGTGTACAGGTGCAGATCACAGGTGTACAGGTGCAGAACACAGGTGTACATGTGCAGAACACAGGTGTACAGGTGCAGATAACAGGTGTACAGGGGCAGAACACAGGTGTATAGGTGCAGAACACAGGTGTACAGGGGCAGAACACAGGTGTACAGGTGCAGAACACAGGTGTACAGGTGCAGAACACAGGTGTACAGGTGCTGATCACAGGTGTACAGGTGCAGAACACAGGTGTACAGGTGCAGAACACAGATCACAGGTGTACAGGTGCAAAACACAGGTGTATAGGTGCAGAACACAGGTGTACATGTGCAGAACACAGGTGTACAGGGGCAGATCACAGGTGTACAGGTGCAAAACACAGGTGTACAGGTGCAGAACACAGGTGTACAGGGGCAGAACACAGGTGTACAGGTGCAGAAGTGCAGAACACAGGTGTACATGGGGAGATCACAGGTGTACAGGGGCAGAACACAGGTGTACAGGTGTATAGGTGCAGAACACAGGTGTACATGTGCAGAACACAGGTGTACATGTGCAGAACACAGGTGTACAGGTGCAAAACACAGGTGTACAGGGGCAGAACACAGGTGTACAGGTGCAGAACACAGGTGTACAGGGGCAGAACACAGGTGTACAGGTGCAGAACACGTGTACAGGTGGAGAACAAAGGTGTACAGGTCCAGAACACAGGTGTACAGGGGCAGAACACAGATGTACAGGTGCAGAACACAGGTGTACAGGTACAGATCACAGGTGTACAGGGGCAGAACACAGGTGTACAGGTGCAGATCACAGGTGTACAGGTGCTGATCACAGGTGTACAGGTGCTGATCACAGGTGTACAGGTGCAGAACACAGGTGTACAGGTGCTGATCACAGGTGTACAGGGGCAGAACACAGGTGTACAGGTGCAGAACACAGGTGTACAGGTGCTGATCACAGGTGTACAGGTGCAGAACACAGGTGTACAGGTGCTGATCACAGGTGTACAGGTGCTGATCACAGGTGTACAGGTACAGATCACAGGTGTACAGGTGTACAGGTGCAGATCACAGGTGTACAGGTGCTGATCACAGGTGTACAGGTGCAGATCACAGGTGTACAGGTGCAGATCACAGGTGTACAGGTGCTGATCACAGGTGTACAGGTGCTGATCACAGGTGTACAGGTGCAGAACAGGTGGATATACAGGAGCAGGGACACATGTGGGCGGGGCTTGATTGTGTTTGTGGGGAATTGATTAGATGGTTGGATGGTTGTGGTTTGCTATTGGTGGATCTCATGTGAGTGACAGGTTGCCCCGCCCTCATCATCAGAGAAGAGAAGAGATGCTGCAAGAGGAACTTATTCTGATTCAAGATTACCAGGAACATGAATTTAACACAATAAGTAAGGGATAATGTACACCCGACAAGGAGATCAGGTCTTCATCAGCCTGAAGGGGTTTATTCTGAGATCACACACACACACACACACACCTGAAGGGTGTTTATTCTGCAAGAACAACCGGCTGGATGTACATTATCCTCTTATTACACGGATACTCTCCACATAAGTAAATAATTAGCCACAAAATATTGATCTGAGTTGAAATATTTTATTAGGTCTATAAACGCAAAGCTTCCGCGGAGAGAGCAGTTTCAGCGGCAAGTTCAAACTAGATGGACATTTAAGAGATACGGTATACAGTCATAACACTTATTACACAGCATTTCACCACATTAATAATTATGGAGATAAGAGATATTGATTTCAATATTTCGATATTATAATCCAATAGTGTACAAAACAATAGTCACAAAATGGCCGCCGCTGTGTTTGTATGAAACGAGAGAGAGCGAGTCCACGATACTGGATGGCATAATTAAATAACTACACAAAATATTGATTCGACTGAGTTTTAATATTTTATTAGCTCACCAAATGCAAAACCCGGATGAGCCTGTGTTTCTGTTCTCAGCGGCTGTTATTTGGGAATAATATACCGCTGGATGGAGCGACTGACCAATCAGAATCAAGTATTCCAAGTAATAATGAAAAATAATAATTTAGAATAAATACTGCAATATTCCATTTAAAAAAAACAACAACAAGAATTGTCAGTTTTGATTTCATGGTGACTGTAAAGATTGGATGTAGAGGATTAATATAGATGTTCAGTGGGAGCAGAAGTGACCGCGTGACGGTTCGACTATCCTGAGAGCCATTTGTTGTGGATCGCACCCTTACAGCCATATTTACTGTCACCAGTGTAAACATGAGAGTCCTTCTGTTGACGATCTGCACACACACACACACTTGATCCAGACTGTTTGTTTGAATATGCGTCTGCTCTCGTATGGAGTCCGTGTGAGATGAATGTTGACGTGTCTGAGCTCAGATCTGCTGCTGCTGATTGCTGTGTGCTGATTGGCTGTGAGGGGAATGTGGTGGAAAGGAAACGTGTGTTAAATAACAGCTGCCAAAAACAAACAGCAGAAGCAGAAGCAGAACTGCAGCGAGATGAAGGAAAAACCGACAGGAGGAAAAAAAAAATTATTCGCTTGTTTGTGATTATGTGGAGATACTGAATCTGTTTCCATGAGTTACCGACATCTCACTGTCTGTCTGTCTGTCTGTCTGTCTGTCTGTCTGACTGTCTGTCTCACCGTCTGTCTGTCTGTCTCTTACTGTCTGTCTGTCTCACTCTCTGTCTGTCTGTCTGTCTGTCTCACTGTCTGTCTGTGTCTGACTGTCTGTCTCTCCGTCTGTCTGTCTCTTACTGTCTGTCTGTCTCACTCTCTGTCTGTCTGTCTGTCTCACTTTCTGTCTGTCTGTCTGTCTGTCTCATCGTCTGTCTGTCTGTCTCACTATATATGTCTCACTCTCTGTCTGTCTGTCTGTCTGTCTGTCTGTCTCACTATATATGTCTCACTGTCTGTCTGTCTGTCTGTCTCACTGTCTGTCTGTCTCACTCTCTCTCTGTCTGTCTGTCTCACTGTCTGTCTGTCACTCTCTGTCTGTCCGTCTGTCTGTCTGTCTCACTCTCTGTCTTGTCTGTCTGTCACTGTCTGTCTGTCTGTCTGTCTGTCTCACTGTCTGTCTGTCACTCTCTGTCTGTCTGTCTGTCTCACTTTCTGTCTGTCTGTCTGTCTGTCTCATCGTCTGTCTGTCTGTCTCACTATATATGTCTCACTCTCTGTCTGTCTGTCTGTCTGTCTGTCTGTCTCACTATATATGTCTCACTGTCTGTCTGTCTGTCTGTCTCACTGTCTGTCTGTCTCACTCTCTCTCTGTCTGTCTGTCTCACTGTCTGTCTGTCACTCTCTGTCTGTCCGTCTGTCTGTCTGTCTCACTCTCTGTCTTATCTGTCTGTCACTGTCTGTCTGTCTGTCTGTCTGTCTCACTGTCTGTCTGTCTGTCTGTCTCATCGTCTGTCTGTCTGTCTCACTATATATGTCTCACTCTCTGTCTGTCTGTCTGTCTGTCTGTCTGTCTGTCTCACTATATATGTCTCACTGTCTGTCTGTCTGTCTGTCTCACTGTCTGTCTGTCTCACTCTCTCTCTGTCTGTCTGTCTCACTGTCTGTCTGTCACTCTCTGTCTGTCCGTCTGTCTGTCTGTCTCACTCTCTGTCTTGTCTGTCTGTCACTGTCTGTCTGTCTGTCTGTCTGTCTCACTGTCTGTCTGTCACTCTCTGTCTGTCTGTCTGTCTGTCTGTCTGTCTGTCTGTCTGACTCTCTGTCTGTCTGTCTGTCTGTCTGTCTCACCTGGTCTCTGGATCAGTCTACAAAACTGCTGGGCTTTTGTGTAAATAATGTAAAATAATGTCTGAAATAATGGCGAGAGGATAGACAGAGACCCTCCATCGTGTGTGTGTGTGTGTGTGTGTGTGTGTGTGTGTGGTTTCAGTGGTTATTTGTGTGAATCCAGCTGAACTCCAGCGATGAGTTTGTGATGAGCCGTTCCTCACAAACACAGATGCTGATCATGTTTTCTGTTCACACTGGTGGAACTAGTCAGAATCAGCCGCTGTGTTTGAACTGATTGGAGTTTATTTACCGTGGCGTTCAGGCGTCCAGCATTTGATGACAGTGATCTGCTTATGAAGGTCTGATGATCATGAACTGAGAGGGTGAGCTGATGATGATCTTCTGGAGTCATTAGGAAGCGCTGTAGAGTCACGTGACGCCGGACGATTGACGTCAAATGGCTCTTTCTACAAGTGTTTCATTTATTGTGATTTAGCAGGAAGTTAAGCAATAATTTACCGTGAGAAGTGGAGGATACGCCTGTCAGCGCTCCTGTCTGTCACTCATTTGAGGCTACTGTATGTCAGCTTTCTGGACCTACTCCCACCATTGTTGCTAATTAGTACCGCTCACCAAAGCCCAACAAGGATTTTATTATTGACCTTGCTGCCGCGTAAATTATATATAAACTTTCCCACACACATTAAAGGACATATTTTGGATATAATCTGCTGTTCAGGTGTTACACCTGTTAACTGTAAAGCAGATTCTTTCCCTTTTTCTGACATTTGCTGCTCTCATTCAGTGTTAATCTTTACTATAACATTCTGAAATATTAAGGATATCAACTTGGACAATTTATCCTCTAGCATCAGTGCCGACAGTTTCTCTACCCCGGATGAACTGCTCTCTCACTACAACAATAACCTTCATAACCTCCTTAATAACTTTGCTCCACTCAAAACCAGGACTGTCTCATTTACTCTCTCTGCACCTTGGTTTACTCCCACTCTTAGAGAATTTAAAACAAAAGGACTACAACTCGAAAGACTTTACAGGGAAACCAGTCTCACTGTGCACAAGGACATGTATTCAAACCACATTCTTCTTTACAAAGATTGTATTTCTAAAGCTAAATCCACATACTATTCTGGTTTAATCAGTTCAAGTGAAGAAAATTCAAAGGCCCTTTTTTCCCTCATTACAAACTTCACAACACCTCTAGGTCCACTTCCTCCTCACTTGTACTCTGCTAATTTTTGTAATACTATATTATAATTTTTCTCTTAAAAAATTGAACACATCTGCCAGCAACGAATATTTACTACTGTTCCTAACTCATCTGTCTCAGTTTAATTTGCTCCCACCCATTTACTCTCAGCATTTACCTTTCCCTCAGTAAATGAAATTTCCGAACTCATTCAAAAATCCAAATCTTCAACCTGCAGATTAGAGCCTTCCTACTGTTCTTGTAAATGCCTCTGTCCTCTCATTACAGACCTCATTCACTCTTCTCTTACCACTGGAATTGTTCCTTCTTCTCTTAAAACAGCTGCTGTAACTCATTTTTGTCCTATTTCAAATCTTCCATTCATCTCCAAAATCCTTGAAAAAATAGTTGCTACTCAACTCCATTCTCATCTCTCCTATAATAATTTATATGAACAATTCCAGTCTGGTTTCCATCCTCTTCATAGCACAGAAACAGCACTCCTTAAAATCACTAACAACCTTCTCCTAGTGGCTGACTCAGGTTTACTATCCATTCTCCTTCTGCTTGATTTGAGTGCGGCCTTCGAAACAATTTCACACACCATCCTAATCTAGACAGACTCTCCTCTATTGGTATCACTAACACACCTCTTATCTGGTTTATTATATCTCTCAGGCGCACTCAGTTCATCCAGTTAAAATCATTCACCTCCCATTCAGTTCCAGTCATCACAGGAGTGCCCCAGGGCTCCGTCCTGGGACCCCTGCTGTTCATTATTTATCTTCTTCCCCTTGTTTACATCTTCCGTAAATATCAGATTCACTTCCATTGCTACGCAGATGACACCCAGCTCTATCTCTCAACCAAACCTAATTCAAAACTTCCACCATCCTCCCTTATCAATTGTCTTCTTGACATAAAATCCTGGTTCACTTCAAACTTCCTCAAATTAAATAGCAATAAAACAGAATTGCTTCTTATAGGTACAAGATAAACATTAAACAAACTCCATCATTTTTCTATTCCCATTGATAGCTCCTTCATATCCCCTCCCCTAAGGTGAAGAGTCTTCGATAGCACCCTCTCTTTTACCTCTCATGTAAATAATGTTACCCGGTCTGCTTACTACCATCTTCGAAACATCAACCGTCTACGTCCTTTCCTCACGCCTCACTCCACTGCCATTCTTGTTCACATTTTAGTCACCTCTCGTTTAGATTACTGCAATTCCCTTTTGTTTGGCCTCCCGCATAAAACCCTCAATAAACTACAACTGGTCCAAAACTCAGCTGCTCGTATTATCACTCGTACCCCCTCTATTCATCACATCACTCCCATCTTAGAACAGCTCCATTGGCTCCCCATCACTTACCGTATCAACTATAAAATACTTCTCCTCACTTTTAAAGTCATTCATAATCTCGCCTCTTCATATCTTTTTGACCTCCTCCATATACCCACTCCTGCTCGCACTCTCAGATCCTCTTCTTCCATCCATCTCACTGTTCCCCCGTGTCCGCCTTGTTACTGTTACTCAGCTCTGGAACTCGCTTCCACCGGACCTCTGTGCTACTGATTCCCTCTCACATTTTAAATCCAAATTCAAAACCTATCTGTTTAGAATAGCTTACTCCCTCTGAGCACAACTGCATTGTCTTTAATTGTATTGTATTTCATTGTTTTTACTTAAATATTGTTATTGTCTTGATGATGTATGGTGACCTTGAGTGTCAAGAAAGGTGCCTATAAATAAAATGCATAATAATAATAATAATAATAATAATGAGTGTCTCAGGTTCAGGTGGTGCGTGTCTCATTTGTGTGTCTTGTGTGGGTCTCAGGTTCAGCTGGTGTTCAGTCTGTGGTGTCGATGGAGTCAGATCTTCAGTGCGTTCGAGCGGATGCAGAGCAGAGGAACACACAGGTCGTCTGCAGGTTTCCCAGACTCCTCAGCGCCCCCTGCTGGACCCTCCTCACCCTCACCCTCACCTGTCCCCCCCGACACCAGCACCTGCAGTCCCTCAGCTGACCTGTGCTCTCAAACTGAGGTCAGAGGTCACACACACCATCCCTCTCACTGTTGGATGGATTGATGGATAGATAGATTGGTAGATAGATTGGTAGATAGATAGATAGATAGATAGATAGATAGATAGATAGATAGATAGATAGATAGATAGATAGATTGATAGGTAGATGGATGGATGGATGGATAGATCGTCTCTCTCTCTCTCTCTCAGCATCTGTGTGTTGCTGGACTCAGTGTTGATGTGTGTTTCAGGGGGATTCGACACACACCGAGGAGCCGGTGGTGTGTGAGACCATGACGCTCGAGCAGAAGACCTGCAGCATCAGCGGCTCCAGCGGGAAACTGAGTGTCTGGATGCAGTGGATGCTGCCGAAACTCACACTCAAACTCTTCTCCTGCGACACCGCGGCCAGAAACAACGGTACTGACCACACACACACACACATACACACTCACACACTCACACTCAAACTCTTCTCCTGCGACACCGCGGCCAGAAACAACGGTACTGACCACACACACACACACATACACACTCACACACTCACACTCAAACTCTTCTCCTGCGACACCGCGGCCAGAAACAACGGTACTGACCACACACACACACACATACACACTCACACACTCACACTCAAACTCTTCTCCTGCGACAACATGGCCAGAAACAATGGTACTGACCACACGCACGCACACACACACACACACACACACTCAAACTCTTCTCCTGCGACACCGCGGCCAGAAACAACGGTACTGACCACACACACACACACAC
>NC_140230.1:37467147-37469647 GCF_951802725.1 Rutilus rutilus
GATTTCAGATTGTAACGAAGTTCGTTATTGTGGGAAGGAGGTGGCAGGAACCAGCGAACATTCAACAGATTTTAATATCAGAAATAAAACAAATACAAAACTAAAATAAAAGACAGCAGCCCCTCACGGACGACTGCTGTCACATCAAATAAAACATAAACATCAAATAAAATCTCTCCTCGGCCACGTCCCGCTCTCTCGCAGCCCTCGGCCACGTCCCGCTCTCTCCTCAGCCACGTCCCGCTCTCTCGCGGCCCTCGTCCACGTCCCGCTCTCTCCTCAGCCACGTCCCGCTCTCTCCTCAGCCACGTCCCGCTCTCTCCTCAGCCACGTCCCGCTCTCTCGCGGCCCTCGTCCACGTCCCGCTCTCTCCTCAGCCACGTCCCGCTCTCTCACGGCCCTCGGCCACGTCCCGCTCTCTCCTCAGCCACGTCCCGCTCTCTCACGGCCCTCGGCCACGTCCCGCTCTCTCCTCAGCCACGTCCCGCTCTCTCGCAGCCCTCGTCCACGTCCCGCTCTCTCCTCAGCCACGTCCCACTCTCTCGCGGCCCTCGTCCACGTCCCGCTCTCTCCTCAGCCACGTCCCGCTCTCTCGCGGCCCTCGTCCACGTCCCGCTCTCTCGCAGCCCTCGTCCACGTCCCGCTCTCTCCTCAGCCACGTCCCACTCTCTCGCGGCCCTCGTCCACGTCCCGCTCTCTCCTCAGCCACGTCCCGCTCTCTCCTCAGCCACGTCCCGCTCTCTCCTCAGCCACGTCCCGCTCTCTCGCAGCCCTCGGCCACGTCCCGCTCTCTCCTCAGCCACGTCCCGCTCTCTCGCGGCCCTCGTCCACGTCCCGCTCTCTCGCAGCCCTCGTCCACGTCCCGCTCTCTCCTCAGCCACGTCCCACTCTCTCGCGGCCCTCGTCCACGTCCCGCTCTCTCCTCAGCCACGTCCCGCTCTCTCCTCAGCCACGTCCCGCTCTCTCCTCAGCCACGTCCCGCTCTCTCGCAGCCCTCGGCCACGTCCCGCTCTCTCCTCAGCCACGTCCCGCTCTCTCGCAGCCCTCGTCCACGTCCCGCTCTCTCCTCAGCCACGTCCCACTCTCTCGCGGCCCTCGTCCACGTCCCGCTCTCTCCTCAGCCACGTCCCGCTCTCTCGCGGCCCTCGTCCACGTCCCGCTCTCTCACAGCCCTCGGCCACGTCCCGCTCTCTCCTCAGCCACGTCCCGCTCTCTCACGGCCCTCGGCCACGTCCCGCTCTCTCCTCAGCCACGTCCCGCTCTCTCACGGCCCTCGGCCACGTCCCGCTCTCTCGCGGCCCTCGGCCACGTCCCGCTCTCTCCTCAGCCACGTCCCGCTCTCTCACGGCCCTCGGCCACGTCCCGCTCTCTCACGGCCCTCGGCCACGTCCCACTCTCTCGCGGCCCTCGTCCACGTCCCGCTCTCTCCTCAGCCACGTCCCGCTCTCTCACGGCCCTCGGCCACGTCCCGCTCTCTCCTCAGCCACGTCCCGCTCTCTCACGGCCCTCGGCCACGTCCCGCTCTCTCACGGCCCTCGGCCACGTCCCACTCTCTCACGGCCCTCGGCCACGTCCCGCTCTCTCCTCAGCCACGTCCCGCTCTCTCACGGCCCTCGGCCACGTCCCGCTCTCTCCTCAGCCACGTCCCGCTCTCTCGCAGCCCTCGGCCACGTCCCGCTCTCTCGCGGCCCTCGTCCACGTCCCGCTCTCTCCTCAGCCACGTCCCGCTCTCTCCTCAGCCACGTCCCGCTCTCTCACGGCCCTCGGCCACGTCCCGCTCTCTCCTCAGCCACGTCCCGCTCTCTCACGGCCCTCGGCCACGTCCCGCTCTCTCCTCAGCCACGTCCCGCTCTCTCCTCAGCCACGTCCCGCTCTCTCACGGCCCTCGGCCACGTCCCGCTCTCTCGCGGCCCTCGGCCACGTCCCGCTCTCTCCTCAGCCACGTCCCGCTCTCTCACGGCCCTCGGCCACGTCCCGCTCTCTCGCAGCCCTCGGCCACGTCCCGCTCTCTCGCAGCCCTCGGCCACGTCCCGCTCTCTCGCGGCCCTCGTCCACGTCCCGCTCTCTCCTCAGCCACGTCCCGCTCTCTCACGGCCCTCGGCCACGTCCCGCTCTCTCCTCAGCCACGTCCCGCTCTCTCACGGCCCTCGGCCACGTCCCGCTCTCTCCTCAGCCACGTCCCGCTCTCTCACGGCCCTCGGCCACGTCCCGCTCTCTCCTCAGCCACGTCCTGCTCTCTCACGGCCCTCGGCCACGTCCCGCTCTCTCCTCAGCCACGTCCCGCTCTCTCGCGGCCCTCGTCCACGTCCCGCTCTCTCACGGCCCTCGTCCACGTCCCGCTCTCTCCTCAGCCACGTCCCGCTCTCTCACGGCCCTCGGCCACGTCCCGCTCTCTCCTCAGCCACGTCCTGCTCTCTCACGGCCCTCGGCCACGTCCCGCTCTCTCCTCAGCCACGTCCCGCTCTCTCGCGGCCCTCGTCCACGTCCCGCTCTCTCACGG
>NC_140230.1:37474647-37522147 GCF_951802725.1 Rutilus rutilus
CCACTATTCATTTCCTTCTCTCTGGGCCTCGAGTTGGTTCACGTAGTGTTTTTGCGCAGCGCGTCTGTGTTACACGTCACCACGTAGGCTCACTATTGGCCGACGCTGGTCATGTGTGTGATGCGTGTGACGTACATCACAGACGCGCTGCGCAAAAACACTACGTGAACCAACTCGAGGCCCAGATAGAAGGAAATGAATAGGTTATTAGGAACATTATTGGTTTTACTGACGTGTTTCCGTGGTTGAAACACTGATTGATGGATTACATCAGACATGATTGATTTCAGGAAGTTGTTCTGAATCTTTCAACATTCCTTCTGATGTTCACTGATGTTTATTTGCTGCTGTAACTGGTAGTAAAGAGGAAGAGATTATCGGTTCATCTGTCACACATTAAACACACACACACACACATTCACTGACTGAATTTACTGATGAAACTGACAGAATTTGAAAGATGAGACTTTGTTTCATATCAAAAGTATCAAAGCACAAAGATTACTGTGATTATGGGATGGCAGGAGCTACAGATAATGATGTTTAGAGAAGTTTAGTTCAACTGAAAACAGCAAAGACTAAAAGATCGATTCTTTAAGATTTAACAATTAATATCGGTTTATCAGGATGAAAGTTGATTAAAACCAGGGAATCAATATCAGTATTCTCGCTGTGTTTCTGATCAGAGTCGTGAGACGCTACAGTGTTTCGATTGGTCCTGATGTTGGACAGAGTGTGTGTGTGTGTGTGTGTGTGTGTGTGAGACAGAGAGAGTGTTCTCTTGTGTTCAGTCCTGTGGTGATTTCTCTTCTCTCTGCTCCCAGAATCCTTTTCACCAGCTTCCAATCAAGCAGCCAGCCAATCATAACTCTGACTTCTGCCTGTGTTTCTGTGTTGTGTTCCTCTGGTGTGTGTGCAGTGCTGAAGAGAGCTCGTGTGGTGGGGTCGTCCTCTCTTGCACTGAAAAGCTGAACAGACGCACGGTTTTGCTGCGACCGCTCAGCAAGCAGGAGCATTTCAGCCATTTCAGCTTCTGTCCACCTGTAAGAGCCGCTGCCTCTGATTCACACACACACTGCCTCTGATTCACACACACACTGCTTCTGTTTCACACACACACTGCTTCTAGATGCTTCTTCTGCCGCTCCGCCAGCAACACTCCTGCTAATCTTCTGTAGAGACACGCTCGCTTTATATGATCAGCACATTTAATTTAGGCTTTTTTACATATAAAGTTTAATCGGTGAACATAAACAGAAGCTCAATCACACATGTGACATGAGATCAGACCTCATTGGTTCTTGAGATTCAGTTTAGCATATTTAAGTCATTGATCAATCCGATGCTGGATGACAAAATACCTTTTAGAGCACTAGACGGTTGAGTTTGTCATTTGGGACACAACCATAGTTTCTTTCTAGGATATCCGTCACATATCAGATACAGTGCTGTGCTAAAGTCTCAGACACTTCAGTTCAACATGTACAATTGTTTAAAACACACTATATTGCCAAAAATATTGGGACACCCCTTCAAATCATTGAATTCAAGTGTTCCAATCACTCCCGTGGCCACAGTTGTATGAAATCAAGCACCAAGGCCTCCTGTGCAATAAGTCCATTCATGAAATTTCTTCACTTTTGAATATTCCAGTCAACTGTTAGTGTCAAGTCAAGTCAAGTCACCTTCATTTATATAGCGCTTTTAACAATATGGATTGTTTCAAAGCAGCTTTACAGTGATAATAGGAAATTACCGTAATGGATTGTTTAGGCTTTACAACAGCTCTAGAATAAAGTTATTGTCCAGCTAAAGTTAGTTTTGATTGATTGATTCACTTCCATTGCGAAGATCATTAGTTATTAACTTACGGGCCGCTAACACGACACCGCTCTAACAGGAAAACCCTTAACGCACTCCGGCAGTCCATCCGCACAAAACAGTGCCTGGTGTCTCAAGAACAGTGTGTAGAGCTTCATGGAATGGGTTTCCATATGGCATATCACGCTTCTCTGTCTGCCAATCTGATGGACAAGTCTGGGTTTGGCGGTTGCCAGGAGAACGGTACTTGCCTGACTGCATTGTGCCGAGTGTAAAGTTTGGTGGAGGGGGGTTTATGGTGTGGGGTTGTTCTTCAGGGGTTGGCCCCTTAGTTCCAGTGAAAGGAACTCTTAATGCTTCAGCAGACCAAGACATTTTGGTAATTTCATGCTCCCAACTTTGTGTGAAGAATTTGGGGATGTTCCAGTTCCAGCATGACTGCGCTCCAGTGCACAGAGCATGTCCATAAAGACATGGATGAGGAGTTTGGTGTGGAGGAACTGGACTGGCTTGTACAGAGTCCTGAGCTCAACCCGATATAACAGCTTTGGGATGAATTAGAGCGGAGACTGAGAGCCTTCCCGTCCAACATCAGTGTCTGACCTCACAAGTGCACTTCTAGAAGAATGGTCAAAATTCCCATAAACACACTCCTAAACCTTGAGGAAAGCCTTCCCAGAGGAGTTGAAGCTGTTATAGCTGCAAAATGGTGGAGCAACTCCATATTAAACCCTACAGATTAAGAATGGGATGTCATTAAAGTTCATGTGCATGTAAAGGCAGACGTCCCAAAACTTTTGGCAATATAGTGTATTTGTTTAAAGAGGTTTTATGCTTCATCAACTCATGAGCTGGTTGAGTTTGTGAAGAGTTGCTGGCAGCGCTGCAGTCGTGTCTCTCTCTGATTTACACACTGATGTCGCTCAGTCTCAGCTCACTCTGTTCTTATGCTGCTTTGAGTTTGTGTGATTGTAGCTGTTGAGTGTTGATCGCTCGAGCCTGAACCGCGACTGACCTCTGACCTCTGGTGTGCGACAGACGGCAGCGAAGGCTCTGGAGGTCTCGCACCAGCAGCACGGGTTCCTCTCGGTGACCTACACGCAGGCCGTGACCCGGAACGTGCGGCACAAGCTGACGGCGCGGCAGGAGCGAGTGTCCCAGAGGCTGAGCGAGGACGGGACCGACGGGTCGCCGCAGCACCTGCACGAGATCCTGCTCACGGCGCAACCCTTCGACCTGGTGCTGTCCTGCCCCCTGCTGGTGAGGCTGGCGCAGGTCTTCCACGTGTCTCCCCCCCCGCCACTGCGTCCCGTCAGAGAGAGCGTCTCCGCCGGACACCCGATGACGGGACACTCGCTGTCCTCCAGCAGCCTCCCGCTCATCTACCTCAACACCAGCGTGATCCGGGTGTTCTGCCCTCTGGAGGACACGACCAGCAGCACACGTGAGTCTCACTCTATCACACACTCACATACTCACACACTGACGATGATGAGGAGGATGATGATGATCTGTGTTTGTTTTCAGATTCACAGATGAAGCACAGGAAGGAAGACACAGTTGTGTTGAAGATTGGATCTGTGAGCGTCGCTCCTCAGGCTGATAATCCACTGCCGCGCTCCGTACTGCGCAAAGACATCTACCAGTGAGTCTGTCTGTCTGTCTATCTCTCTGTATCATCTGTCTGTCTGTCTGTCTGTCTGTCTATCTCTCTGTATCATCTGTCTGTCTGCCTATCTCTCTGTATCATCTGTCTGTCTGTCTGTCTATCTCTCTGTATCATCTGTCTGTCTGTCTGCCTATCTCTCTGTATCATCTGTCTGTCTGTCTGTCTATCTCTCTGTATCATCTGTCTGTCTGTCTATCTCTGTATCATCTGTCTGTCTGTCTGTCTGTCTGTCTGTCTATCTCTCTGTATCGTCTGTCTGTCTGTCTGTCTATCTCTCTGTATCATCTGTCTGTCTGTCTGTCTGTCTATCTCTCTGTATCATCTGTCTGTCTGTCTGTCTATCTCTCTGTATCATCTGTCTGTCTGTCTATCTCTGTATCATCTGTCTGTCTGTCTGTCTGTCTGTCTGTCTGTCTATCTCTCTGTATCGTCTGTCTGTCTGTCTGTCTGTCTGTCTGTCTGTCTATCTCTGTGTCATCTGTCTGTCTGTCTATCTCTCTGTATCATCTGTCTGTCTGTCTGTCTATCTCTCTGTATCATCTGTCTGTCTGTCTATCTCTGTATCATCTGTCTGTCTGTCTGTCTGTCTGTCTATCTCTCTGTATCGTCTGTCTGTCTGTCTGTCTGTCTATCTCTGTGTCATCTGTCTGTCTGTCTATCTCTCTGTATCATCTGTCTGTCTGTCTGTCTATCTCTCTGTATCATCTGTCTGTCTGTCTATCTCTGTATCATCTGTCTGTCTGTCTGTCTGTCTATCTCTCTGTATCGTCTGTCTGTCTGTCTGTCTGTCTATCTCTGTGTCATCTGTCTGTCTATCTCTCTGTATCATCTGTCTGTCTGTCTGTCTATCTCTCTGTATCATCTGTCTGTCTGTCTATCTCTCTGTATCATCTGTCTGTCTGTCTGTCTGTCTGTCTATCTCTCTGTATCGTCTGTCTGTCTGTCTGTCTATCTCTCTGTATCATCTGTCTGTCTGTCTGTCTGTCTGTCTGTCTATCTCTCTGTATCATCTGTCTGTCTGTCTGTCTGTCTATCTCTCTGTATCATCTGTCTGTCTGTCTATCTCTGTATCATCTGTCTGTCTGTCTGTCTGTCTGTCTATCTCTCTGTATCGTCTGTCTGTCTGTCTATCTCTGTGTCATCTGTCTGTCTGTCTATCTCTCTGTATCGTCTGTCTGTCTGTCTATCTCTCTGTATCATCTGTCTGTCTGTCTTTCTCTCTGTATCATCTGTCTGTCTGTCTGTCTGTCTGTCTATCTCTCTGGCTGCCTGCCTGTCTGTCTATCTCTCTGTATCATCTGTCTGTCTGTCTATCTCTCTGTATCATCTGTCTGTCTGTCTGTCTATCTCTCTGTATCGTCTGTCTGTCTATCTCTCTGTATCGTCTGTCTGTCTGTCTGTCTGTCTGTCTGTCTATCTCTCTGTATCATCTGTCTGTCTCTGTCTATCTCTCTCTATCATCTGTCTGTCTGTCTATCTCTCTGTATCATCTGTCTGTCTGTCTATCTCTCTGTATCATCTGTCTGTCTGTCTGTCTGTCTATCTCTCTGGCTGCCTGCCTGTCTGTCTATCTCTCTGTATCATCTGTCTGTCTCTGTCTATCTCTCTGTATCATCTGTCTGTCTGTCTATCTCTCTGTATCATCTGTCTGTCTGTCTATCTCTCTGTATCATCTGTCTGTCTGTCTATCGCTCTATCATCTTTCTGTCTGTGTGTATCTGTCTGTCTGTCTATCTCTCTGGCTGCCTGTCTGTCTGTCTGTCTGTCTGTCTGTATGTCACAGCTGGCACAACGATGTGACATTAAGGGGAGATGGCACAGAAGAATAAGCTCAAAAGAAAGAATTTATTACTTCTAAATTAACAAAATGGCATAATCGAACCGTCAGTCATCAGTAATATCAGTCAGTATGAAATGCAAGTGAATGGATGTGTAACTATGGAATGTTGACAGGACAAGTGCATGGTTGTGAACCAAAAGTAACATTTTCTAAACTGAAGCACCGATCTGGCAAACTGCTCAAGCAACAGCGTCCCGACCAGTCGCACTGCGTTCCTTAAATAGGAGCCAAGACAGGATTCAAGTGTGCTCAGACCACGCCCCAATCACCAATCAAACCTTCAAAAAGAAACAAAACAACCAAACCCACACAAAACAATCTGAATCCTAACACTGTATCTGTCTGTCTGTGTGAATGTGTGTGTGAGAGAGAGAGTGTGAGTGTGTGTGTGTGTGTGTGTGTGTGTGTGTGTGTGTGTGTGTGTGTGTGAGAGAGAGAATAGTTGTGGTCTCTCTGATGCTATTCTGAGATGCTCTCACTGTGAGAATCACAACCACAACACTTAAATTCACACTTTTACACACACACACACACACACACACACACACACACACACACACACACACACACACACACACACACACACACACACACACACACACACACACATCTCTTGGCTGAAAGTGCAAGGAAAGCAGCATTAACAGAACCAATGATCTTTTATTTGAATTCAAGATTATTCTTTCAAGAGTGAAGCATTTCTAATGGAAGTGCAGAATAGATGTTTCTCAGCTGGTGGATGTTGGAACGAGTGGGTTGGTTATGGTTAACTATGGTTATGGTTAATTATTCATGTTCGCTTTTTTTCTTATCAGTGCGAAAGAAACTCAAATAACTCAGTCGATTTTTGTCATACAGGCAAGTGTTATACATAATTCAAAACTGTTAAATGTCTACTTTTATCTGTGTACACTCTTAATAAAAACTAAATGTTCTGCTTTTCGTAAAATAAAGAAAATAAACGTGATGCACGTTCTGCCGTCTCTCTCAGTGTGAAGTTCATTCTGAAATGCGACAGAAAATGAACTGTAACTCAGAGAATACTTGCCACACAGACATGACATATGTCTTTACAAAGCTTGATTCTAAATTATGTAAATCATATCAAAAACAAATATTCTCTGTTTAAGTAATCTGTATGAAAGCAACGAGAGGTACAGTTTCTAATGTAAACACACAACAAAACCATCCAGCCAGTCTCACTCGCTGCCTGTCTGACTCCCTGCCTGTCTGACTCCCTGCCTGTCTGACTCCCTGTCTGTCTCACTCCCTGCCTGTCTGACTCCCTGTCTGTCTCACTCCCTGCCTGTCTGACTCCCTGTCTGTCTCACTCCCTGCCTGTCTGACTCCCTGCCTGTCTCACTCCCTGCCTGTCTCACTCCCTGCCTGTCTGACTCCCTGCCTGTCTGACTCCCTGCCTTTCTCACTCCCTGCCTGTCTGACTCCCTGTCTGTCTCACTCCCTGCCTGTCTCACTCCCTGTCTGTCTCACTCCCTGCCTGTCTCACTCCCTGCCTGTCTGACTCCCTGCCTGTCTGACTCCCTGCCTTTCTCACTCCCTGCCTGTCTGACTCCCTGTCTGTCTCACTCCCTGCCTGTCTGACTCCCTGTCTGTCTCACTCCCTGCCTGTCTCACTCCCTGCCTGTCTCACTCCCTGCCTGTCTCACTCCCTGCCTATCTGACTCCATGCCTGTCTCACTCCCTTCCCATCTCTCTCTGTCTGTCTCTTTCTTTCTCTGTCTCTCTCTCTCTTTACCCATGTCTCACTCCCTGCCTGTCTCACTCCCTGCCTGTCTCGCTTCCTGCCCGTCTCACTCCCTGCCTTTCTCACTCCCTGCCTTTCTCACTCCCTGCCTGTCTCACTCCCTGCCTGTCTCGCTTCCTGCCCGTCTCACTCCCTGCCCGTCTCACTCCCTGCCTGTCTCACTCCCTGCCTTTCTCACTCCCTGCCTTTCTCACTCCCTGCCTTTCTCACTCTCTGCCTGTCTCACTCCCTGCCTATCTCTCTCTGTCTGTCTCTTTCTTTCTCTGTCTCTCTCTCTCTTTACCCATGTCTCACTCCCTGCCTGTCTCGCTTCCTGCCTGTCTCGCTTCCTGCCCGTCTCACTCCCTGCCTTTCTCATTCCCTGCCTGTCTGACTCCCTGTCTGTCTCACTCCCTGCCTGTCTCACTCCCTGCCTATCTGACTCCCTTCCCATCTCTCTCTGTCTGTCTCTTTCTTTCTCTGTCTCTCTCTCTCTTTACCCATGTCTCACTCCCTGCCTGTCTCACTCCCTGCCTGTCTCGCTTCCTGCCCGTCTCACTCCCTGCCTGTCTGACTCTCTGCCTGTCTGACTCCCTGCCTTTCTCACTCCCTGCCTTTCTCACTCCCTGCCTGTCTGACTCCCTGCCTGTCTGACTCCCTGTCTGTCTCACTCCCTGCCTGTCTCACTCCCTGCCTGTCTGACTCCCTGCCTGTCTGACTCCCTGCCTGTCTGACTCCCTGCCTTTCTCACTCCCTGCCTTTCTCACTCCCTGCCTGTCTGACTCCCTGCCTGTCTCACTCCCTGCCTGTCTCACTCCCTGCCTGTCTGACTCCCTGCCTGTCTGACTCCCTGCCTTTCTCACTCCCTGCCTGTCTGACTCCCTGTCTGTCTCACTCCCTGCCTGTCTCACTCCCTGCCTATCTGACTCCCTGCCTGTCTCACTCCCTTCCCATCTCTCTCTGTCTGTCTCTTTCTTTCTCTGTCTCTCTCTCTCTTTACCCATGTCTCACTCCCTGCCTGTCTCACTCCCTGCCTGTCTCGCTTCCTGCCCGTCTCACTCCCTGCCTGTCTGACTCCCTGCCTTTCTCACTCCCTGCCTTTCTCACTCCCTGCCTGTCTGACTCCCTGCCTGTCTGACTACCTGTCTGTCTCACTCCCTGCCTGTTTCACTCCCTGCCTGTCTGACTCCCTGCCTGTCTGACTCCCTGCCTTTCTCACTCCCTGCCTTTCTCACTCCCTGCCTGTCTGACTCCCTGTCTGTCTCACTCCCTGCCTGTCTCACTCCCTGCCTGTCTGACTCCCTGCCTGTCTGACTCCCTGCCTTTCTCACTCCCTGCCTGTCTGACTCCCTGTCTGTCTCACTCCCTGCCCGTCTCACTCCCTGCCTATCTGACTCCCTGCCTGTCTCACTCC
Source organism: Rutilus rutilus (assembly GCF_951802725.1). Taxonomy (NCBI): domain Eukaryota; kingdom Metazoa; phylum Chordata; class Actinopteri; order Cypriniformes; family Leuciscidae; genus Rutilus; species Rutilus rutilus. Next base: position 37,483,136 of record NC_140230.1, read on the forward strand.
CTTCCCATCTCTCTCTGTCTGTCTCTTTCTTTCTCTGTCTCTCTCTCTCTTTACCCATGTCTCACTCCCTGCCTGTCTCACTCCCTGCCTGTCTCACTCCCTGCCTGTCTCACTCCCTGCCTGTCTCGCTTCCTGCCTGTCTCGCTTCCTGCCCGTCTCACTCCCTGCCTGTCTGACTCCCTACCCACCTCTCTCTGTCTGTCTCTTTCTATCTCTTTCTCTCTCTCTCTTTACCCATGTCTCACTCCCTGCCTGTCTCACTCCCTGCATGTCTCACTCCCTGTCTATCTCACTCCCTGCCTATCCGACTCCCTACCCATCTCTCTCTGTCTGTCTCTTTCTCTCTCTTTCTCTCTCTCACTTTACCCTTGTCTCACTCCCTGCCTGTCTCACTCCCTGCCTATCTCACTCCCTGCCCATCTCTCTCTGTCTGTCTCTTTCTTTCTCTGTCTCTCTCTCTCTCTCTCTCTCTCTCTGTTGAGCACATGGCTGGTTCCATCGTGTGTTTACAGGCTGTTTGTGTCATATAAACTCGGCGGGAGATAAATGACCTGAGCAATTAAGATGTTGAAATGCGAGTTGAAACCCGGTGAGATTGTAGCGGCGGCGGGTCGTTCCCACAGCTCTCTGTCTCTCAGCTCGCTCGTCCTGCTGTCGACATGCGGCGAGTTACGGCTCTCAGGAGGGCAGAGGAGGCTCTGCGGTGACGATGATGATGATGATGTGTGTGTATGAGGATATTAAACTCTTATCAGTCTAATGGAGAACAGGCATGTGTTTGGCCTGCAGGAAGGGCTGAGAACATGAGTGTGAGAACATGCTTCCAGCTTCACCATCACCATCATCACAGCCTGTCATTTCCAGCGTGTCCTGCGGAGCGGATCCGCACTCAGCACCACGGTACCGTCTCTCCGCTGCTGCTCTCGCCACTAATTACTCTCATTTAGCTTAAATTAAATGTAATTGAGAATTTGAGTGTGGCAGTAAATCTCGGCTGTGCTGTTACCCAGAGTTCTCGGTTTAGAGGCAACCGCAGCCCGTGTGAGTCATGATGTCATCAGACGTGAGTCAGGTGGTGTGAGAATCTCCTCAGGAGCTCGAGAGACAAACACACACGCTCACATGAGAAACTATCACACACTATAATTAGCATAAAGACATAGAGTTCACCCGAAAATCATCATTCTGTCATCATTCACTCGCCCTCGTGTCATTGTTCTGCGAAACACAAAAGAAGATATTTTGATTAAAGTCGATGGGGTCCAATGTTGTTTGGTTCCCAACATTTTTCAAAATATCAGAAGACAGAAAGTCTTGTACGACATGATGGAGAGTAAATGACAGAATGATGATTTCTTGGTCAACTATTACTATTTACATGATAATAATATAGCACACCTTTTACACACTCATGAAGCACACGTGTCCTGATGTGTGTGTGTAGTGTGTCGTCCTGCCGTGTTGTCGCTGTGAATGTGATCGATCGCTGTCGCCATAGAAACGGCTGAGTGATGCGTGTTGATGGAGTCTCTCAGTGAAGATGTTTATGAACACTGGTGAGAAACATCAGATCTCCTCAAGCGTTCGGCACATCTGGAGGCGTTTAGGAACGCAGGCCGTGTTTAAAGCAGCAGCGCAGCGGGCCAGAGCAAATAAACACATCACATCACTGCTGATGTCACACACACACACCCACACACGCGTGTGGCATGTACTCACACACACTCAAGCACGCACGCATACATACTCACACACACAAAATCTGATTCCCCACACTGTGCGTCTGATGAAATATACGACAGTAATGTGTGTAAGAATGTGTGTGTCTGTTCCTTAGCTACTATATTACACAGATCTGTGTGTGCCTGTGTGTGTGTGTGTGTGTGTGCGTGTGCTGCTGCATCATTGATCACACCTCACACTCTCAACTCTCTCTCTCAATTCAATTCACAAAGCTTTATTGTCATGACAAAAACATAATTTTTTTATTGTCAAAGCATTAAACAATATAGAGTAAAGCTTATTTAGAGAAAATAATAATTATACTAAATAAAAAAGACAATATGATATATACACATGGCTAGATATAGCAAAAAATAAATATATAGCAAATTAAATAAAGGATTATAATAATAAAAGATTATAATACAGAAATCATGTAACACTGAACTCCCTCTCCCTCTCTCTCTCTCCCTCTCTCTCAGGCGGGCGCTGAATCTGGGGGTTCTGCGTGACCCGGGGTCAGAGGTCGAGGACCGTCAGTATCAGATTGACCTCCAGTGCATCAACATGGGCACGGCTCACTGGGACGACCTGCGGCCGGAGCGCGAGGGACCGAATGCCGGCTCTCCTGCAGACACTGAACGCAGTTCCCAGAATCCCGCGCTGGAGTGGAACATGGCCAGCAGGTGAGCCACATCACAGAGCACTGAACTCTGGGTAGTTTCTGACGGGTTGTTGAGGGCGACCACAGCTGATGAATGTTCAGAACGATGAGCTCATACAGATGATGAGAGACAGTGAGACGTGTTTACTGGCGCGAGCGCAGGGCTACCTGTCACTCACAGGAGATCCACCAATAGCAAACCACAACCATCCACCCATCCAATCAATTCTCCATGGACAAAATCCGGCTGACTACATCATGTGTTGTGGTCGTGTCTAGGCGAAGGTCCTCCATCTGATCTGGATACCGGATACTGGATACTGGATACCTCCATCTGATCTGGATACGGCCCGGATCCGGCTGACTACATCATGCGTTGTGGTCGTGTCTAGGCGCAGGTCCTCCATCTGATCTGGGTACAGCCCGGATCCGGCTGACTACATCATGAGTTGTGGTCGTGTCTAGGCGCGTGTCCTGCATCTGATCTGGGTACAGCCCGGATCCGGCTGACTACATCATGCGTTGTGGTCGTGTCTAGGCGCAGGTCCTCCATCTGATCTGGGTACGGCCCGGATCCGGCTGACTACATCATGAGTTGTGGTCGTGTCTAGGCGCAGGTCCTCCATCTGATCTGGGTACGGCCCGGATCCGGCTGACTACATCATGAGTTGTGGTCGTGTCTAGGCGCAGGTCCACCATCTGATCTGGATACGGCCCGGATCCGGCTGACTACATCATGTGTTGTGGTCGTGTCTAGGCGCAGGTCCTCCATCTGATCTGGGTACGGCCCGGATCCGGCTGACTACATCATGCGTTGTGGTCGTGTCTAGGCGCAGGTCGTCCATCTGATCTGGATACCGGATACTGGATACTGGATACCTCCATCTGATCTGGATACGGCCCGGATCCGGCTGACTACATCATGCGTTGTGGTCGTGTCTAGGCGCAGGTCCTCCATCTGATCTGGGTACAGCCCGGATCCGGCTGACTACATCATGAGTTGTGGTCGTGTCTAGGCGCAGGTCCTCCATCTGATCTGGGTACGGCCCGGATCCGGCTGACTACATCATGTGTTGTGGTCGTGTCTAGGCGCAGGTCCTCCATCTGATCTGGGTACGGCCCGGATCCGGCTGACTACATCATGAGTTGTGGTCGTGTCTAGGCGCAGGTCCTCCATCTGATCTGGGTACGGCCCGGATCCGGCTGACTACATCATGTGTTGTGGTCGTGTCTAGGCGCAGGTCCTCCATCTGATCTGGATACCGGATACTGGATACTGGATACCTCCATCTGATCTGGATACGGCCCGGATCCGGCTGACTACATCATGTGTTGTGGTCGTGTATAGGCGCAGGTCCTCCATCTGATCTGGATACCGGATACTGGATACTGGATACCTCCATCTGATCTGGATACGGCCCGGATCCGGCTGACTACATCATGCGTTGTGGTCGTGTCTAGGCGCAGGTCCTCCATCTGATCTGGGTACAGCCCGGATCCGGCTGACTACATCATGAGTTGTGGTCGTGTCTAGGCGAAGGTCCTCCATCTGATCTGGATACCGGATACTGGATACTGGATACCTCCATCTGATCTGGATACGGCCCGGATCCGGCTGACTACATCATGCGTTGTGGTCGTGTCTAGGCGCAGGTCCTCCATCTGATCTGGGTACAGCCCGGATCCGGCTGACTACATCATGAGTTGTGGTCGTGTCTAGGCGCAGGTCCTCCATCTGATCTGGGTACGGCCCGGATCCGGCTGACTACATCATGTGTTGTGGTCGTGTCTAGGCGCAGGTCCTCCATCTGATCTGGGTACGGCCCGGATCCGGCTGACTACATCATGAGTTGTGGTCGTGTCTAGGCGCAGGTCCTCCATCTGATCTGGGTACGGCCCGGATCCGGCTGACTACATCATGAGTTGTGGTCGTGTCTAGGCGCAGGTCCTCCATCTGATCTGGGTACGGCCCGGATCCGGCTGACTACATCATGAGTTGTGGTCGTGTCTAGGCGCAGGTCCTCCATCTGATCTGGGTACGGCCCGAATCCGGCTGACTACATCATGCGTTGTGGTCGTGTCTAGGCGCAGGTCGTCCATCTGATCTGGATACGACTCGGATCCGGCTGACTACATCATGCGTTGTGGTCGTGTCTAGGCGCAGGTCGTCCATCTGATCTGATCCGGCTGACATCATTTATATAGCCTAAAAATCCTTTAACTGGTTTGGATAATAGAAATGGATAATGTTCTATGCGTATGCCAGGTTAAAGAGATGTGTTTGTTTAGTCTAGATTTAAACTGACAGACTGTGTCTGCTTCTCGAACATTGCTAGGAAACCGGTTCCAGTTTAGTTTAGGTGCTAAATAGGAAAAGGATCCACCGCCAGCAGTTGATTTTGATATTCTAGGTATTCATGTACAGCAGCCGAAAGATCACATGATCCCCTGACAGGAAGTAGAATATGTCTACTAGTCATCAGCGTTAGTCCTGCACGGGTGGTTTTCAGCAGGTCATGTGATCTCTCTGGCACCTGTTCAGGTAACAGTATCCGCCTGCTCTCGGCTCTTCAGCGGAAACGCTCCAATCGTGTGCCGGCAGTAATCCCAGAGTTCCCTGCTTCTAATCCACTGGCCACCATAAATATTAGAGGCTTCGCTGTTTGATTGTTTTAATAGTAGCAGATGTGGCACCTTATAAAGCGCCGCGTGTTTGTTTTACTGCCCACAAATGTTCTCAGAGATCCGATCAGAGTTCATGTGTGGGAGCGGGAGCGTGGGAGCCGTGAGTGTGTGTGTTTGAGTGTGTGTGTGAGTGTGTGTGTGTGTGTGTGTGCGTGTGTGTGTTTGTACCTACTTAGTCATATTTTGGGGACAAATTTGTACCCAGAAGTGAGCTAAACTTTCTTGGCGACGTGAAAATCATAAAAATAAAGTAAATACAGTTTTTATAATTGTAAAAATACAGATAGTTTTCTGGTTATAGTATTAATAACTAGCTGCGTATAGAAACAACAGAAGTGTGTTTGATGTGTGAGTTCAGAGAGTTGAGTGTGTTCTCTGATAAACAACATTAATGATGTTGATTCATGTTTCGAGTTTGTAACACATCCTCCTTTGAGTTTGTTTATGAGATTTTTTTGAAGGTTTGATGAAGGTTCAGTGCTGTGAGACTCGCAGACGATTATAGAGACACTGAATGTGTGTGTGTGTGTGTGTGTGTGTGTGTGTTTTTGCAGCATCCGCCGGCAGCAGGAGAAGCGAGTGATCCTGTCGCCGATCATCACGGATTTCTCAGTGCGAATCACAGCAGCTCCAGCTGTAATTTACCGGAAGCCTTTGGATCACGGCCCAGCGGAGGTACGTGTGTGTGTGTGTGTGTGTGTGTGTGTGTGTGTTTGTACAACTATCTTTGTGAGGACCAGTTTGAGCTTTAGACCATTGGAGTGAGGACAAATAGAGTAAAGTGAGGACATGTTGGCCGATCCTCACTTTCTCAGAGCCTTTAAAGGCCGGTTTGAGGGTCAAGACTTGGTTTTAGGGATAAGGTTATAATGAGGTTAAGGGTCGGTTTAGGGTCAGGGGTCGGGTTAGGCACTTAGTTGTGATGGGTAAGGTTAGGGTAAGCGGCTAGAGATTGCATTGTGTCAATGAATAAAGATAGATGTACAAGAAAGTGTGTGTGTGTGTGTGAGAGTGTGTGGGATAATCCAGTGATGCACAAACACACACATCGCTCTGTCCTCCATCAGATGAAATTGTGTGTGTGTGTATGTGTGTGTCCAGGAAGCTGCAGGAGTGTTTTGGGAATGTTTGAGCTGCTGCTCAAGCGAGACAAACAGTTTTTCGGCTCTTGCACAGTAATGCTTTCGGCCGTGTGTTTGTTTGCTTCAGTGCGGTTCCATATTTGACCTTAAATACTGAAAATCACTAAACAAACAGCCACTGAATTCACTTTACTCAAACCTAGAAAGAGAAGCGGATGAGCATCAGGACAGTTATTCAGTGTCTGGAGCTTTAAATCTTTAAGTTTGTTAGCAGACGTCAGATGCCTGTTTAATTCATGCAGGACGATTTGTCAGGGTTAGTGTTATGGTTAGCGTTAGCAGCTTTACAATTATAATAGCCTTCATATTCAGTGATATTATTGATCTGACTGCACTGACACTATCAGATGAGAACAGAACTTGATCTGAATAGTGACTCTCTCTTCTTCTGTAGAGCTGCTTCACTCCTGACTCTAAGTCTGTCTCATATTTGATGAAGTTTCATCATTGATTCTGTGATTCTCCTGTTTATTACAGTAAAGCTGCTCTGAGACGATCTGTACTGTATAAAGTGCTGTAGAAATAAAGGCCACACTGCTCTCTGTCAGTGTGGTATTCTGTGTGTGATGATCAGCTGACCGTCATCTCTCTCTCTCTCTCTCTCTCTCTCTCTCTCTCTCTCTCTCTCTCTCTCTCTCTCTCTCCAGGAGGTGGTGGTGTGTGGCCACAGTCTGGAGATGAACATCACGTCCAGTCTGGATCTGTTTCTCAGCGCGTCTCAGGTTCAGTTACTGCAGCAGCTCCTGCAGGCCAACGTGGGGCAGACGACCTGCGACCCGACCGCTGCAGACGTACGGGAGCACACACACACTCAACGTACACACTCACTCACACTCTCACACTCACTCACACTCTCACACACTCACACTCACTCACACTCTCACACACACACACACACTCACTCACACAGGTTTGTCTGTCTGTCTGTTTGTCTGTCTAGTGTGAGTGAGTGTCTTGAGGTGCTGATGTATGTCTGGTCTCTCCTCTTCCCATCATGCTCTAGTGTTTACAGAGGAGAGGGGCTCGGCGCCTCAATAAAAGCCTCTCTCACACACTAATGGAACGGCATGTAAAAATATTTATGGCAGCGGCCTGTGTGAGGATGGAGGAGAGCGCCTGTCTCTCTCTCTCTCTGTGTGTGTGTGTGTGTGTGTCTCTCTCTCGCTCTCTCTTTCTCTCTCTCTCTTTTTCTTTCACTCTCTCGCTCTCTCCCTCTCTCCCTCTTTCTCTCTCTCTCTCCCTCTTTCTCTCTCTCTCTTTGTCTCTCTCTCTCTTTCTTTCTGTCTCTCTCTCTCTCTCTCTTTCTCTCTCTCTCTGTCTTTCTCTCTCCCTCTTTCTCTCTCTCTCTCTCTCCCTCTCTCTCTCTCTCTCTCTCTTTCTCTCTCTCGCTCTCTCTCTCTCTCTCTGTCTGATGTGCAGCTAAGAGCATCTGATCGCGGAGTGCCGTTGACATGCTAGCACTCAAACACACACACATCCTGCTAAATAAACAACACGCGCTCGCCACATAAACACACACCGAACGCTGATAGAGCGACACACACATTGGTATAGCGTCTGGGAAACACGCAGCGTCTGGTTTCTCGTGTTGTGTCGAGTGTGTCTCGGGTGTGTGTGGAGGTGAGACGCATCTGGATCTGATTGTGGGATGTTGGGCTGAATCATCTCTGCCTCCCTACAGATCCAGAGCGTCACTACCCAAAGTTCACCTGGGTTCAGGACATGATGTTTACAGCCTTGTGTGTGTGTGTCTGTGTGTGTTTAATCCACGCCAGAGCGCCCTCCAGTGGCCACACACTCCGTTCTCTCAGTGTTCAGAGGGACAGACTCCCTGTCGTTGTCGAGCCTGAATAAAACACATCTGTGTTAATGACAGACACACACCTGAGGAAGACGAAACACACACCTGAGGAAGACGACACACACACCTGAGGAACACGGCACACACCTGAGGAACACGGCACACACCTGAGGAAGACTACACTCACCTGAGGAAGACGACACACACCTGAGGAAGACTACACTCACACCTGAGGAACACGGCACACACCTGAGGAAGACTACACTCACCTGAGGAAGACGACACACACCTGAGGAAGACGAAACACACACCTGAGGAAGACGACACACACACCTGAGGAACACGGCACACACCTGAGGAACACGGCACACACCTGAGGAAGACTACACTCACCTGAGGAAGACGACACACACCTGAGGAAGACTACACTCACCTGAGGAAGACGACACACACCTGAGGAAGTCTACACTCACCTGAGGAAGACGACACACACACCTGAGGAAGACTGCACACACACCTGAGGAAGACGACACACACACCTGAGGAAGACTGCACACACACCTGAGGAAGACGACACACACACCTGAGGAAGACGACACACACACCTGAGGAAGACTACACTCACCTGAGGAAAACGACACACACCTGAGGAAGACGACACACACACCTGAGGAAGACGACACACACACCTGAGGAAAATGACACACACACCTGAGGAAAACTGCACACACACCTGAGGAAGACTGCACACACACCTGAGGAAGACGACACACACCTGAGGAAGACAACACTCACCTGAGGAAGACGACACACACACCTGAGGAAGACGACACTCACCTGAGGAAGACGACACACACACCTGAGGAAGACTGCACACACACCTGAGGAAGACTGCACACACACCTGAGGAAGACGACACACACACCTGAGGAAGACTGCACACACACCTGAGGAAGACGACACACACACCTGAGGAAGACTACACTCACCTGAGGAAGACTGCACACACACCTGAGGAAGACTACACACACCTGAGGAAGACTGCACACACACCCGAGGAAGACTACACACACCTGAGGAAGACGACACACACACCTGAGGAAGACTACACTCACCTGAGGAAGACTGCACACACACCCGAGGAAGACTACACACACCTGAGGAAGACGACACACACACCTGAGGAAGACTACACACACCTGAGGAAGACGACACACACACCTGAGGAAGACTACACTCACCTGAGGAAAACGACACGCACCTGAGGAAGACGACACACACACCTGAGGAAGACGACACACACACCTGAGGAAAACGACACACACACCTGAGGAAGACTGCACACACACCTGAGGAAGACTACACACACCTGAGGAAGACGACACACACCTGAGGAAGACTACACACACCTGAGGAAGACTGCACACACACCTGAGGAAGACTACACACACCTGAGGAAGACGACACACACCTGAGGAAGACTACACTCATCTGAGGAAAACGACACGCACCTGAGGAAGACGACACACACACCTGAGGAAGACGACACACACACCTGAGGAAAACGACACACACACCTGAGGAAGACTGCACACACACCTGAGGAAGACTACACACACCTGAGGAAGACGACACACACACCTGAGGAAGACTACACACACACCTGAGGAAAACGACACACACCTGAGGAAGACGACACACACCTGAGGAAGACTACACTCACCTGAGGAAGACTACACACACCTGAGGAAGACTACACACACACCTGAGGAAAACGACACACACCTGAGGAAGACGACACACACACCTGAGGAAGACTACACTCACCTGAGGAAGACTACACACACCTGAGGAAGACTACACACTCACCTGAGGAAGACTACACACACCTGACGAAGACGACACACACCTGAGGAAGACGACACACACACCTGAGGAAGACTACACTCACCTGAGGAAGACTACACACACCTGAGGAAGACGACACACACACCTGAGGAAGACTACACACTCATGACGAAGACGACACACACCTGAGGAAGACGACACACACACCTGAGGAAGACTACGCTCACCTGAGGAAGACTACACACACCTGAGGAAGACGACACACACACCTGAGGAAGACTGCACACACACCTGAGGAAGACTACACACACCTGAGGAAGACGACACACACACCTGAGGAAGACTACACACACACCTGAGGAAAACGACACACACCTGACGAAGACGACACACACCTGAGGAAGACGACACACACACCTGAGGAAGACTACACTCACCTGAGGAAGACTACACTCACCTGAGGAAGACTACACTCACCTGAGGAAAACGACACACACCTGAGGAAGACGACACACACCTGAGGAAGACTACACTCACCTGAGGAAAACGACACACACCTGACGAAGACGACACACACCTGAGGAAGACGACACACACCTGAGGAAGACGACACACACACCTGAGGAAGACGACACACCTGAGGAAGAGTACACTCACCTGAGGAAAACGACACACACACACGAGGAAGACGACACACACACCTGAGGAAGACGACACACACACCTGAGGAAGACGACACACACACCTGAGGAAGACGACACACACACCTGAGTAAGACGACACACACACCTGAGGAAGACGACACACCTGAGGAAGAGTACACTCACCTGAGGAAAACGACACACACACCCGAGGAAGACGACACACACACCTGAGGAAGACGACACACACACCTGAGTAAAACAACACTCACCTGAGGAAAATGACACACACACCCGAGGAAGACGACACACACACTTGATCCCTCGCTCTGCTCCTGATGTGGATCACAGGCGAGTCCAGTTCTGTTCTGATCCGGCAGTGGTGTTTACTCGTGTAATGGAGAAACTCTCCTGATTCCGCGTGGGTTCAATCGAGGTCGTGGAGCTGCTGAAGCTCAGGCTGGTGTTCTCCAGGGGTCAGACGTTACGCGGCTCTGACCTCTGACCCCTCTCGCTTACACGCGCCGGGAAGGTCACGTGTGTTTTCTTTCTCTCGCCTGCGTTTGGCTGCTAAACATCTGTGGAGTCGGAGTTTCTCTGCGGCTAATCTCAAATATTTGTGCGCTCTCAGGGTTGGTGTTTTTAGCCTTCCAGTCTGTGTTATGAAACCCGATCATTCTCTTTTCTCCCGGTGCTCACTGACCCCTCGTACCAGAATCAACTGATAATTGACAGCCAGTCAAAACAGTTCACCTGAATCCATCGGCGTGGCACATTCTCTGATACACCTCAGAAACCGGATCTGTTTGAGATCAGTAGCAGCTGAGGCGTTCGCTCATAACGCTTTGGCAAAATTGGCGTGAAACCCCAGATAAAATCATCAGGCGCAGAATTACATCGAAGAGAAACAAATCCGTCTGAGAGTCGGGCCATCTGACCTGCGGCTCTGGTTTCAGCTCAGGTGCCCGAGGGCAAACGGGGAACGCATGTTAACTCAGGCCGGGTCGAGGAGAGAAAACACGGCTTCCACCTGTATAAGCAGAACCACAGGTTTAGAATAACAGGTGAGAGGAGCGAGTTCAGCTGCGCACGGATCTCCACCGGTCAGACGATGAGTTCAGGAACGGCCTACTTGTTTGATTATTAAATACGTTGGCTAATTTGATTATGCTTTCAGCTACCAATAAGACTTCTATACTTTGTGTATTTATACATCTTTATTTTATTTTATATTTTTTTATATTTATATTTATATTTTTATACATATATATATATATTTTAATATGTAGTTTTTTTATTTTTATTCTGTTTATTATATATATATATATATATATATATATATATATTATTATTTTTTGTATTAATAGTTTTTCCCCAATTAAAAAAAAATACTGTTTTATTTTATTTTATATTTAAAAAATTCAATCATCTTTATTTTATTTTAATGCAAAGCTCATGGCATCTATTCCCAGTGAATGCATCTAGTTAGTTTAGTTTTCATTAACATTCACTCTATCTTTGTTAGTTTTAAGTTTAGCTGTCGTTTTAGGTGTTTAAGTCATGAAAATGTATTTTAGTTTTTTTTCTTTCCTTTTTTGATTTCATCCATCAGAAATGTTTGCATGCACAGAAGAGGCTCAGAAAAGCCTGATGGTCGTTGTGTCGTCGTTCTGGCGGCCGCTGGTGCTGATGGGAATGTTTCACTGGTAACGCAGTGTTTTGTTGTGTGGTTTTCGAGCGAGCTGCAGATGAAATGAGTTGAGCTGGTCCCTCGTCCGGTCGGTCTCGCTGTAAACAGTGTCTGCCAGCGGCTCTACGCCTCAGTGGACGGGGAATAACTCTAGCGCTGGACTGCGGTCTCAGAGAGACACCTGGAGCCCGTCTCCTCTTCACCTCTCTGTCACCCTGAGCTCCTCACAGGGCTGTTTGTCCTCGCCGTAACCAAAGCAAGCGTCACTGGGGCCGAGAGGGACATCATGACCTCACGAGACGCATGTGTGTGTGTTTGAGGCCGGAGAGGGACGTCATGACCTCACGAGACGCATGTGTGTGTGTTTGAGGACGGAGAGGGACGTCATGACCTCACGAGACGCATGTGTGTGTGTTTGAGGACGGAGAGGGACGTCATAACCTCACGAGACGCGTGTGTTTGAGGCCCGAGAGAGACGTCGTGACCTCACGAGACGTGTGTGTGTGTGTGTGTTTGAGGACGGAGAGGGACGTCATGACCTCAAGAGACTCGTGTGTGTGTTTGAGGACGGAGAGGGACGTCATGACCTCACAAGACGCATGTGTGTGTTTGAGGACGGAGAGGGACGTCATGACCTCAAGAGACTCGTGTGTGTGTGTTTGAGGACGGAGAGGGACGTCATGACCTCACGAGACGCATGTGTGTGTGTTTGAGGCCGGAGAGGGACGTCATGACCTCACGAGACGCATGTGTGTGTGTTTGAGGACGGAGAGGGACGTCATAACCTCACGAGACGCGTGTGTTTGAGGCCCGAGAGGGACGTCGTGACCTCACGAGACGTGTGTGTGTGTGTGTTTGAGGACGGAGAGGGACGTCATGACCTCAAGAGACTCGTGTGTGTGTTTGAGGACGGAGAGGGACGTCATGACCTCACAAGACGCATGTGTGTGTTTGAGGACGGAGAGGGACGTCATGACCTCAAGAGACTCGTGTGTGTGTGTTTGAGGACGGAGAGGGACGTCATGACCTCACGAGACGCATGTGTGTGTTTGAGGCCGGAGAGGGACGTCATGACCTCACGAGACGCATGCGTGTGTTTGAGGCCGGAGAGGGACGTCACGAGACGTGTGTGTGTTTGAAGCCGGAGAGGGACGTCATGACCTCACGAGAAGTGTGTGTGTTTGAGGATGGAGAGGGACGTCATGACCTCATAAGACGCATGTGTGTGTGTGTTTGAGGCCGGAGAGGCCCCCTGTGTTTGAGGACGGAGAGGGACATCATGACCTCACGAGACGCATGTGTGTGTGTTTGAGGACGGAGAGGCCCCCTGTGTTTGAGGACGGAGAGGGACGTCATGACCTCACGAGATGCATGTGTGTGTGTTTGAGGATGGAGAGGGACGTCATGACCTCACGAGATGCTTGTGTGTGTGTTTGAGGACGGAGAGGGACGTCATGACCTCACGAGATGCATGTGTGTGTGTTTGAGGATGGAGAGGGACATCATGACCTCACGAGACGCATGTGTGTGTGTTTGAGGACGGAGAGGGACGTCATGACCTCAAGAGACTCGTGTGTGTGTTTGAGGATGGAGAGAGACGTCATGACCTCACGAGACGCATGTGTGTGTGTTTGAGGACGGAGAGGGACGTCATGACCTCACGAGACGTGTGTGTGTGTGTGTGTGTTTGAGGCTGGAGAGGGACGTCATGACCTCATAAGACGCATGTGTGTGTGTTTGAGGACGGAGAGGGACGTCATGACCTCACGAGACGCATGTGTGTGTGTTTGAGGACGGAGAGGGACGTCATGACCTCACGAGACGTGTGTGTGTGTGTGTGTGTGTGTGTTTGAGGCTGGAGAGGGACGTCATGACCTCATAAGACGCATGTGTGTGTGTTTGAGGACGGAGAGGCCCCCTGTGTTTGAGGACGGAGAGGGACGTCATGACCTCACGAGATGCATGTGTGTGTGTTTGAGGATGGAGAGGGACGTCATGACCTCATAAGACGCATGTGTGTGTGTTTGAGGACGGAGAGGCCCCCTGTGTTTGAGGACGGAGAGGGACGTCATGACCTCACGAGATGCATGTGTGTGTGTTTGAGGATGGAGAGGGACATCATGACCTCACGAGACGCATGTGTGTGTGTTTGAGGACGGAGAGGGACGTCATGACCTCAAGAGACTCGTGTGTGTGTTTGAGGATGGAGAGAGACGTCATGACCTCACGAGACGCATGTGTGTGTGTTTGAGGACGGAGAGGGACGTCATGACCTCACGAGACGTGTGTGTGTGTGTGTGTGTGTGTGTGTTTGAGGATGGAGAGGGACGTCATGACCTCACGAGATGTGTGTGTGTTTGAGGCCGGAGAAGGATGTCATGACCTCACGAGACGTGTGTGTTTGAGGCTGGAGAGGGACGTCATGACCTCACGAGACGTGTGTGTGTTTGAGGCCGGAGAGGGACGTCATGACCTCACGAGACGCATGTGTGTGTTTGAGGCCGGAGAGGGACGTCATGACCTCACGAGACGTGTGTGTGTTTGAGGCCGGAGAGGGACGTCATGACCTCACGAGACGTGTGTGTTTGAGGCTGGAGAGGGACGTCATGACCTCACGAGACGCGTGTGTTTGAGGCCGGAGAGGGACATCATGACCTCACGAGACGTGTGTGTGTTTGAGGCCGGAGAGGGACGTCATGACCTCACGAGACGCATGTGTGTGTGTTTGAGGCCGGAGAGGGACGTCATGACCTCACGAGACGCATGTGTTTGAGGCTGGAGAGGGACATCATGACCTCACGAGACGTGTGTGTGTTTGAGGCCGGAGAGGGACGTCATGACCTCACGAGACGCATGTGTGTGTGTTTGAGGCCGGAGAGGGACGTCATGACCTCACGAGACGCGTGTGTTTGAGGCCGGAGAGGGACATCATGACCTCACGAGACATGTGTGTTTGAGGCTGGAGAGGGACGTCATGACCTCACGAGACGCGTGTGTTTGAGGCCGGAGAGGGACATCATGACCTCACGAGACGTGTGTGTTTGAGGCTGGAGAGGGACATCATGACCTCACGAGACGCGTGTGTTTGAGGCCGGAGAGGGACATCATGACCTCACGAGACATGTGTGTTTGAGGCCGGAGAGGGACATCATGACCTCACGAGACGCGTGTGTTTGAGGCCGGAGAGGGACATCATGACCTCACGAGACATGTGTGTTTGAGGCCGGAGAGGGACATCATGACCTCACGAGACGTGTGTGTTTGAGGCCGGAGAGGGACATCATGACCTCACGAGACGCATGTGTGTGTGTTTGAGGCCGGAGAGGGACGTCATGACCTCACGAGACGCGTGTGTTTGAGGCCGGAGAGGGACATCATGACCTCACGAGACACGTGTGTTTGAGGGACGTCACGACCTCATGGAGGTGTGTGTGTGTTTGAGGCCCAGCTCACCGAGGTCACATGGCTGTTGGTGAAGTGCTTGTAAACTGAGCGTAGAGTTGATGATGGCTATCGTGACCTCAGGATGGTCAAGTTTCTGGAATCTTACTTTTCGCTCCTCCTAAAGGAGTGAATAAGTAATTTACTCTTTCTTCTGCAGAACACAAAAGCAGATTTTCAGCAGAATGTTCACACTGCTCTTTTCCACGCTGTAAAGGTCCGGTGTAACACTGATAACAAATCCAAGTTTATGTCACTCAGTTCTCAAATCTAAAAATATCATCTTCTGTGATCCACAGGTTTGGAATGACATGAGGGCGAGTAAATGATGAGATAATGTCCTTTAATATGGTGTATGAATGTCTTTCAGTGATTGAAATGAGTTTTCAAAAGCCTTCGACACTGGAATGATTGTGAGTTTGACGTGCGTTTGCATGATGTTGAGCTGATTTGTTCTGTCCGTAGTCTGTCACCTGCTGCTGCCCCCTGACCTCTGACCCCTGGAGTGCACCGTGTGGAAGGCTTGTTCATTCTCAGCTCATTGAACATGAATGCTGGGTAAATGATGCCGGATTCCCAGTGTTTTTGCCAGCAGAACCGGCACCAGTGACTCATCGGTCTCGGATCCGACAGAATTGAGCGTTTTTTCTTTACTGGCGTGTTTTTCAGGGTCCCTGATGTGTGTGTGCTCCTGCAGTCCTGATGTGTGTGTGCTCCTCAGTGAGTTATGCTGCAGAACTGACCCGCTGAGATCCGCCTGTGTCGGTCCTGTGGTTGAGCTGTCGCTGTGAGCTCGGCGCTCTGGGCTTTGATGCGAGTCTCTGAGCAAATGCGACTGCGTTCCTCCCTGAACACTGAAGCCGCGGCGCTTTAAACGTTCACTTTAAACGCTTTTGTTTTCTTCAAAGGGAGTCTCAGATTTGAGGAGAACATTCTCTGGCGCTAAGCTCTGAACACATGAGCGTCAGTGTAGCTTCTGAACTGAATCTGACCCTGTGTGTGTGTGTGTGTGTGTGTGTGTGTGTGTGTGTGTGTGTGAACATGTCACATTTACATGCCATACATCTAGCGAATCCCACCACTGCAGTGCCTCAGATATTTTGAGCTTGTTTGTTATTTTTTAATTGTTGCTTTGTTTGCTTATGATTACTGTGGCCAGTTGCATAAACTACTTAGACTTGTCTTACAAGTTAGAGGTCATTCACACAGAAAACGCTTTTGCAGTTAAAAACAACAGACACAGGTCAGTGAAACAAAAAAGAGCAAACAATATACTTTTTTAAAAGTTTTTTAAAACTTGAATGCTGTGTTTCTAGAATGGCGTGTCATGAACGAGAAACAAGACTTCAAACACGTTCTAGTGCATGTTTACATAGAAAAACATGTTCTGTGTGAACATCTACAGTTTTTCTTTAGAGCTGGTTATTATAATTTTTTATGTCAGTAAAACTAAGACTGCTAGTTGGTCTGACTAGTTCTCAAATTCATCATGAAATGGAAGTTGTGCTGGTCTTTTCTTCTCTATTGTGCCGTATATCCGAGTGAAACGCTTCTAGAACAAGAACAAATGTAGGAGAAGAGAAGAGATGCTGCAAGAGGAAGTTATTCTGATTCAAGATTAACAGGAACATGAATTTAACACAATAATGATAAATAATCATTTAGAATAAATACAGCAATATTCTATTAAAAAACATTGATTTCATGGTTACTTTAAGTCACATTCTGTGCTTATGCAGATGAATAAGTTCAGATTGTGATATCACCTGTGTGTGTGTGTGTGTATTCAGGTGTGTGGCCGTCCTCCGCAGGCCGCCGCGTTCTCGGGCTCGGTGGAGAGTGTGTGTGGCAGCAGCGCCCCCTGTGGGCAGGACAGTGGCTTCGGTAGCGACAGCGCTCGCCTGCGGATGGTTCAGATGGAGCGTCAGAGCGGCGCGGGTCAGTACCGGCTCGCCCGGCCCTCACAGCAGCCCAGCATCACCAAGAACCTCCGCTTCGTCCCGTTCGACGTGTTCCTCACCGCCGGCCGCATCTCTCTGATGACGTACGCGACGCTGCCCGCGGCTAACCCTCCCGCAGCTAATCCTCCCGCTGCTAACACTCCCGCTGCTAACACTTCCACGGCTAATGCTCCCGCGGCTTACGTGCCGGAGGACGAGACGACCCGCGACTGCAGCCTGTCCTCGCTGACGGCCGACGACCTGCTGAACGCTAACGGTAACGCTAGCGCTGCCGGCGGATGGCCGGGGCTCCTGGGCGTTCCAGCTCCGGGCCGCTCGTCTGCGCGTCAGGCTCTGGGAGTAACAGTGGTGAGGCAGCCGGGCCGGAGAGGAGCCCGAGACTCACGCCTGCAGCCGCTGCTGTTCCTGCAGCTCAACCAGCCCTCCGTCCTGCTGCACACACACACTCACACACAGCGACTGGAGCTCTCGCTGTTCGATCTCGCGCTCAAGGGGGCCGCCAACGACTACAGGAGTCTCGGTGAGTGAGACACACACACCCTCACTCACACACACTCAGACACACACACTCACACACACACCCCCCCTCACTCACACACACACACACACACACTCACTCTCACACACACACACACACACCCTCACACACACACCCTCACTCACACACACACACACACACACACCCTCACTCACTCTCACACACACACACACACACACACACACACTCACATACTCACACACCCTCACTCACACACATACACACACACACACACACACTCCATCTCTCTCTCTCTTTCTCTCTCTCTCTCTCTCTCTCTTTCTCCCTCTCTCTCCATCTCTCTCTCTCTCTCATACAAACACACACACACTCCATCTCTCTTTCTCTCTCTCTCTCTCAGACGCAGGGAAGTCTCTCCCCGAGGCCTTGGACTACAGTGTGTTCTGGCTGCAGACGGTGGCAGGAGAAGCCGACGGTCGCACAGGAATCCCTCCTCCACTCCTGTCTGTGGTCGTCAGAGACTTCCTGAGCGGACCAGGTGAGTTCAGATGGGAGAGTGTGTGTGTGTGTGTGTGTGTGTGTCTGAGCGGACCAGGTGAGTTCAGATGGGAGAGTGTGTGTGTGTGTGTGTGTGTGTGTGTGTGTCTGAGCGGACCAGGTGAGTTCAGACGGCAGAGTGTGTGTGTGTGTATGTGTGTGTGTGTGTGTGTCTGTCTGAGCGGACCAGGTGAGTTCAGACGGCAGAGTGTGTGTGTGTGTCTGTCTGAGCGGACCAGGTGAGTTCAGACGGCAGAGTGTGTGTGTTTGTGTGTTCTTGATCCTCACACACGTCTCTCTCTCAGAGTTAAAGGTGGAGGTCAGTCGGCCGCTGAGGGTCAGTCCCACACTGGCTAAAATCGAGCAGGCCAAAGTCTTCTGGAAGAAACTCTTTCCTGAGAGTGATGGCGAATCACAGCCCAGAACACCGCCAGGCTCCGCCCACTCCTGCAGTGATGCCCCGCCCACAGCTGATCTGCTGTTGCGCTCCCTGCAGACGCCGGTTCCCTTCCAGAAGATGGCGCTGCGCACGGTGCAGATGGTGGTGTGTGTGGAGATGGAGTCGCATGCGGCGCGGCCCAGTCTGAGTGTGTGTGTGTCGGCCATGACAGGCGCGCTGGCGCTGAAGAACGCCGGCAAACCCACAGGTCAGTCGCAGTTACTGTTCTTGATTACGCCTTTAATCCAGCGCAGGCTCCAGGCCTGTTACCCACAGTGCACTACGGCTGATCATCAGAGCGTTTGCTTTAGTTACGCTGACCGGAAATCCAGTTAATCTCTCTGAGCCTATAACAGGGCTGAGCGGAGGAGGCAGTTCCCATCATGTGCACTGGTGTGTGTGTGCGTGTGTGTGTGTGTGCGCAGCAGATCGGGTGTCGGAAGAATCTCCCATGATGCAGTTGCTTACTGTGATCTTCTGATTAAGGGCACTCCAAAAATAATATTCTTACTTAGTATTTTGTCTTGTTTTCCAATACAAATATCTTAACATTCTTAAATCAAGATTTTAAAAAAGGTCAATAGTCAGAAAAATAAACGGAAAGGGAAAACAAGATAATTTTTCAGGCCGCATTGGCAGATATTAGTTCTTGTTTTAAGCACAAACCGCATGGAATCATTCACATATTCGCTGCACTTACACACTCATCTTCAACACTCAGTGGTCCTGACTCTCTGTGGTCATTGAAAATCCCAGGATGTCCTTTGGAAAAAGAGTAGGGGTTTAATCCCGGCATCCCAGTGGCCTCCGTCCATCATGGCCTCCTAATCATCCCTTTATATACACTGATTGGCTTCATCACTTGGTCTCCTCTCCACCAGTAAGCTGGTGTGTGTGTGTGTGTGTGTGTGTGTGTGTGTGTGTGTGTGTGTGTGTGTGTGTGTGTGTGTGTGTGTGTGTAATGTAAAGCGCTTTGAGTCGTCAAGTCAAGTCAAGTATATTTGTATAGCGCTTTTCACAATACAGATTGTATCAAAGCAGCTTCACAGTATTAAATTAAAATAATACAACAAGGTTTGTTTCTAGTGGAATTTATTGATTGATAATCAAATTAAATATCCCCAGAATATCCCCAACTGAGCAAGCCAAAGGCAACAGTGGCAAGGAACCGAAAAACTCCATCAGGTGACCCAATGGAGAAAAAAAACCCTTGGGAGAACCCAGGCTCAGTCGGGGGCCAGTTCTCCTCTGGCGTTTATTAACTAGAGGCCGGATTGTAGTTTGAACTGTAAGATTAAAAATATTATATGAATGCCTGGCTGAAGAGATGCGACTTTAATCTAGTTTTAAACTGGGAGAGCGAGTCTGAGCAACGAACACTATCAGGAAGGCTATTCCAGAGTCTTGGGGCTAAATGTGAAAATGCTCTCCCTCCTTTGGTGGATCTGGATATCCTAGGTATGACCAAAAGCCTCGAATTTAGTGATCTTAAAGAGCGCGATGGATTATAGGGCGATAGAAGATCCGTTAAATAGACTGGAGCTAAGCCGTTTAGGGCTTTATAAGTCAGTAGCAATACCTTGTAATTAATACGGAATTTTATAGGTAACCAATGCAGTGATGATAAAATCGGTGTTATATGATCATATTTTCTTGATCTAGTAAGAACTCTAGCGGCGGCATTCTGGACTAACTGTAGCTTGTTTATTGAGGATGCAGGACAACCAGCTAATAAAGCATTACAGTAATCTAGTCTCCAGGTCATGAATGCATGAACTAACTTTTCTGCATCAGAAACTGATAGTACCTTTGAGTACCTAGAAAAGCGCTATATAAATGTAACGAATTAATGAATTACTGATAGAGGCCTAAGATGACTTCAAATAAGAAAAACAAGCACAGCAAATAAGCTTTCTTATTTTAAACATTTCTTATTAAAATTCACTTTTGTCTTTGAAGAACCAGGTTCTAGGAAAATCGGGATATACTGTATGAGGACACCTTGTTTTAAAAGTGCATATTCACTTTTATTATGAATATACATTTGACTAATTATGCCACGCTCTAAAATATTTAATCAGGTAGAAATTTGAGTAAAAATATTTCTGATCCAGTAAATCTGGAATGTCTGGAAAAGTCACATGAATGAGTTCTCAGTTATTTTCATGTGTGTGTGTGTTTGATCACATCAGCACTGGTACTAGTGAACAGCAGTGGAAGTGTGTGTGTGTGTGTGTGTGTGTATAGTCTCTCTCTGTGTGCTCCGTCCATCTGCTCAACAGATGCTTTCATAGAGTTTCTCCAGATAAAGATATTGTTGAGAATTTTAATTAAAACCTCAACAATTTGCACTTGTTTACTGGATTGGACATAACTGCAGCATGAGACATGCGACGGCCTCGAGCCACACGGACTCTCTCTCTCCGCCCGGAGTTTGATGTGCTTTTATTAAACACAGTCGACACAGAGTTTGGCCAAACACTGGTAAACAGCAGACGAGGATGTGAGCGTTTGTATTGGTGTGGAAATAACAGAGTGCTGTGAGTTTCTGGAGTCCGGCGTGCGTGTGTGTGTGTGTGTGTGTGTGTGTGTGTGTGTGTGTGTTTGTGCATACTTAACCTTATTTTGGGGACAAATTTGTGTACAGAAGTGAGCTAAACCTGACAAAAACTACTCTTTTGAGGATGTTCTCATTTGTAAAAATGTCATAAAAATAAAGTAAATACACTTTACTTAAGTAAACATGTATGGGTGTGTGTGTGGGTGTGTGTGGGGGGCGAGAGAGTGTGAGTGTGTGTGGGCAAGTGTGTGTGGGGGCGAGAGAGTGTGAGTGTGTGTGGGCAAGTGTGTGTAAGAGAGTGTGAGTAAGTGAGTGTACAAGTGTGTATGAAAGTGTGTAAGTGTGTGCATGTGAGTGTGTGACTGTTAAAGTGCGTGTGTGACTGTTAAAGTGCGTGTGTTTGCAAAGTGCGTGCAGGAGTGCGTACAAGTGTGTGTGCAAATGTGTGTGATTTGCAAGTGCGTTAGAGTGTGCAAGTGTTTGAGTGTGTGTGTGAGTGAGTGTGTGTGTGTGAGTGTGTGTATCTGTGTGTGAGTGTGTGTTAGTACGAGTGCGTGTTAGTGTGTGTGTGACTGTGCGAGTGCGTATACAAGTGTGTGTGCGAGTGCGTGTGCAAGTGTGTGTGTTCACTGTTATTTATGACGTGTCATGCTGCTGCCAGACAGAAACCACACACTCCTAAATCTCTCCTGTCGATCATTGAGCCAGAGATGAGCCACAGAGTGTGTGCCAGATGGAGACGTGTGTGTGTGTGTGTGTGTGTGGACGATCCATCAGAGGAAGCGAATCTTGTGTGTCCGCAACACACTCAGACACCTGGTCACGAACAGCAGATATACACACACGTGAAGGGCAGCAGTCGTGCTCTGGCACATGTGCTGCTTTAAGTTTTCTTCAGAGTTCAGAGTCATCGAACACTAACAAACACAGATGTAGGGCCCTATCTCACACCCGACGCAATGCAGCGCCAAGCGCGACGCAAGTGTTTTTTGCTAGATTCAGTCCGACGCAGTTTTCATTTTCACGTCCAGCGCCACGTTGTTTAAATAGCAAATGCATTTGTGCCGCTGCTGGTCTGAGAACGAGTGTGTTCTGGCGCATTGATGGACCGTTGCTATTTTGAGGAACAGAAATAGACTGAGCCGTTGACCAACTGAACCCTGGTCTAAAGTCAATGGCGCAATATTTTTTTTGTTATTTAATGAGCGCCTTAGTAATGTGCGCCTATAGACGGGTCCACAACGCTTGTTAAACACACACTCTGCTTATTAAACACACAGGACGCACAGCAGCACACAAACAGGCCAAATATTTAAAATAAAAGGATTACAATGTAAAAGATTATTATTGTGTACGTAAAAATATGGTGAATCCGGCTTGTCCCGTAGATCGCACTTTTACCTCACTCACACACACACAGTTCCGTTTGCGCTCTGGAGACGCGTTCGGTCTTTCCACTATCAAACTCTGTCATGTAAATAGCGAATCCACCATGGGGCGAGTGCAACTGGCATTTAAAGGGAGTGGGAGATGAGACTCTAAATGGTTTAATGCACGTAAATCTCAAAACACACCCATTACTCATTAAGAGAATAGGGACAACCCTTTTAGACCATGCGCCGGGAGCGCCGACCATTAGCAAACACAGAGAGTCATCGGACACGTGCGAACACAGATTTAGAGTCATCGAACACGAGCGAACACAGATCTGTGAGTGTGATCCCTGTCTGTCATTGTTCTCTCTCCAGACGGGTTTAAGGAGGTCAGTCTGTCGGTTCAGTGTGAGGACGTGTTGGTCCGAACGGGTCTGAAGGACCGAAGCTCTGTGTTTGTGGGACCGTTTTCCTGCAGTGGGGATCTGGAGGCTCATTGGTGCAGACACAGCGGAAGCTCCGCCCCCGACTCACCTGGACCCCCGAGAGTGCTGATTGACATGAAGGGAGGACTGCTGCAGGTAACAGGACACATGCTTCTGTTTGCATGTCTTCTCACTCTCCACACGTGTGTGTCCTGCATGCCGTTCTATTGAACACAACATGTGCTCATCTCCGTAAACTCTGTGAGTGTGGCCGCTGAACATGCAGAAATCCCCTAATGTTCCTGTTCACTGTTAGTCAGAGACACACAGAATCATTCTGAGTCAGAGATTCCAGCGGATTCAAGCCAAGCACTCACACTCTCACACACACACACACACACCTACGTAGCTATCTAACTGGAGACATTGCATAGACATGTATTGTTTTTATATACAGCTAGTTATAAATTCTGTTACCTAAACCTAACCCACACACTAACCCTCACAGAAAACGTTCTGTATTTTTACTATGTCTCTCTGTCATCTGTCTGTCTGTCTGTCATCTGTCTGTCTGTCATCTGTCTGTCTGTTATCTGTCTGTCTGTCTGTCTGTCATCTGTCTGTCATCTGTCTATCTGTCTGTCTGTCATCTGTCTGTCTGTCTGTCACAGGTGTTTTGGGGGCAGCAGCAGTTTAACTGTTTGTCTGAGATCCAAGAGGAGCTGCAGAACTACTGGAGTCAGATTAGCAGAACGGAGGCAGAGTCTAGCGATAAGCCCGTCCTCTCTACTCCCCCGCCCACCCCTCGCCTTGCCCAATCAGAACACTCGTCTGATGACCTGCGCACAGGCCTCTTCCAGTACATCCAGGACTCAGGTATCACACACACACACACACACACACACACGTGTTACAGCTTCATAAACTTTCATAAGTGTGTGTGATGACATCTGTCTGCCTGTCTCTCAGCGTGCCAGAAGCTGCCGTCGCCTCATGAGGTGGTGTTCTGGAGGGAGACGGAGGAGTCTTCAGGCGTGATGCTGTGGCGATATCCTGAACCACGCGTGATCACGTTTCTCAGAATCACACCTGTTCCCTTCAACACCACCGATGACCCGGACATCAGCACGGCCGATCTCGGAGACGTACTGCAGGTGAGCGCTGCATTAGTGCTGCATTAGTGCTGCATTAGTGCTGCAGATGAACACTGCATTAGTGCTGCAGCTGAACACTGCATTAGTGCTGCATTAGTGCTGCAGATGAACACTGCATTAGTGCTGCATTAGTGCTGCAGATGAACACTGCATTAGTGCTGCAGCTGAACACTGCATTAGTGCTGCATTAGTGCTGCAGATGAACACTGCATTAGTGCTGCATTAGTGCTGCAGATGAACACTGCATTAGTGCTGCATTAGTGCTGCAGATGAACACTGCATTAGTGCTGCAGCTGAACACTGCATTAGTGCTGCATTAGTACTGCAGATGAACACTGCATTAGTGCTGCAGATGAACACTGCATTAGTGCTGCAGATGAACACTGCATTAGTGCTGCAGATGAACACTGCATTAGTGCTGCAGATGAACACTGCATTAGTGCTGCATTAGTACTGCAGATGAACACTGCATTAGTGCTGCATTAGTACTGCAGATGAACACTGCATCAGTGCTGCAGATGAACACTGCATTAGTGCTGCATTAGTACTGCAGATGAACACTGCATTAGTGCTGCAGATGAACACTGCATTAGTGCTGCATTAGTGCTGCAGATGAACACTGCATTAGTGCTGCATTAGTGCTGCAGATGAACACTGCATTAGTGCTGCAGATGAACACTGCATTAGTGCTGCAGATGAACACTGCATTAGTGCTGCAGCTGAACACTGCATTAGTGCTGCATTAGTACTGCAGATGAACACTGCATTAGTGCTGCATTAGTACTACAGATGAACACTGCATTAGTGCTGCAGATGAACACTGCATTAGTGCTGCAGATGAACACTGCATTAGTGCTGCAGATGAACACTGCATTAGTGCTGCAGATGAACACTGCATTAGTGCTGCATTAGTACTGCAGATGAACACTGCATTAGTGCTGCATTAGTACTGCAGATGAACACTGCATCAGTGCTGCAGATGAACACTGCATTAGTGCTGCATTAGTACTGCAGGTGAACACTGCATTAGTGCTGCATTAGTGCTGCAGATGAACACTGCATTAGTGCTGCATTAGTGCTGCAGCTGAACACTGCATTAGTGCTGCATTAGTGCTGCAGATGAACACTGCATTAGTGCTGCATTAGTGCTGCAGATGAACACTGCATTAGTGCTGCATTAGTGCTGCAGATGAACACTGCATTAGTGCTGCATTAGTACTGCAGATGAACACTGCATTAGTGCTGCATTAGTGCTGCAGATGAACACTGCATCAGTGCTGCAGATGAACACTGCATTAGTGCTGCATTAGTACTGCAGGTGAACACTGCATTAGTGCTGCACTAGTGCTGCAGATGAACACTGCATTAGTGCTGCATTAGTACTGCAGATGAACACTGCATTAGTGCTGCAGATGAACACTGCATTAGTGCTGCATTAGTACTGCAGATGAACACTGCATTAGTGCTGCATTAGTGCTGCAGATGAACACTGCATCAGTGCTGCAGATGAACACTGCATTAGTGCTGCATTAGTACTGCAGGTGAACACTGCATTAGTGCTGCACTAGTGCTGCAGATGAACACTGCATTAGTGCTGCATTAGTACTGCAGATGAACACTGCATTAGTGCTGCAGATGAACACTGCATTAGTGCTGCATTAGTGCTGCAGATGAACACTGCATCAGTGCTGCAGATGAACACTGCATCAGTGCTGCAGATGAACACTGCATTAGTGCTGCATTAGTACTGCAGATGAACACTGCATCAGTGCTGCAGATGAACACTGCATTAGTGCTGCATTAGTACTGCAGATGAACACTGCATTAGTGCTGCAGATGAACACTGCATTAGTGCTGCATTAGTGCTGCAGATGAACACTGCATTAGTGCTGCATTAGTACTGCAGATGAACACTGCATCAGTGCTGCAGATGAACACTGCATTAGTGCTGCATTAGTACTGCAGAGGAACACTGCATCAGTGCTGCAGATGAACACTGCATTAGTGCTGCATTAGTACTGCAGGTGAACACTGCATTAGTGCTGCATTAGTGCTGCAGATGAACACTGCATTAGTGCTGCATTAGTACTGCAGATGAACACTGCATTAGTGCTGCAGATGAACACTGCATTAGTGCTGCATTAGTGCTGCAGATGAACACTGCATTAGTGCTGCATTAGTACTGCAGATGAACACTGCATTAGTGCTGCATTAGTACTGCAGATGAACACTGCATTAGTGCTGCAGGTGAACACTGCATTAGTGCTGCAGATGAACACTGCATTAGTGCTGCAGATGAACACTGCATTAGTGCTGCATTAGTGCTGCAGGTGAACACTGCATTAGTGCTGCAGATGAACACTGCATTAGTGCTGCATTAGTGCTGCAGATGAACACTGCATTAGTGCTGCAGGTGAACACTGCATTAGTGCTGCATTAGTGCTGCAGGTGAACACTGCATTAGTGCTGCATTAGTGCTGCAGGTGAACACTGCATTAGTGCTGCATTAGTGCTGCAGGTGAACACTGCATTAGTGCTGCATTAGTGCTGCAGGTGAACACTGCATTAGTGCTGCATTAGTACTGCAGGTGAACACTGCATTAGTGCTGCATTAGTACTGCAGGTGAACACTGCATTAGTGCTGCAGATGAACACTGCATTAGTGCTGCAGATGAACACTGCATTAGTGCTGCATTAGTGCTGCAGATGAACACTGCATTAGTGCTGCAGGTGAACACTGCATTAGTGCTGCAGATGAACACTGCATTAGTGCTGCAGATGAACACTGCATTAGTGCTGCATTAGTGCTGCAGATGAACACTGCATTAGTGCTGCAGGTGAACACTGCATTAGTGCTGCAGGTGAACACTGCATTAGTGCTGCAGATGAACACTGCATTAGTGCTGCATTAGTGCTGCAGATGAACACTGCATTAGTGCTGCAGGTGAACACTGCATTAGTGCTGCAGATGAACACTGCATTAGTGCTGCAGATGAACACTGCATTAGTGCTGCATTAGTGCTGCAGATGAACACTGCATTAGTGCTGCAGGTGAACACTGCATTAGTGCTGCAGATGAACACTGCATTAGTGCTGCATTAGTGCTGCAGATGAACACTGCATTAGTGCTGCATTAGTGCTGCAGATGAACACTGCATTAGTGCTGCAGGTGAACACTGCATTAGTGCTGCATTAGTGCTGCAGGTGAACACTGCATTAGTGCTGCATTAGTGCTGCAGGTGAACACTGCATTAGTGCTGCATTAGTGCTGCAGGTGAACACTGCATTAGTGCTGCATTAGTGCTGCAGGTGAACACTGCATTAGTGCTGCATTAGTGCTGCAGGTGAACACTGCATTAGTGCTGCATTAGTACTGCAGGTGAACACTGCATTAGTGCTGCATTAGTACTGCAGGTGAACACTGCATTAGTGCTGCATTAGTGCTGCAGATGAACACTGCATTAGTGCTGCAGGTGAACACTGCATTAGTGCTGCATTAGTGCTGCAGGTGAACACTGCATTAGTGCTGCATTAGTGCTGCAGGTGAACACTGCATTAGTGCTGCATTAGTGCTGCAGGTGAACACTGCATTAGTGCTGCAGATGAACACTGCATTAGTGCTGCATTAGTGCTGCAGATGAACACTGCATTAGTGCTGCATTAGTACTGCAGATGAACACTGCATTAGTGCTGCATTAGTGCTGCAGATGAACACTGCATTAGTGCTGCATTAGTGCTGCAGATGAACACTGCATTAGTGCTGCATTAGTACTGCAGATGAACACTGCATTAGTGCTGCATTAGTGCTGCAGATGAACACTGCATTAGTGCTGCATTAGTGCTGCAGATGAACACTGCATTAGTGCTGCATTAGTGCTGCAGATGAACACTGCATTAGTGCTGCATTAGTGCTGCAGATGAACACTGCATTAGTGCTGCATTAGTGCTGCAGATGAACACTGCATTAGTGCTGCAGATGAACACTGCATTCGTGCTGCATTAGTACTGCAGATGAACACTGCATTAGTGCTGCATTAGTGCTGCAGATGAACACTGCATTAGTGCTGCATTAGTGCTGCAGATGAACACTGCATTAGTGCTGCATTAGTGCTGCAGATGAACACTGCATTAGTGCTGCATTAGTGCTGCAGATGAACACTGCATTAGTGCTGTCAGGAGTGTGCCACAACACACACACACACACACACACATAAAACCAGCTCATGATTCATATTTAATTATTTTTAGCTCAGAATTAAATTTGTTCCATTTATTGCAGATTCAAAAAGGCTAATTTAATTGATCCTGTGATTTGATTTCTGCCGTTTTACAAGAAACGCTCGTAAAGCAGTGACTGTCGCCATTTTGTTAAGAGGAACAGATTTCACACCAGAGTCAGACAGACAGACTGAGAGACAGACAGTGTGTTGTTTATGTTCTCTTTCACTCTTTTGTCCAGTGTCAGTCATTCATCATGACTCACTGAAAGTCTCTCAGTTTGTGTTTTTGCTCAGTTTTATGCGGACAAACACTGTATTTGTGTTTGAAGAGCGTTTGTGACCTGAAGAGATGAAAACACACCAGGTTCCTCGTGTTCTCTTGCAGCTGCTCATGATAATGATGAATGTTTCATTCGTCTGATGAAGCATCAGTCCTTTTAGATCATGTCTGTGTGTAGGTGCCATGCAGTCTGGAGTACTGGGACGAGCTGCGGCGAGCGTTTGTGCCGTATAGAGAGTTCAGCCTATCAGAGAGCAGCGTGTGTGAGCTGACCCTACCCACTCTGACCCCCAACACACACCAGACTGACCTGGTGACCTCTGACCTCTGGAGGGTGGTGCTCAACAGCACCAGTGATGGTGGAGACGAGAGGTAAGTGTGTTTTATGTGAGTGTGTGTGTTTTAGAGGCGTGTGTAATCGTGTCTGTGTGTATGTGTGTGTGTAGTTCGGACAGTGAGTCTGGGTCCCAGGTGCCCTGTGAGCAGCTGGTGTGTCCCACCGCTCTGGCCGCATGTACGCGAGTCGACTCCTGTTTCGCGCCGTGGTTCGTGCCGTCAGTCGGTGTTTCCTTACGACTGGCCTACCTGGAGCTGCACTTCTGTCACAACCTAGACCAGCTGGGCACAGGTGTGTGTGTGTGTGTGAGTGTGTGAGTGAGTGTGTGTGAGTCAGTGAGTAGGAGACTGTGTGTGTGTGTGTGTGTGTGTGTGTATGCGCGCGTGTGCGTGTGTGTGAGACAGTTTGTGTGTGAGTGAGTGTGTGTGTGTGTGTGTGAGTGTGTGAGTGAGTGAGTGTGTGTGTGTGTGTGTGTGAGTGTGTGAGTGAGTGAGTGTGTGTGTGTGTGTTAGTTCAAATAAGGGTTTTACAAACTCACGAGTTGATGTAAAGCTAATTATTAATTAAATTTTAACAATGTCAAATAATTTAAAAATAACACTTACTAAAAATTAATTAAACCATAAAAAGGTCAAATTAAAATGAATAATTTTAGAATAAAAACAATCAAAATAAGCACTTAAATTGTACTGATTTTATTCTCTTCTCTAATTTGACTCTTTTGCAGTGTCATGCCAGAAGCTCCGCCCCTTCCTCCCGGACAGGAAGTTGCCTCAGGATCAGGAGTTTGCGGTGGTGTGTGTGCGTGAGCCGTGTGTGTTTGTGCGTCAGTGGAGTGACGTGTCTCAGTGCTGTCATGAGCTCAGCTTCTCGTCCACGCTGAGCTGCCGGCTGCTGGAGTACCGAAACCTCACGCTTCTGCCCATCCTTCAGCCCGTCGGCATGCAGGGACACGCCACACACACACACACACGCTCTCAACACACGCTGCACTGTGACGCCACGCTGCAGCCGCTGAGGGCCGCTGTCGGCCAGTACGCCGTACACACACTGGACCGGGCGCTGCAGGCCTGGAGACAGGTGAGAGTGAGACAAGTGAGAGTGAGACAGTTCTGACGAGTTCTGACGCTGTCCATCATGACATGAACAGGAGAGTGGAATAGAGCACAACAGCTGGTTCCTGAAGTAACCTTTTTTCAAGATGTAATATAAATCTCTGGTGTCCCCAGAATGTCTCTGTGAAATTTCAGCTCAAAATACCAGATCATTTATTACAGCTTGTCAAATTTGCCCCTTTTTGGGTGTGAGCAAAAACGCGCCGTTTTAGTGTGTGTCCCTTTAAATGCAAATGAGCTTTAGCTCCGCCTCCGTTCAGAAGAGGGCGGAGTCTTTACACAAGTTTCAGAAACTCCGGCAATAACAAAACAGGCCAATCTCACTCATCCAGAATCCCAGAATAACCAGTAGCGAGTGCAGCCTTACGGAGAGACTCAGGAAGAGTTTCTGAATGTTAGTGGAGACATTTCTGTAGTTGTTGTGGAGTTACATTGATCATCTCATCATCATGTTGAACTTCTCCACAAGTGTCCACAGTTCCTGAGGTGTTTATAAGACAGCGGTGACATGTTCTGGTCAATAGTGTTCAGTGCTCGTCTGTGCTCAACCACAGAACAGTTTCAGGCTTTACTGGATCTTTATCATTGCGTTAGAACTGGTCTCTGTTGTCGCTTGTGGAACCAAATGTCGGCTGGTGTGTGTAAACGTGCAGATTAAGGGCCGGTAATATTATAATAAGATCCTCTTCATACGTCAGAAGGGGGGCGAAATCTGATTGGCTTATTTTTTGACATGCTTGCAGAGAAAGGCTCACCAGAACAAAGTTACTGGGTTTCACTTTTCATGTTTTCTGTGTTGGTAGAAGCACCGGGGACCCGATTATAGCACTTACACACGGGAAAACTCAGATTTTCATGATATGTCCCCTTTAACACTAACCTAAGACAGTCCTATTGTGAACTACGAGGTTGTTAATTGATGGTTTATGCTTGTGTTAGAGCCGTCAGGGCACATTATTTCTACTTATGTTTAAATAATGACATTTAACAGTGCAAGTCCTGGTGAAAAACTACATTACCCATGATTCTGCAAAGAAATCTCCACCGATCAGTGAATCACGGCGAGCAAATTATGCCACATTAGCTCTGCCTGTTCCCATGAAGCACTGCGAACAATGTAATCAAGTCTCAAATATACTGAAATATTTTGCAATAAACATAATATACACTGTTTGGATATACATTGCCAACATATTTAAATCTATAGTTTTATAATAATGTATTGTTTTTAATTTGATGAGGTCATTCGCAACTTGTAATTCTCTGCTTCATTAAAGCTGTTAAGTCTTGTATTTTTTTTCTGATTTAAAAAAATATATACTTTTTTGTTTAAAAGTTTGTAATGTTGTGATTCTCCTCCTGGTTGGTTTGTTTCATGGCTTATAACTCTTAAAAATCCCTATGGGAAAAATACTTCTGGAAGCAAGGCCTCTGAGTAAGTGTGTGGCTCTGTTGAAGTTTTAAAAGAAGCACTTGTTGTTATTTAAGCACAAGTGTGTTGGAGTTTGTTTGTGTCGTTTGCATACAGACCTGTGAAAGCAGCAGTAATGAACCAGCTTCAGTTTCAGCATCAGCTCACACTCTCATTTACATGCAGTCAACACTGATGCACTAACTAGTTGTGCAAACCCACACACACACGCGCGCGCGTGTGCTGGAGCGTCCTGACAGACAGTCACATGTGCTCAGACTGAGATTGTGGAGCAGAATTAAAGAGCTGTTTAATATGATCTGTCCCAGAGTTCTGTGCGTTTACTGGGTGTGTTTATATGTGATTGACAGTCAGTGACTCTTTCATCACTGTATCATGTGACTGTGTAAATGTGAGAGGATTACAGTGTCTTCCCGTGGAGTGTTACTGTGTTTCTCTATAAAAACACACACACTCATCGGTGCTGCTCTGACACACACACACACATACACACACACAACACGGCCAATAACAGCTCATCCACTCAGTGGGAGAGGAGAGGATGGTGGGAAATGTTGCTCTGACTCAGAGTTTGGAGATGCTGCTGATGTGTTTCCAGTAATGCGCGCGTGTGTGTGTGTGAGTGAGAGTGTGAACACACTCAGGGACGAGCAGCAACATGAAAAGCATCAGACTGTCATGAGACAATGTACATCATCAGTAGCGGGTCAGAGTTCAGACCTGCACAGGAACTGGACTTTCATCAAACCGGTCTCACACCGTCAGACAGACTCCAGTGTGAACGCGTCTCACACACTCGCACGCAGGTGTTCTCGTGTCCTGTGGGCAGTCAGAGGGATGTTCACTGGAGGAATGATTGAACGGTTGTGTGTGTTGTGTTTCAGAACGGTGTGTCGGGCGCTGAGGAGGTGGTGTTCTGCCATTACATCATCTGTAACGACACACAGGAGGTGCTGCGCTTCGGACAGGTCGACACAGACGAGAACATCCTGTTACAGAGCAACCAGAGCCACCAGTACAGCTGGAGAACACACAAATCCCCACAGGTGTGTGTGTGTGTGTGTGTCTGTCTGACTGACTGTGTATGTGTGTATCTGAGTGTGTGTTGTGTGAGTGAGTGAGTGTGTGTGAGGGAATGAGTGAGTGTGTGTGTGTGTGAGTGAGTGAGTGTGTGTGTGTATGTGTGAGGGAATGAGTGAGTGTGTGAGTGAGTGAGTGAGTGTGTGTGTATGTGTGAGGGAATGAGTGTGTGAGAGAGTGAGTGTGTGTGAGTGAGTGTGAGTGAGTGAGTGAGTGAGTGAGTGTGTGTGACAGAGGGAGGGAGTGAGTGAGTGTGTGTGAGAGAGGGAGGGAGTGAGTGAGTGAGTGTGTGTGTGTGTGAGGGAGGGAGTGAGTGAGTGAGTGTGTGTTGAGTGAGTGAGTGAGTGAGTGAGTGAGTGAGTGAGTGAGTGAGTGTGTGTTGTGTGAGGGAGTGAGTGAATGAGTGAGTGAGTGTGTGTTGTGTGAGTGAGTGTGTGAGTGAGTGAGTGTGACAGAGGGAGGGAGTGAGTGAGTGTGTGTGAGAGAGGGAGGGAGTGAGTGAGTGAGTGAGTGAGTGAGTGAGTGAGTGAGTGTGTGTGTGTGTGTGTGTGTGTGTGTGTGTGTGTGTGTGTGTGAGGGAGGGAGTGAGTGGAGTGAGTGTGTGAGGGAGGGAGGGAGGGAGTGAGTGAGTGAGTGAGTGAGTGTGTGTGACAGAGGGAGGGAGTGAGTGAGTGAGTGTGTGTGTGTGAGAGAGGGAGGGAGTGAGTGTGTGAGTGAGTGTGTGTTGTGTGAGTGAGTGAGTGAGTGAGTGAGTGAGTGTGTGTTGTGTGAGTGAGTGAGTGAGTGAGTGTGTGTTGTGTGAGTGAGTGTGTGTTGTGTGAGTGAGTGAGTGAGTGAGTGTGTGTTGTGTGAGTGAGTGTGTGTTGTGTGAGTGAGTGTGTGTTGTGTGAGTGAGTGAGTGAGTGAGTGAGTGAGTGTGTGTGACAGAGGGAGGGAGTGAGTGAGTGTGTGTGAGAGAGGGAGGGAGTGAGTGAGTGAGTGAGTGTGTGTGTGTGTGAGGGAGGGAGTGAGTGTGTGTTGTGTGAGTGAGTGAGTGAGTGAGTGAGTGAGTGAGTGAGTGAGTGAGTGAGTGAGTGAGTGAGTGAGTGTGTGTTGTGTGAGGGAGTGAGTGAATGAGTGAGTGTGTGTTGTGTGAGTGAGTGTGTGTGTGTGAGTGAGTGAGTGAGTGTGTGTGAGGGAATGAGTGAGTGTGTGACCCCTCTTTCACACCGCAAGCGTGAGCGGCGCATCCGCGCAACTACATCATCACTGCAGCAGCAGACTCCCGCGAGTATTCACACTGGAAGCGTAGTACAGCGTCACAGCAGCGGCTGCAAACCGTGTTTGGCAGACAATATAACCATTTCAAACAATGGGTCTTTCAGCATTTTTGTTTTTATAATAATACACCTTACTTTCACCCAAAACGAATAATTAAAAAGTTTAAATGGGTAAATACATATTTGTTATACTTAATTTTCTTTTCTGGCATAATTGTTAAAACACTAGACATTGGCATTGTTGTTAAAACTCTTGACATGCTTATTCTGTGCATTTTGGGCACGTTTTGTGTTAAATCACATTTATTTTGTCCATCAAAAGCATCAAAAGTGTTCTTTCACTTCAATTGAGCGTGAGCAGCACAGCAAAAATTAGACCGGACGCCGAAACCCCCACTGCACTGCTGTTCACGCGACGCTCCTGCTCGACGCTCACGCGCTGCTCCTGCTCCCGGTGTGAATGCACTCATTGATTAACATGGACACCGAAAAAAATACGCGCTGCTCACGCTTGCGGTGTGAAACCGGGGTGAGTGTGTGAGTGTGTGTGAGGGAATGAGTGTGTGTGTGAGTGAGTGTGTGTGAGGGAATGAGTGAGTGTGTGTGTGAGTGAGTGAGTGAGTGAGTGTGTGTGTGTGTGTGTGTGTGTGTGTGTGTGTGTGTGTGTGTGTGTGTGTGTGTGTGTGTGTGTGTGTGTGAGGGAATGAGTGAGTGAGTGAGTGAGTGAGTGAGTGAGTGAGTGAGTGTGTGTGTGTCAAGGTTTTACAGATGCTAGACAAGTGACTTTCAAATGAAAGATTGGTATCAAAGAGCACACCCAGATTCCTAACCGACGACGAAGACTTGACAGAGCAGCCATCAAGTGTTAGACAGGTTCTAGGTTATTACGTGAGGAAGTTTTTGGTCCAGTCATTAGGAACTCTTATTTTTTCAGAATGAAGTAGTTGGAAATTACTAGTCATCCAAATTTTTATATCACCTATGCATGCTGAGCAGAGCATGTGAGCGGAGTGGAGCGGGAGCGAGCGGGGAGCGCGAGCGGGCGGATCTTGGACAGAGCGCAGAGCGGCAATTTCAGAAGGACGGAGCGTCGCATTTCCCGCTCCAATTTCGCTCCGCTCCGCTCACACCACGAGTCTGAAGCATGCTCAGTCAAGCCTGACCCTGAATCCATTTGTCTTGCACAGTCATCAACAGTAGACTATTTTCAGGCAAAACTCGGCTCAATAATGGAGTTCAAAAAGTAAAATGAGAATTCATACAGGTGTAGCCTATCAATATAAGTCGCTCCGGAGTAGCCTATAAGGCGCATCAGTCAAAAAATGCGCCATGAAGAAGAAAAAACATAGGCCTAGCCTCGCACTGGACTATAAGTCACATTTATTTAGAAATTTATACAAAAAAAAAAAAAAATTTATGGACGGGACAGTTCTCCATTACGGACGTGAGCGCTCTGAAAGCGGCATAAGACTGCTTTAAAACTTTCACTCAGACCTCAGACAGAAAGCACAAAGCCTGTCTTTAAAATTAATTTCGTTTTGTATTAATTGTATCTTAATTTTAATCAAGGTTTCATCAACCATTGTCTGGATTTAATAAGAAGTAGGCTAAATATATTAGAAAATAGATAACCACGATACGAAGGCGCCGGCGTGAACCTGGAGTTTGTCTCATGAATGAACCGAAACTCAGCGTATAGCCTACTTGCCTCACACACCTGAGACATATATATAAAGCTTGAAATGTCTACTTTTAAACAGAACAATTCAAAACGAAAGAAAACAGACTGCTCTCCCGTATGAAATGTGCATTTCTCTCAGGCGCGTTCACTACTGCGAAGATCACGAGTCAGCATCTTTCCAGCCGACAGACATAAAAAAATTAAAATGTCTTCTGCTATATTTTACATATTCATAATCATTTTGCCGGTTCGTTGTGACAGCTTTTAGGTGCCCTTACATGTTACGTGAACGCATCAGCACTGAAAACATAGAGATTTTTTTTCTTTTGGGGGCATTTTGTTTGTTTTCAGACTTTCTCATTTGCCTGCGCGATGTTAGAGGACGCTGTTAATAAAGTTGCGAGTAAGCCTACACATTGGATTCACGTTTATTATTATAGGCTATTTAAAAAAATACCCCAGTTTTTATGCCAGTCGTATCATTTTAATCATTTTTGTTGTATTTATCCGCCACACACCTTGAAGGCCGGTCCGTGTCTGATATTGTCTGATTTTAAACCGGTCCGTGGCGCAAAAAAGGTTGGGGACCGCTACAAGTGATATACATGTAGATTTTTTTTCCTTTTTTGGAGCGAGCGGGGAGTGATTTGAGTGGAGCGCGAAGCAAACTGCGTTGAGCGCTGAGCGAAAATGAGCGGAGCGGCCTGATGTAGCTTTGAGCGGGGGAGCGGAGGGGTGAACAGTTCAGTGAGCGATGAGCGGAGATTCTCACCGCTCCACTCCGCTCACATGCTCTGATGCTGAGTATCGTCAGCACAACAGTGAAAACTAATGCCATGCTCCAGAGAGAGTTAAACGTTTCTGTCGTAATATCTAGTTCTTCTAAGCTATCTGGGATGCTGAGATGATGAAACTGATCAGGAAGATTATTAATAAAGAAGATTATAGATTATTAATAAAGCAATCTTTAGTGGCAGAATTTCAACCGCATCAACATTGATTCCGTGTGATAATATTAGATCTAGAGTATGATTACGACAATGAGTGGGTCCTGACACATGTTGTCTAACTCCAATAGAGTTCAGAATGTCTCTAAGTGTTATCTACATGTATATTAAAGTCACCAGGTCGGTTTAGCCAGTCTGTCTGCTTCCTGACCTGAGCCCCAGATTGTCATGTTTGAGCTCTAAGACTATATGCCATATTACTAGAGAGAAGAGCAGCACCATCCCAGGAGGGATGAATACCATCTCTTTTCAACAGGTCAGGTCTGCCCCAAAAACTTTTCCAATTGTCTATGAATTCTATATTATTTTGCGGACACCACTTCGACAGCCAGCCATTGAGTGGGCACAATCTACTATCTATCTCATCACTCCTCCGAACAAGAAGGGGGCCAGAGCAAATTACAGTGCCTGACATCGTACTTGCAAGTTCACACACCTCTTTAATATTAATTTTAGTGATCTCCGTGTGTGTGTGTGAGTGAGAGGTAATGCTTGAATGTGAACAGCAACTATTGTGCCACACACTCTCTCACACACACACACACACACACACTCTCACACAGACACACACATGCAGCACTAGAGACTCGTGGGTTTTTCCCTCTCCTTGAACACAATGTGTGTCTGTATCTGCTGTAAGTTTCCTGTTCCTGCGGCTTCAGTCTGAATGTGTCCAGAGTCTCTCAGACACACTAACACACCGCAGCAGCCGCGTCTCTGTCTGTGTGTGTGTGTGTGTGTGTGTGTGTCCGCGGCCACAGGGTCAGTGCCGTCCTATCGTCGTCGTCTCGTGGTCCGTCGGGCCGAGAGTGTTTGTCCGGTCGCTCTGACGCGCTGCTGTTCTCTGTGGGTTTGAGTCCTGGTGGAGCGTCTGCTGCTCTTGTTTTAATCTGTGCCGTTTGAGACGGATGGTTTTTATTACGCCAGTGTTTTGAGTCAGTGAACGCTCAGGCTGTTTTCCCACAGTGCACTGCGGTGAGGGGCGTTGACTGCGCGTCTCCACCGGGACTCGTGTGGCATGCGAATGACTTCAGGGCTGCGGACGCCAGTATGGAGACCATTAGCACCAATCTGGACCGAATCTGGGCGGACATTCCACTTCCTGTCTGTTCCTGTGGGGGGGGGTGGGGTCATCACAGTAGCTGCTGCCAAACCCTAACACACACACACACTCTCTCTCACACAGTCACACACTCACACACACACACACACACACAGTTAATTGTTGCAGTAAACACGCTCACACACAGATAATGCATAAATCTTGCTCGTCCTCATGCCTCTTTCACACACTTGCTGTTTGGACACAGAAACACACTCCTTCGGGCCGTGATGATGTCATGTGAACGAGCCCCTGGCGGCCCGTCGCAATTATAGCCGCACATCCATAATTCCCCGGTTGAGTTACGGCCGCTGGCGTGGATGGGTGTGAGAACGACTCGCTTGTTTGCGCTGGTTTCCATGGTGATGTGAAGATCTGGTTCCTCCACATGATGCATGTGTGTGTCAGCCGTTTGCAGCACATCTAATCTTGTTCAGGTCGTGTGTTTCAGCTCTTGTCCGGTTGCGTCGGATGAGCGGGAACACGTGCGCGGCTGCTTTGATGAGCGCGAGCCGCTGTTTTGGCGTCTCCTGAAGGTCGCGCTGGAAAAGGGCTGTTGTGCAAATAAAGGGGTCGAGCCGCTGCTTCCTGATGAGTCACAGCGCAGAGATCTGAGGAATGATGTCATTTCCTCTCGCCAGCCTCTGGAGGAGGAAGAGCTGCTCAAATTGACTTCAGCCTTTGATTGGCCGTGTTTTCGTAAGGGAATCCGGCTTCAAACGGCCGGGAAGCGCAGGATCAGGCCTGACCGCGGTCACCGATCGCTTCGACCCGCACCATAATTTGTTTTACTTTACAGTTTGAGTAACACTTAGTGCAGTTCAGAGTGTCAGTGTGATCTCACTCTGACCCGATTCATGAACGCTCCGTAGGAATGATAAACAAGAGTTCACACTGTCAGCAGTTAAATCAGCACA
>NC_140230.1:37529647-37549647 GCF_951802725.1 Rutilus rutilus
CCAGTCAGACCTGAGAACCTTCCAGAAGAACAACCATCTCTACAGCTTTCCACTAATCAGACTTAGGAACCTTCCAGAAGAACAACCATCTCTGCAGATCTCCACCAATCAGGCCTGAGAACCTTCCAGAAGAACAGACCACCTCTGCAGCTCTCCACTAATCAGACTTAGGAACCTTCCAGAAGAACAACCATCTCTGCAGCTCTCTGCCAATCAGGCCTGAGAACCTTCCAGAAGAACAACCATCTTTGCAGCTCTCCGCCAATCAGGCCTGAGAACCTTCCAGAAGAACAACCATCTCGGCAGGTCTCCGCCAATCAGGCCTGAGAACCTTCCAGAAGAACAACCATCTCTGCAGCTCTCCACCAGTCAGGCCTGAGAACCTTCCAGAAGAACAACCATCTCTGCAGATCTCCACCAATCAGGCCTGAGAACCTTCCAGAAGAACAACCATCTCTCCAGCTCTCCACCAATCAGGCCTGAGAACCTTCCAGAAGAACAGACCACCTCTGCAGAACTCCACCAATCAGGCCTGAGAACCTTCCAGAAGAACAACCATCTCTGCAGATCTCCACCAATCAGGCCTGAGAACCTTCCAGAAGAACAGACCACCTCTGCAGCTCTCCACCAATCAGACTTAGGAACCTTCCAGAAGAACAACCATCTCTGCAGATCTCCACCAATCAGGCCTGAGAACCTTCCAGAAGAACAGACCACCTCTGCAGCTCTCCACCAATCAGACTTAGGAACCTTCCAGAAGAACAACCATCTCTGCAGCTCTCCACCAATCAGGCCTGAGAACCTTCCAGAAGAACAACCATCTCTGCAGGTCTCCGCCAATCAGGCCTGAGAACCTTCCAGAAGAACAACCATCTCTGCAGCTCTCCACCAGTCAGGCCTGAGAACCTTCCAGAAGAACAACCATCTCTCCAGCTCTCCGCCAATCAGGCCTGAGAACCTTCCAGAAGAACAACCATCTCTGCAGGTCTCCGCCAATCAGGCCTGAGAACCTTCCAGAAGAACAACCATCTCTGCAGGTCTCCGCCAATCAGGCCTGAGAATCTTCCAGAAGAACAACCATCTCTGCAGGTCTCCGCCAATCAGGCCTGAGAACCTTCCAGAAGAACAACCATCTCTGCAGCTCTCCACCAGTCAGGCCTGAGAACCTTCCAGAAGAACAACCATCTCTCCAGCTCTCCACCAATCAGGCCTGAGAACCTTCCAGAAGAACAACCATCTCTGCAGGTCTCCGCCAATCAGGCCTGAGAACCTTCCAGAAGAACAACCATCTCTGCAGGTCTCCGCCAATCAGGCCTGAGAACCTTCCAGAAGAACAACCATCTCTGCAGGTCTCCGCCAATCAGGCCTGAGAACCTTCCAGAAGAACAACCATCTCTGCAGGTCTCCGCCAATCAGGCCTGAGAACCTTCCAGAAGAACAACCATCTCTGCAGCTCTCCACCAGTCAGGCCTGAGAACCTTCCAGAAGAACAACCATCTCTCCAGCTCTCCACCAATCAGGCCTGAGAACCTTCCAGAAGAACAACCATCTCTGCAGGTCTCCGCCAATCAGGCCTGAGAACCTTCCAGAAGAACAACCATCTCTGCAGGTCTCCGCCAATCAGGCCTGAGAACCTTCCAGAAGAACAACCATCTCTGCAGGTCTCCGCCAATCAGGCCTGAGAACCTTCCAGAAGAACAACCATCTCTGCAGGTCTCCGCCAATCAGGCCTGAGAACCTTCCAGAAGAACAACCATCTCTGCAGCTCTCCACCAGTCAGGCCTGAGAACCTTCCAGAAGAACAACCATCTCTGCAGCTCTCCACCAATCAGGCCTGAGAACCTTCCAGAAGAACAACCATCTCTGCAGGTCTCCGCCAATCAGGCCTGAGAACCTTCCAGAAGAACAACCATCTCTGCAGGTCTCCGCCAATCAGGCCTGAGAACCTTCCAGAAGAACAACCATCTCTGCAGCTCTCCGCTAATCAGGCTTGAGAACCTTCCAGAAGAACAACCATCTCTGCAGCTCTCCACCAGTCAGGCCTGAGAACCTTCCAGAAGAACAACCATCTCTCCAGCTCTCCACCAATCAGGCCTGAGAACCTTCCAGAAGAACAACCATCTCTGCAGGTCTCCGCCAATCAGGCCTGAGAACCTTCCAGAAGAACAACCATCTTTGCAGCTCTCCGCTAATCAGGCCTGAGAACCTTCCAGAAGAACAACCATCTCTGCAGGTCTCCGCCAATCAGGCCTGAGAACCTTCCAGAAGAACAACCATCTCTGCAGCTCTCCACCAGTCAGGCCTGAGAACCTTCCAGAAGAACAACCATCTCTCCAGCTCTCCACCAATCAGGCCTGAGAACCTTCCAGAAGAACAGACCACCTCTGCAGAACTCCACCAATCAGGCCTGAGAACCTTCCAGAAGAACAACCATCTCTACAGCTTTCCACTAATCAGACTTAGGAACCTTCCAGAAGAACAACCATCTCTGCAGATCTCCACCAATCAGGCCTGAGAACCTTCCAGAAGAACAGACCACCTCTCCACCAGTCAGGCCTGAGAACCTTCCAGAAGAACAACCATCTCTGCAGGCCTGAGAACCTCTGCAGGCCTGAGAACCTTCCAGAAGAACAACCATCTCTGCAGGTCTCCGCCAATCAGGCCTGAGAACCTTCCAGAAGAACAACCATCTCTGCAGCTCTCCGCTAATCAGGCTTGAGAACCTTCCAGAAGAACAACCATCTCTGCAGATCTCCACCAATCAGGCCTGAGAACCTTCCAGAAGAACAACCATCTCTCCAGCTCTCCACCAATCAGGCCTGAGAACCTTCCAGAAGAACAGACCACCTCTGCAGAACTCCACCAATCAGGCCTGAGAACCTTCCAGAAGAACAACCATCTCTGCAGATCTCCACCAATCAGGCCTGAGAACCTTCCAGAAGAACAGACCACCTCTGCAGCTCTCCACCAATCAGACTTAGGAACCTTCCAGAAGAACAACCATCTCTGCAGATCTCCACCAATCAGGCCTGAGAACCTTCCAGAAGAACAGACCACCTCTGCAGCTCTCCACCAATCAGACTTAGGAACCTTCCAGAAGAACAACCATCTCTGCAGCTCTCCACCAATCAGGCCTGAGAACCTTCCAGAAGAACAACCATCTCTGCAGGTCTCTGCCAATCAGGCCTGAGAACCTTCCAGAAGAACAACCATCTCTGCAGCTCTCCACCAGTCAGGCCTGAGAACCTTCCAGAAGAACAACCATCTCTCCAGCTCTCCACCAATCAGGCCTGAGAACCTTCCAGAAGAACAACCATCTCTGCAGGTCTCCGCCAATCAGGCCTGAGAACCTTCCAGAAGAACAACCATCTCTGCAGGTCTCCGCCAATCAGGCCTGAGAACCTTCCAGAAGAACAACCATCTCTGCAGCTCTCCGCTAATCAGGCTTGAGAACCTTCCAGAAGAACAACCATCTCTGCAGCTCTCCACCAGTCAGGCCTGAGAACCTTCCAGAAGAACAACCATCTCTCCAGCTCTCCACCAATCAGGCCTGAGAACCTTCCAGAAGAACAACCATCTCTGCAGGTCTCCGCCAATCAGGCCTGAGAACCTTCCAGAAGAACAACCATCTTTGCAGCTCTCCGCTAATCAGGCCTGAGAACCTTCCAGAAGAACAACCATCTCTGCAGGTCTCCGCCAATCAGGCCTGAGAACCTTCCAGAAGAACAACCATCTCTGCAGCTCTCCACCAGTCAGGCCTGAGAACCTTCCAGAAGAACAACCATCTCTCCAGCTCTCCACCAATCAGGCCTGAGAACCTTCCAGAAGAACAGACCACCTCTGCAGAACTCCACCAATCAGGCCTGAGAACCTTCCAGAAGAACAGACCACCTCTGCAGAACTCCACCAATCAGGCCTGAGAACCTTCCAGAAGAACAACCATCTCTGCAGCTCTCCACCAATCAGGCCTGAGAACCTTCCAGAAGAACAGACCACCTCTGCAGCTCTCCACCAATCAGGCCTGAGAACCTTCCAGAAGAACAACCATCTCTGCAGCTCTCCACCAATCAGGCCTGAGAACCTTCCAGAAGAACAATGAGGGAAAGATGAGGAACCAGGAGACTCGTCAGGATCGAGGGAAAGATGAGGAACTGGGAGTCTCGCCGGGATCGAGGGAAAGATTAGGTACCAGGAGACTAGTCAGGATCGAGGGAAAGATGAGGAACTGGGAGACTAGTCAGGATCGAGGGAAAGATGAGGAACTGGGAGTCTCGTTAGGATGGAGGGAAAGATGAGGAACTGGGAGTCTCGTCAGGATCGAGGCAAAGATTAGGAACCAGGAGACTAGTCAGGATCGAGGGAAAGATGAGGAACAGGGAGACTCGTCAGGATCGAGGGAAAGATGAGGAACTGGGAGTCTCGTTAGGATGGAGGGAAAGATGAGGAACTGGGAGGATCGAGGGAAAGATGAGGAACAGGGAGACTCGTCAGGATTGAGGGAAAGATGAATGTACAGAGATGTCCATGATGGAAACCTGTTCCAGAGCTCTGGACCTCAGACTATGGCGACGGTTCATCTTCCAACAGGACAACGACCCTCAGCACACAGCCAAGATAACAGAGGAGTGTCTACGGGACAACTCTGTGAATGTCCTTGAGTGGCCCACCAGAGCCCAGACTCGAACCCGATTGAGCGTCTCTGGAGAGATCTGAAGATGGCTGTGCACCGACACTCCCCATCCAACCTGATGGAGCTTGAGAGGTTCTGTAAAGAAGAATGGCAGAAACTGCCTAAAAACAGGTGTGCCAAGCTTGCAGCATCATACTCAAAAACACTTGAGGCT
Organism: Rutilus rutilus; assembly: GCF_951802725.1. Taxonomy (NCBI): domain Eukaryota; kingdom Metazoa; phylum Chordata; class Actinopteri; order Cypriniformes; family Leuciscidae; genus Rutilus; species Rutilus rutilus. The sequence goes on from NC_140230.1 coordinate 37,534,492, forward strand.
GTAATTGGTGCCAAAGGTTCTTCAACAAAGTATTGAGCAAAAGCTGTGAATACTTATGTGCACACACACACACACACACGTTATCATTATAGTTATAGTTATTGTTTTAGTTATCACTATAGTTTATCATTATATACTATCACTGTAGTTATTATTATAATTATCATTATCATTATCACTATAGTTAAAACTTTAATATGGTGATATGACGGTGTGTGTGTGCAGGTGTGCGGTGGAGCCGGTGGCGCAGTGGGACAGCCCGATGCAGGTGCGCCTGAGTGTGTGGCGCGCGGGTCTGAACACACTGCTGGTGGAGCTGTTGCCCTGGGCTCTACTGGTGAACCGCTCGCACTGGGACCTGTGGATGTTTGAGGCCGAGAGCATCGTAGTGCAGATTCCAGCCGGGAGAACCATCGTACCGCCCAACTTCAAGGTCTGTCTCTCTGTCTGTCTCACTGTCTGTCTCACTGTCTGTCTGTCTGTCTGTCTCACTGTCTGTCCGTCTGTCTGTCTGTCTGTCTGTCTGTCTCACTGTCTGTCTGCATCACAATAATGTTGAGAACAGAATCTCCCTGTCACGTCTGTCCTGATCGCGTGTGTGTGACCCACAGGATGCCTTCCAGATTGGCATCTATTGGCCGCACACTAACACGGTGCACAAGTCTCCTGCCGTGCGATTGGTCCACGAGGTGTCGTCGCCACGGTGGCCAGAAGGGGGCGGAGCTGAGGTCCTGCTGCTGGATGAGGAGGGATACATACACACGGACATCACACTCGGCACACAGCCCGGAAAACTCAAGGTGTGTATGTGTGTGTTAGGCTATCATCACTGTTACCTGTGTCTGCATTAGGGCTGCACGATTAATCGCAATTAACATGAAATCGCGCTTAAACCGATTTGGATTATTGTAATTTTTGAAATGGCGTAGGCTGTGATTTGTTATGCGCAGCTTGTCAGTGACGTACAGCTCAGTAAACGCTGCTCCATCTGAAAGCACTGTGAGTTTGAGTCGATTATAATGTGCATTTGAAAAAGCAACACACGCCAAACATCTTTCCAAACCTGAGAAGCATTTATGAACCTCTTGTCCAACAAAAGACATTTAATAAATGAATCAAAGCATTTCAATTTTCTGTTTATTCCGCTACAGATAGGATGATACCCAAAGGGATGCCTTCTGCGAGGCATATGTGGTGTGTGTGTGTGAGACGCCCTCTGGTGTTCAGATGGAGTGTGTGTGTGAGACGCCCTCTAGTGTTCAGATGGAGTGTGTGTGTGAGACTCTGGTGTTCAATGGTGTGTGTGTGAGACTCTGGTGTTCAGATGGAGTGTGTGTGAGACTCTGGTGTTCAGATGGAGTGTGTGTGAGACTCTGGTGTTCAGATGGAGTGTGTGTGTGAGACGCCCTCTAGTGTTCAGATGGAGTGTGTGTGTGAGACTCTGGTGTTCAGATGGAGTGTGTGTGAGACTCTGGTGTTCAGATGGAGTGTGTGTGAGACTCTGGTGTTCAGATGGAGTGTGTGTGAGACTCTGGTGTTCAGATGGAGTGTGTGTGTGAGACGCCCTCTAGTGTTCAGATGGAGTGTGTGTGTGAGACTCTGGTGTTCAGATGGAGTGTGTGTGAGACTGTGGTGTTCAGATGGAGTGTGTGTGAGACTCTGGTGTTACTACTGATCACAGAGCCGTACTTCACTGATAAGCTCCACATAAAATAATCGCAGCCTTTGCCAAATCGCATGTGGTTTCATTTCGATTAATCATGCAGCCCTATTCTGCATGGGTGAGTTTAATCTGGAATAAATAACTAGTCTCTCTCTCTCTCTCTCTCTCTCTCTCTCTCTCTCTCTCTCTCTCTCTCTGCAGCTCTGTCAGTTTTGTGTGTCGTCTTCAGTGAAATACGGGATTCAGGTTTTGCAGATTGAGGATAAAACAGTTCTGGTGAACAACACGACAAACACCATCAAGTGTAGAGCTGTGATCCAACAACACCCACACACACCTGAGCAGGTAACACACTCACACTCACAAACACAACACCACACACTCACAAACACAACAACACCCACACACACCTGAGCAGGTAACACACTCACACTCACAAACACAACACACACACTCACAAACACAACAACACCCACACACACCTGAGCAGGTAACACACTCACACCCACAAACACAACACCACACACTCACAAACACAACAACACCCACACACACCTGAGCAGGTAACACACTCACACTCACAAACACAACACCACACACTCACAAACACAACAACACCCAGACACACCTGAGCAGGTAACACACTCACACTCACAAACACAACACACACACTCACAAACACAACACCACACACTCACAAACACAACACACACTCACAAAAACACACACACACCTGAGCAGGTAAAACACTCACACTCACAAACACAACACACACACTCACAAACACAACACACACACACACTCACAAACACAACAACACACACACACCTGAGCAGGTACAACACTCACAAACACAACACACACACTCACAAACACAACAACACACACACACACCTGAGCAGGTACAATACACACTCACAAGAACAACACAAAACACACACACACATTGAGGTGAAAGTCATGAACAGTCGAAAGAAACGTGTCTCTCTGTCGTCAGCCCTGTCCCGTCCCAGACTCCTCCAGCTTCTCTCTGGGTCCCGCGGGATCGGCCGGGGATCAGGTGATCTGTGCGGTGCCGTTCTGGGACATTCTGCGGGTCGGTCCGACAGCAGAGGACGAGCAGCTGAGGTCGAAGCAGGTTCTGTTGAGCCTTGAGGGAGTCGAGTGGAGTCCTGCGGCTCCTGTGCGAACCGACTTCCCCAGACAGAGCGTTCCTGTGCCGGTGGAGCCGCACGCACACTGGCCCTTCAACACCAGGTGACACACACACACTATAGAGAACAATGACTCTCCCATCTTCTGTAGAGCTGCTTCACTCCTGAGTTTCTCTCATATTTGATGAAGTTTCATCAGTGATTCTGTGATTCTCCTGTTTATTACTGTGAAGCTGCTCTGAGACGATCTGCACTGTATAAAGCTGTAGAAGTAAAGCTGACAGAAACACAGCAAACACTGTAGAGCTGCAAACACACCTCAGGCCTCAAGATGGCGACAGAGTTTCAAAGCAGCTTCACAGTAATAAAGGGGAAAATGAGTGTTAATGTTGCAAAATTCATCAGTAATGAAACAAATTCAGCTATAAGACAATAGTTTCATCATTCAGCTCAATTCAGTTCTAATGTTCTCATCTGATAAATCAGTAATTTACCTTTAACCCTAAAACCCTCGGCTGAGTGTGAGATCAGACGTGCTGAGAAACACATGAGGTCAAACATTCATTCTGTGAGTCTGGTGTTTATTAATGACGCACCCGGGCGTCTCGTCTGTGGTCAGTGAGGGACTCATCTGTGTGTTTGTGTGTGTGTGTGTGTTTCAGGCCTCTGGTTCTAACCTGTCAGGAGCATCTGGGCGTCACGTATCTGACAGTGAGTGAAGATCAGTGTCCACGAATGATGATTCACAACCGCTGCCCCAAGAGCCTCTTACTGCAGGAGAACGTCAGGGGTAACACACACACACTGACACACACACACACACTCACTCTCCCTCTCTCTCTTTCTCTCTCTCTCTCTCTCTCTCTCTCTCTCTCTCTCTCTCACACACACACACACTCACTCTCACTCTCTCTCTCTCTCTCTCTCTCTCTCACATACACACACACACACACACACACTCACTCACTCTCTCTCTCTCTCTCTCTCTCTCACACACACACACACACACACACTCTCTCTCTCTCTCTCTCTCTCTCTCTCTCTCACAGACACACACACACACACACACACACACACACTCTCTCTCTCTCTCTCTCTCTCTCTCTCTCTCACAGACACACACACACACACTCTCTCTCACTCTCTCTCTCTCACACATACACACACACACACACACTCCCTCTCTCTCTCTTTCACACACACACACAGACACACACACTCTCTCTATCTCTCTCTCTCACACACACACACATACACACACAGACACACTCTCTCTCTCTCTCTCTCTCTCACACACACACACACACACACACACACACAGTGTTAAAGATCATAAGTGTGTGTGTTTCAGAGCCTGTGAGGTCGGAGGTGTTCAGCCGGGCGGTTCCTGCTCTCTCTTCTGTCCATCATGAGTTGTTTTATCAAGCCTCCAGTTTTCCTGAGTGCCGACAGAAAGAGACGCTGCCCACCCTGCAGCTGTGCATCATCACGGACATGCCCCCCAGCCCCTCGGACACGCCCACCAGCCTCATGGACACGCCCACATCACCAGGCTGGACTGACGCCTTTGACATCAGTAGTCCTGGAACACAGGTGCACAACAACACACAACAACACCTGAATGCTGCACGACATGAGGAGGAAATACTCTGAATTTCCTGATAAAAATTGTCATTGTGATTTAAAATGTGATTTATAATACAAAAAATAGCTCCAGGTTTATTGTACTTGTTTGTTGGCATTTGCAATTTTTATTATAACTATTATTATTATTATTGATTTAAAATATTAAACAAAATAACTAATAGTCCTATTGTAATTTCACCGTAAAATAATAAAGTTTGAGAGGAAAAAACATCCCAGTCCTCATGACCGGATCTCTTGATCTCTGTGTGTTTTGTAGGTTGTTTTTCTTCCTGGTTTCGGCTGTTTGTACATCGATGTTGTTCAGCAGAGCGGCTCGATCACACTGACACTGGCACCAGAGAGCAGCGCTGCAGACGCCGTCACACACCTCGGGTACAACACACTCCTGCTGCGTGTGTGTGTGGAGTCACTCCACCAGAGAGCGTGTGTGTGTGTGTGTGTGTGTGGAGTCACTCCACCGGAGGGCATGTGTGTGTGTGGAGTCTCTCCACCGGAGGGCATGTGTGTGTGTGTGTGTGGAGTCTCTCCACTGGAGTGTGTGTGTGTGTGTGCGTGTGTGTGTGTGTGGAATGTCTCCACCGGAAGGCGTGTGTGTGCGTGTGTGTGTGTGTGTGTGGAGTCTCTCCACCGGAGGGCGTGTGTGTGTGTGTGGAGTGTCTCCACCGGAAGGCGTGTGTGTGTGTGTGTGTGTGTGGAGTCTCTCCACCGGAGGGCGTGTGTGTGTGTGTGTGTGTGTGTGGAGTCTCTCCACCGGAGGGCGTGTGTGTGTGTGGAGTCTCTCCACCGGAGGGCATGTGTGTGTGTGTGTGGAGTCTCTCCACCGGAGGGCAGTGTTTCAGTCAGAGTCGCATGAAAGGGAAGTTGCGCTGCTCTTTTCTTCTTTATTGTGCCGTATATCCGAGTGAAACGCTTCTGGAACAAGAACAAATGTGGGCGGGGCTTGATTGTAACTGTGAGGAATTGATTGGATGGTTGGATGGTTGTGGTTTGATATTGGTGGATCTCATGTGAGTGACAGGTTGCCCCGCCCTCGTCATCAGAGAAGAGAAGAGATGCTGCAAGAGGAACTTATTCTGATTCAAGATTATTAACACAATTATGATGATGTGCACCCATAAATCATTTACAAGAAACACTGCAATATTCCATAAGGAAACTTAAATGGTCTCTTGATTTCATGATGACTTTGTGTATTTCTTGCAGGCCGTCCAGTCCGCTGCTGTCCTTCAGGGTTCTGCTGACCGAGGCGAGCGTGGCGCTCTGTGATGACATCACCAGCCGGTCCGGTTCAGTGGAGCTGCTGCGTCTCACCGTCTCTAAACTCCTGCTCCTGCTGCCGGCCATCGATCCTCCACCCGACGCTCCACCCGACCACACCGACCACACCGTACAGGTGCTCTGCGGAGGCCTGCAGGTGGACAACCAGCTGTACCAGCGCGCCAGCTTCCACTTCCCCGTCATCATGTGCCAGGAACCGCCAGGCGACCCCGCGCTGACCCCGGGCGACCCCACGCTGACCCCGCAGGAGTTTTGCCACGCCTGCTTCTTCTCTCTGAGCCTCACGGTCACCGGCTCCGGACAGCTGGACCGGCTCTCGCTGCGCATCCGCCCGGCACGCGTGTATCTGGAGGACACCTTCCTCTACTACATGAAGACGCTCCTCCACACCTACATCCCAGAATGCACCCTGGCTGTGCGTGGCGAAGGGGCGGGGCTCCCGCGGGAGGTGCTGGAGTCGATGCGTGCGCTGGTGACGCCGCTACACCTGCAGAAGCTCTCGATCGAACCCCTTCAGCTGCTGCTCTCCATCCATGCGTCTCTGAAGCTCTACATCGCCTCGGACCACACGCCGCTGTCCTTCTCGCTGTTCGAGCGCGGCCCCGTCTGTACCACCTCACGCCAGCTTGTACACACACTCGCCATGCACTACGCCGCCGGCGCGCTCTTCCGCGCAGGTGCGTCTCTCACACACACCTGAGAACTGAACATCCGTGAGCTTCCGTTCGTGACAGAAATGAGTCGATAGATGCGTCACTCTACAGTCACTGTGTTTCAGATAAATCAACATGTGCCGATTTGTGTGTGTGTGTATGTGTGTGTAGGTTGGGTTGTTGGCTCTCTGGAGATTCTCGGCAGTCCCGCCAGTCTCGTTCGGAGTATCGGGAACGGCGTGTCAGATTTCTTCCGGTTGCCGTACGAGGGTTTGACTCGCGGGCCGGGAGCCTTTATCAGCGGCGTCTCGAGAGGAACCAACTCATTCATCAAACACATCTCTAAAGGTGAAGCACACACACATACACACACACACACACACTCACTTTGTCTGTAATAATAACTGTCTCCATCCACTATTAAGTTGGGTGTTAGTACTGAATGAACAAACCCGTGATATGAAGATTACCTGTTAGTGAATGAAAAGTCTTAGGATACACACGACACGACACATGTGAAGATCTCCATGTGCTTTCAGTGATCACAACTTCCACTAATCTATCCAAAACACCCTAGCTGCTACTATGGCAAGAACTACTCGCATTTTCTTTAGAAAATGTCCCGCATGGTTTGATTCTCCTGCTGCGTTTTGTATCTGCAGCTCAGTGCAGATGTTGACGTGTGTGTGTGTGTGTGTTTCTTGTAGCTTTCCTGTAGCTCAAACAGTAGAGCGTTGCAACGATTCCCAGGGAAAGCAAGAACTGAAAACTGATAAGAATGTAAAATGTGTACCTTGAAATGCAATGTAATGTTGCTTTGGATAAAAGCGTCTACCAAATGCATAAATGTAAATGTAATGTGTGTGTGTCTCTCACTGGCCCACATGATCAAGTTCCTCCAGAGACGCGTTTAGCAGCAGCACGTCCATCACGAGTGCAAGCGTGTGTTTCTGCTGACACGTCTGTGTGTGTGTCTACAGGGACTCTGACGTCCATCACGAATCTGGCCACGAGTCTGGCGCGGAACATGGACCGTCTGTCACTGGACGACGAGCATTACATGCGTCAGGAGGAGTGGAGGAGGCAGCTGCCGGAGACTCTGGGAGACGGGCTGAGACAAGGCCTGTCCAGACTGGGCATCAGCCTGCTGGGTGAGACACACACACACACACACACACGAGTGCTTAATACAACACAGATCATTAACCTTAACCATTCTGGGTGAGACACACACACTTCTGCAGCGCTGTATACAACACAGATCATTCACAGCAGCCTCACAGTGATCAGCAGGACAATAACAGAATCAATGATGTGTGTGTGTGTGTGTGTGTAGGCGCGGTCGCAGGAATCGTGGATCAGCCCATGCAGACGTTCACACGGACACTGGATCTGCCGAGCTCGGCGAGCAACACGGCCCGCGGTGTCATCTCAGGGGTGGGGAAAGGCATTGTGGGAGTTTTCACCAAGCCAATCGGAGGAGCAGCTGAGCTGGTGTCGCAGACAGGATACGGTACGAGGCGTTCATCGACACGCGCGCAGGAGAGTGTGTTGATGTGCAGGTGTGCAGTGACCCGTGTGTGTGTGTGTGTGTGTGTGTGTGTGTGTCGCAGGTCTGCTGCACGGCGCGGGTCTCTGGCAGCTTCCCAAACAGCTGCACCCACCGACAGACTCCAGATCAGCCGACGCCTCCAACAGCCACGTCAAATACGTCTGGTAAACCAACGCTTCACTTCACAACCAGGACCCAAAAACATTTCAGGTTACGACACGTTCCCTGAGAATAGGGAACTCGCACTACGTCGATGACGCTTTGAGGAACGCCTCCGCGTGAACGTGCTTATCCAATCACAGCAATCGATATTGACCGGCGACAGCCTATGACGTCACTACTAGTGCGACCCAGAAGTATAAAAGGGGCGCCTAGAGAACATGTCATCCACTTTCACCTGAAGGGAGTGTTCAGCAGGCATCCGCGAGGCATGGCTAGCGACGCAGTGTCTCGTTCCCTGTTCTCAGGGAATATAGGTTACAGTCGTAACCTAGACGTTCCCTTTCGAAAGGGAACTCGCACTGCATCGATGACACTTTGGGAAACGATATACCAACCCACCATGCTGAGGGAGTGCATGCCAAATTATGGCTGTGACAGAAACGTCAGAAATGGCAGTTTCAAATGACCACTAGCATTTACACCTAATGCGAAAGGCGGGCCTTGGCTAGACGACTCTTGTAGTAAGAGAAGGCCAGTACTAGGAAAAACTAGATTTACAGGAATAAATCTCCTGATTGACTCTAGCTCTAAGGAGCCTACACTCAGATACTGAGAGGCTCGAGGCGAGAATGCTTAGCAGACCGCCACCAAATTCCTAGTTACTAAGCCCAAGCCAGATATCGAGGCAGCCCCCACTCGAATATTATATGTCTGAAGTTCAGATCTATAATCTCAAAAACAACTCTCGAAAGTTAAAGGAGAACTACTGCTCTAGTATAAGGTGGCTATCAAGGTGGCTCGACGAGGGCCAACGCTTGAATTTGTAGTTTTATCTGGAGCTTGACAGAGCGGTGGCCTCAGTAGAAAAACTCCTGATAGGGAGGAAGCCATCTCACGCAGATGCTCGGATGAACGGTGGCCTGACTAGAGAATTTTCCATATAATAAAGCCAACCTGTTCACTACCACAGATTGGCACTACCCACTACATAAGCCTGCCGAGTCCAACATAAGAGGAGGCCTCTGGGAAAGGGTATGCATAGCCTACCTATATATGGGAACATCAGGGCCCTATTTTCACCATCCTCTAAAAACCCTACCCAACACAACCCTTAATACTTTCTAACAGGGAACTGAGGTCTACTGTTCAACCTTACTAAAACTCTCGTAAAGGGAGAAGACCTACAGAGCTCAACCTGCTGCCGTAGAGCAATGGCCTGAACGACATTCACAAATGTAGGCCTATCACCATAAAGAGCTCGAAAGAGTGCACTTACTACCGAACCCGACCCCAGACCTATAGAAGGGCTCCATACTGAAGGAATCACTCATCATAGGTCCAGCCTCAGGGCTGATGCAAGAAGCGCTTGGGGTGAGGAAGCGCAGATTCGGACCGCAGTGTTGTGCAAGATTTAAATCATCATTAATCATTATAGTCTAATAATTTGTTAACAATCAAGTATTCGTCACTTAAATGAGCTCATTGTTTCTTTAATCACAGTTCAACCACAGATGCCTATCCCTGGCCGCCATGGAGAGTCCGTTTGCGGTGGCTTTTAGTTTGGTGCACCGAAGAGCTAATCTGTGGTGTGGCGCAGCTCGTCCTGCGTCAGGGGAGAGACCCGGACTTTGGTCCAAATCTTTCAGCAGATCAGCCTGGTATGCTTGCAACACCGCTATTGTGTGCAAGGCATGAAGAGCCAGACCAGCTGCCGGGAATGCCCTGCCATTTAAGAGCGATGTCATATTTTAGTGGCTTAAGCGGCAGGGCCGGGTCACTCAGTGTCGATGCCTCTTCATCCACAAGATAGATTGCGCACCTCTCATCAATTGGGGCATCGACACATACCCGTGTTCGTGCATCCCCTCAACTGCGCTGATGGCGATGAATGCGGGTTCTTCCGTGCCTTTTGTGTAGATTGGGCAGGAATGGAAGGCTCACGGGAGCTGGAGCGTTATGGCCGGAAAGAGACCGTTCGTCAAGTCTGCCACAAGCGCTCTCTTCCCTCACACGCTCCTACGGCAGCAAAGCCTCGCTGAGCACGATTCATAACACTCACAACTCATCATACGCGGGGCAAGGTGGCTGTGAGGGTTCGGGTTGTAAATCCTCTTCACCCTCATCAGCATCTCCTCTCTCGGGCTGCCAGCAGAGCACTCGCTGCCGGATCAGAGGACGCTAGAGACAACACATCCTCATCCGGCAGCTCAAACTCGCGAGCCCTAGAGGGGCGTGAGAGATAAACTACTCTCTCACACTCCTCTGCGAGCTCCCTCTGAAACCCCACGACTCCAGTCCCTGGTCTGCCTCAGCGCGAGCGGGACCCGGACCACGTGGCACAGATGCCTGTCCCTCTTCTCAAGGCAAATCTCACAGCTGGTACAAGCAGATCCCTCAAGAACTGACCATGCGTGCTCTGAGCCCAAACAAACGCACAAGTTGTGTGTGTCATCAGGTGTCAAATATCTATCCACACACTTCCTGAAGCGTTTTTCACAAGACATGATTACCTTTAGAAGTTTCAGGTTGAAGTGTACAAACAAAACAGTCGCTTCAGACAATAAGTGGACGACATTCTCTAGGCGCCACTTTCATACTTCCGGGTCACACTAGTAGTGACGTCATAGGTTGTCGCCGGTCAATATCGATTGCCGTGATTGGATAAGCATTTCAGACACCTGTTCACACGGAGGCGTTCCTCAAAGCGCCATCGACGTAGTGTGAGTTCCCTATCGAAGGGGAACCTGGATATATCAAGAGTCAAGACCTGAAAAGTCAGGGAAAGTATTAAAATATTTAAAAAATCATGAAAGTTTCTGTAAAGAATATATATTTTTTTAATAAAGCTTTAAAATATCTAATTGGGTAAAAAATAGCTGTTTGTAAGTAAAACAAAATAGTAATAATAATAAAAAACCTTATCCTCTAATTATGAACGACTGGATGCATCGAAAGTAATAAAAGGTGTAAACGCTGTAGAATATAAAAACTAAAGAAAAAAATGAGTTAATATTTCAATAATTGAACAAGACATTTTTAGTATGTTTTATTTTGATAGTTATTGTTGTCAAATTATTCGTTTTATTTGACATTTGTATGATTTAATTCATTTTGTGAAACCCTTATTCTGAGGGTGATCCCCCAGAATGCCCTGTGACTCAGGCCGTTTGTGTGTGTGTGTCTGCAGGAAGATGCTGCAGTCTCTGGGCCGCCCCGAGCTGCACATGGCTCTGGATGTGTGTATGGTGAGCGGGTCAGGTCAGGAACACGCCGGCTGTCTGCTGCTGAGCGGAGAGGTTCTGTTCGTGGTCAGTGTGTGTGAGGACGCGCAGCAGCAGGCCTTTCCCATCACTGAGATCCAGTGTGAACACGACACACACACGCCTGGACGCATCACACTCACACTGCAGCAGCACCGCGTGACCAGTGACACAGAGGTACACACACACTCACAAACACACTCTCTCTCTCTCTCTCACACACATACTCATACACACAGACTCACACACACACACACACACACACACTCTCTCTCTCTCTCTCACACACACACACACGTCTCTGCACATGCTTGTGTCACAATACTATAGTTTATATTATTTGTTATATTTTTAGACAGCGCTCTTCAGGAACTCAACAGTAATTAACCTAAAAATAAGCACCAAATGAGAGGAAAAACTGCTGAAGGATTTTTGGTAAAACTTTTAAGGTCTGATTTGTTAATGCTACAACTAACATAAACTAAAACATTTCTGCATTTATTAACCGTTGTTAATGTTAGCAAATGAAACGAAATGAAATGTGTTATTTTAAGATACTATTATAGTTTTTATTAATATTTTTCAATTTTTATTTTAATATTACATTTACATTTTACATTTATTCATAAGCAGACGCTTTTATCCAAAGCGACTTACAAATGAGAACAATAGAAGCAGTACAACAATATGCAAGTGCTATGACCCTTCAATCCAACGCAGTACATGTACTTTAAAAAAACAATTCTATAGAGTAGAATAGAAGAGAAAGTGTTAGTATTAATGGATCAAGTGTTGGGTTAGGGTTAGGGTTAGGGTTAGATGCGTCTTCAGCCGTGTCTTGAGAATGTCCACGGACTCATCCACTCTGGTTGAGTGAGATCATTCCTCCATCAGGAGCGGTCCAGGTGACGGTCCGAGAGAGAGCCTCTGTGAGATGATCTGCACCAGACGGCGTTCGCTTGCAGAGCGCTAGCCACTGGATGGCACATAAGTCTGAAGTGATGAGATTGGGTAAAAGGGAGCAGAGCCAGGGGTTGTTCTGTAGGCAAACGTCAGTCAAATATTACAGGTTAGAATAGTTACAGGTTAGAATAGTTAAATAAAATAAAATGCAGTTAAAATAAAATGTAACCCTGGTTCACAGTGCATTAATTAATGTTAACAGATACAACATTTGATCCTAATAATGTAGTAGTAAATCTTGAAATGAACTCTTTCCCTGCCATTGACATAATTATCCAGCAATCCATGTTTTCACTGTTATTACACATCTTCTGAAAGAGTTTCTCTCTCTCTCTCTCTCAGTTTTCAATTTCAAAAGAGCTTTATTAGCATGACTGTGTATCACAATGTTGTCAAAGCATTAATATATTATATATAAATAATCAAACAAACAAACCCATACTACAGCTCATGTCTGTGTCTCTCAGGCCGACGGGTCTCGCGAGCGCCTCTCGGAGCTGCAGTACAGTCGTCTGGTGGAGTTCGTCACCGGAGCGTCTCAGTTTCTGTCTCCGTCTCAGTCGTCGCGTCACCAGCCGCCCGTCACTCCCGCGGATCCGCCACCCACCGTCTCCAGAACATACCAGTATCGTGCAGACCCGGCCTGCGCACGTGTGTTCGTCTGCAAGTTCACCATGGTGAAGAACAGGGCGCTGCGCATCGGCTTCCACTGACGCTCACATCACAGACTTCTTCTGAGTTACACACATCACTTTACTGAGACGTCACTACATCAGCCAGAGCTAACCTAACCCTAACCCTTTCTGTGTGAATGTGATGCTTTAAACCAAAAGAAGGCCTTTCATTTTTTTTATTTTTATAAGCATATAAATAATTTACTGTTTTTTATTGTATTATTCGCTCCTGTATTCTGGTCTAATGAAAATATGAGTCTGTTGCTTCATAATGAATCTGCTTTTTGTAATAAAACATGGGATATTTGAAGATATATCATCAGCTTGACGTCAGTTGTTTAGTTGTGTGATCAGTGTGTTTGGTGTCTGCGGTGTTCAGCCTTGTCTTACCCCATTGAGCGTCTGACCTAGGACTGCGGCTGCGTTTGTTAAGAGCTTCTGCCTGCAGGGTCAACATTCACTCGTCAGTTTCATTCAGTCAGGATTTAGACCGTACCATAGTACTGAGACGGCTCTCATTAGAGTCACAAATGATTTGCTCTTATCCGATCGTGGTTGTATCTCGCTATTAGTGTTACTCGATCTTAGTGCTGCATTAGACACTATTGACCACAACATTATTTTAAATAGACAAGAAAATTATGTTGGCATTAGTGGAATTACACTAGCATGGTTTAAATCATACTTATCTGACCGTTATCAGTTTGTAGCAGTAAATGAAGAGATGTCTCATCGATCACAAGTTCAGTATGGCGTACCACAAGGCTCAGTACTAGGACCATTGCTGTTCACTCTGTACATGCTACCCTCACACACACTCTGTACATGCTACCCTCACACACACTCTGTACATGCTACCCTCACACACACTCTGTACATGCTACCCTCACACACACTCTGTACATGCTACCCTTACACACACTCACACTCAGTACATGCTACCCTTACACACACTCTGTACATGCTACCCTCACACACACTCTGTACATGCTACCCTTACACACACTCTGTACATGCTACCCTTACACACACTCTGTACATGCTACCCTTACACACACTCTGTACATGCTACCCTCACACACACTCTGTACATGCTACCCTCACACACACTCTGTACATGCTACCCTTACACACACTCACACTCAGTACATGCTACCCTTACACACACTCTGTACATGCTACCCTCACACACACTCTGTACATGCTACCCTCACACACACTCTGTACATGCTACCCTCACACACACTCTGTACATGCTACCCTCACACACACTCTGTACATGCTACCCTTACACACACTCACACTCAGTACATGCTACCCTTAGGAGATATCATTAGGAAGCATGGCATTAGTTTTCACTGTTGTGCTGATGATACTCAGCTCTATATTTCTTCACGCCCAGACGAAACTTGCCAATTCACAAAAATGAACGGAATGCACAGCTGATATAAAGACTTGGATGACTAGTTTCCTACTACTTAATTCTGAAAAAACAGAGATTCTAATTATTGGACCAAAAACCTCCTCACGTAATAATCTACAATACTGTCTAAACATCCTTGAACACTGAGTCCGAAATTTCCGCATGCGTTTTTTCGTATTCGTGATTTGGTGGCTCTAAATTGTCAAAACTCCATTCAAAATGCTTGCTACGGATGCGAAAAATGCAGAAAATCAAACCTGATTTGATTTTTTTTTTTGACGGACGAACGTTTCGGAGGCAGTGTCCAAGGGTCTTAACACTCGATGGCTGCTCTGTCAAGTCTTCGTCGTCGGTTAGGAACCTGAGTGTGCTCTTTGATACCAATCTTTCATTTGAAAGTCACGTGTCTAGTATCTGTAAAACTGCATTCTTCCATCTTAAAAATATATCTAAATTATGACAAATGCTTTCAATGAAAAATGCGGAACAGTTAGTTCATGCGTTCATGACCTCAAGGTTAGATTATTGTAATGCTCTACTGGGTGGTTGCCCTGCATGCTTAATAAACAAACTACAGCTGGTCCAAAACGCAGCAGCTCGAGTTCTTACCAGAACCAGGAAGTATGACCATATTAGCCCGGTTCTGTCAAAACTGCATTGGCTGCCTATTAAACGTTGCATACATTTTTAAATATTGCTGATTACTTACAAAGCACTAAATGGTTTA